>NC_077248.1:62822731-63423231 GCF_947179165.1 Solanum dulcamara | reverse complement strand
GTTAGTATCTTAATAACAAAATTTATAACAATTTTAACTTATACAACAATCAAACACAAGATAAATGTAATCTCAATATTTCATTTTACTTTCATAAAAGATGGTTTTGTTTTCTTGTTGCTTGAATATAAATATTACAACTACAACATACATCTTGGTTTCAAATCCAAATATTCATTCAAACAAAAGAAGCCCGACTAGATACTGATCAGACTAGGCCATGAGACTAAGAGGGTTCTTTTGAACAAAATAACTAGTTAATCCCGTCGTTTCCAACCCTTGTTGCGCGCCTAGTTTTGCAACAAATTACCTCCCTAGAGGTAACAAGGAGTAAAAAACAATAGAAGATGTATAAAAGCAACAAATGGTATCAAAGTGATCACAAATGAATCATATCTCATGTACCATGTTAATGTTGTGGGATGGTCACGTTTTTCTTTTAAATGCAATAATGTTTAGGTCACGTTAAAGTTGACGTCCTTTTGTTGTAAGTTGAGGCCAGTAAGAGTAGCTTCATCTGTCAACATAAACTTTCCCAATTCTGTACTAGAAACCTATCAAATTGTAGTATCTTTACCTCATCTTCAATCCACAATTCCTGTTCTCCACTTACTATACTTCACATAGAAGCAGATAAAAGTATGGAGCTTTGTGGTCCTCACATATTCTTTTTTGTTGACTAATCGTGGTGTCTGGGTCAATTCCTACCAGCACAGGTTTCAAGTAACTCGATTTGTCCAACAAAGCTAGCTTGGATAGAAGAGAAGAAATCACCTAGTATTATTTCATCCGTTGGGATTTGAACCTGAGATTTCGTGATTCTCAACTCACTTAGGTGCGTGGTCCTCACATATTCTCTCCTTTCTCTTTCACCTTTATTGCTTGAATTTCACTTTATTCATCTACTCATATTCTTGTGCTCCTCACTCTAGTTGTCCTCAACTTGTTTCTTTCTTACCTTCAAAGAGATGGAAAATAGCAAATGGGAAGGGAAGAGAAACATGGAAGAGGAGGATGACGAGGAAGACGAAAATGTTGTAGAGGATACCAAAAGGAAGAAGGTCTTGATTCGCTCCGGAAGGAAAGTATCCATGGGAGAGGGGTCAAGGCAGCCTTCCTGCCAAGTTGAGGACTGCACTGCAGATATGGTGGTTGCTAAGGCATACCATCGCCGCCACAAGGTCTGTGAATTTCATGCAAAGGCTCCGGCAGTACTTATTAATGGACTCCGACAGCGTTTCTGTCAGCAATGCAGCAGGTTCAGAAACTCTAAATCTTTCAATATGCAATATGAGTTTAACTTCTATATACACTGACACTGATCAGTTCACCTAAATGATAACTATAAGTAACTGGCCAGACTAGTTATTTGGAAAAAAGGCAACGCAATCTGTTACAACGCGTTGAATTACACTGTCTCGGTGTATAAAACACAAATTCTATACATTTCTAGTTTATGTAAAGTCTTTTGTGTTATCTTATGATGATAGTAGGTAAAATGCAGTTGTATGCATTAGTTTAGAGCACACAGAGACAGCCACTAGGCATACAAACAAGCATTATAATTCTATGTTGCTTGGACTCTTCAAAAATCTTGCTAGGCGCGTGTTAGATCCTCCAAAAGTAGCGCATTTTTGGAGGATCCGACATGGGTGTGACAGATTCTTCGAGAGTCCGAGCAACATAGTTTCAATAAACCAATGACCACAAAAGAACAAAAAATTTGGCTAGAGCCCTATTATATCTACATCAAAGATCATTACCTGCAACAAGAACAAAAACAGAGTGGCACAAAGTTGCAAGGCTGATAATCCTTCTCTCACATTGAAGCATAGTTTCTGGTGAAAAGCAAATCCATCAATATTCTTCTATTATGCTGCTTAAAATTATGTAATAGCTTCATGAAAAAGCTCAGAGTCTATGGTTGGTCAGAGTAAATAGCCTCCAGGTCCACGTAACATGGAACCTATGTTGCCACCCGTGTCGGATCCTCCAAAAATGCAGTACTTTTGGAGGATTCAACACACACCTATCGATATTTTGGAAGAGTCCGAACAACATAGCATGGAACCAAAGCCAAATCAGAATAATTATCTTAACTGTTATTTCTTTTGTATGAATTTCGTTGTGCTCAGTGCTGCTTTAAATTTAAGGCGAAGGCAATGTAAATGAATAATACTAGCATGGACAACAATCTGTTTGTAGAGTCTCAAATGGGGATTCTTTGTCGTCCCCTGCTTTTATCCGGCAGGGAGGAAGTCTTGACTGCTGAACCTCCCTGAGTCCTTGGTAAGATTAACCACATCTGATTCTGGGGTATTCTCAGAATGTACCATCATTTCCTATAAAGACAGACAAGATATTACTATTATGGAGAACACATAATATCTCCAAATGTTACCCAGTTTTCTATTCCAAAAGGAGGATAATAATTGGGGTAACCTAAAGAAAATTCCCTCTTTTCCTATAAAAATATGTATTGTCTCAGTTATGAAACTCTGTATACACCACAACGGTTTTACTGATTTCCTAAGCAGCTGCTTTCCCGTTGCAAAGTCTCGGCATAGGTAAAATATACAACAACAACAACAACAAAAAAGCCAGTACAATCCCACAAAGTTACTGAAAACTCACAATGAGCCAAGTATCTGACAATTGAAACATAAAAAAGAGTAAAAACTGACATTAACAAAAAGAAATTAGCAAGGACAGAGAGCTTTTCTCCCTGCACCATTTCCCTTAGTGACTAGAAAAGAACCAATCAGAATTTTCTTGAGGTGATTTTTCTTGATCTATTTTGTTCCAAGAATGTGACATCTTGGTTCGCTTGCATCCTCTTAGAATTACTTATGCAAAATTTCATTTATTTTATATTATGAATTTATGGTAAGCAGATTTCATCAGTTGGCGGAGTTCGATGATGCAAAAAGGAGTTGCAGGAGACGTTTGGCAGGCCACAACGAACGCCGCCGTAAAAGTGCACATGATTCTCCAGGAGAAGGGTCAAGTTGAACGGGCACCTACTTGTGGACTGATGGGAATAGAAACTCCCTCTGAAACATATAAGAGTTTTATCATGCTCGCTCTCTTCTGTCATTCGCCAAATTTCCATTTTTAACTAAACATGTTATCTTCAGGTATGCATGGAATAGTAGTTTCATTTCACTTGAAATGAAAATAATATGAAAGAATGTGTCATCTTTAACTTTGTCTGTTTGTACTTCGATAGTTCGTAGACCGAAAATATAGTAATCCTATATTTCATATGGATGCTGCTTGAAAACTACCCTATTGACATGCCATCTCACACTACAAAGTTCTTTTATTATTGTAATAATTACCATTACTTTCCTGACAGAGTTTGAGTCTAGTTTAAAAAATGATTTCCACCTCATGCAACAAACAACACTCAATGAGCATCACAAACATAAATAGTGTGAGAGAAACAGGTAGAATTGACCTGTTAAATGTAGGCATCAGTTCGTGTTCGACTGAATTGAAGCATATCACAGTATGCAAAAACTATCTTTCACAGAATACAACAACAACCCAGTGAAATCCCACACGGTCTGGGGAGGGTAAAGTGTATTGCAGCTAAATAGCTAATAATGATGCGCATAAAACCTAAGAAGAACACTCCTTTAAAGAGTTAAAAAGGGAAAAAAACAAAATGAGAGAAACACAAAGCTCAAATTAAAGAAAGATTATCTCATTAAGAAAATAAAAGGCGCTTGTGCCAAATTAGTAGCACGACAGAGGGCATATTAAAAGAAACATGCAGACCTTGCTACAAGCCTCTAAAGCTTTAAGACATCAGGCAACCAGAATAAATATTGGCAGCAATCAAGATTTCTTGCTAATTCAAATCACGCTTGATTCCCAACAGTTTGGCAGACAGTTCCCATGTAACAATTGCAGCTGCATTAGCAGGAAACGCTCTCACAATTGTAGGACCTAGGCCCATATAGCATCCTCTAAGACCAGATCTCGCATAAATCTACGACAATAAACTGAATCAGGCATTTCATCTAGTATTTCAAGTTCCAAAATACAAGAGATTATGGTAACTACCGATTTTAAGACACGAAACGGATTTCTCGTATGGTTTTTCTCTGGGGTAGTTTGAATTATAGTTTTTGCTACATCCAACGGCAGAACTGCTGACCAGCACTGAAAAGAAAAGATGCACAAAATTAATTGTGTATAACAAATCCACATGGAAAGTTTACAAACAGTACAGAACCAAGCAAGGAAAAGACTGAGAAGTCACTATGAATATGAATTCCAACCAAGAATACTCACTGCTATACCGCCAAGACCTCCACTCATTATTCCAACTCCAATATCAATCAATTGGCTAGACTCAGAGGAAGCACCTTTATGTTGTAGATGCAAGTGATAACGCACATATTCATATGTACTAAAGAAGACAGCGTTCCCGAAAGATTCTCTTAATAAGGTTGTGAAGCCTCCTCGAAATATGCCTGTGATCTGGAGAGGATCTTTGTCAGCTGAAATGCACACCAGAAGCCAAATTTGTGTCGATGAATAAATTTCTCACCCCTTCACATTTTACAGTTTTAAGGGCACACTCAAGAGGACCACCATATCTACTGGAGCTTGGTACCACAGAATCAGCACCCTGAACTTGCATCCTACACTGGCATCATAGATATATTAAGGATGATACTTCCAAGTAATTCTAAAGCAGGATGTCATGAACCCTCACATCACTTACCTTCACCAGTTCTGATGGACAAAGAATGAAGCTGATAATAGCTCCACCAAAGGCAGCTGAAGGAACTATTGCTCGAGGCTGTGGCTTACCTACATCAGGTCCACCCTTTAAAGCAAACACCAAATGTTCGTCATTGATAACAAATTACTGAGATGTTTTCACAAAAGCGCCAAAGTTCCAAGATACTGTTAATGGTTGTGAAAGT
The DNA here is from genome assembly GCF_947179165.1 of Solanum dulcamara. NCBI lineage: Eukaryota > Viridiplantae > Streptophyta > Magnoliopsida > Solanales > Solanaceae > Solanum > Solanum dulcamara. The sequence continues at coordinate 63,418,288 of NC_077248.1, read as the reverse complement.
AGTTGCCTTTCAACATATACCAGTCACAGACAATCTTTGAATTGAATCACACAGCAAAATCATTGCTCGATGAACATTGAACGAACCTGCAGCAATAGTTTTGTTTGGGAGTAAATGCCAAATACAAGTGAGCTCTCGAAGGCCATGCCAATGAATGAAGATGTAGCTCCTCGATAGAGCCCCTTAACCTACCACAGAAAATCTATATCAGTCCAGGCCCTTCAGAGCCTTGAATCCCAGTCCCACCGCCGACACAAGGAGGAAAAAGTTTCCAAAAAAAAAGAATAGAATTGCAGCATACACAACAAAAGTTGACTTCTTCTGATGTGCTCAATAAAAAAGGGCATAAGACAAGGCTAACAAGCAAAGGTATTATGTCAATTTCTTTGAAGAAACAGAAACTAGGTTTTTGTATGAAAAAGATACAGGAATTGGTGGCAAAACAATTTTACTTGAAAAGCAGTCAAGGTGGCACAATTTGGTAAAAGCGTCTCAAGTGAGCTCTGTTTCCTCAGATCTATTTACTGCATGCTACTTCAGTAACCAGAATTTTCAAAGGAATAAACAGATACAATCATATGCTCATGAAAATATTCATGAATATAAACATGTGCAAGGAAAGATGTATCACATTTAGTACAGAGAAGAAAAGGCTTATCAAAAAAATGAGGATGAATTTGAAATAATGGAATCATTCAACCCCTTGGAATTTCAATATCAGCAAAGCAGTTAACTAGTCAAGTAAAGATTACACGATCCACTACTAAACAACATTTCAACAAACAGAACAGGAAAAGCTCAAAACTGGAGCTTAGAAGAAGTTGAGAGACGTACTCCTTCAGTTTTTAATATTCTAGCAGCACAATGCAATCCATTCTTGTACTTTATTCCACGAGCTTCTGTATTGTGTTTCTGGAGCTTCACCTGATAAATTCATTTTACTTAATTCAATAGGTAAACCCACATGAAGTCACAAGACCTCTAACAACCGAACAAGTATACCATATATGTCATATTATTCAGATCTTCTCAAAACATAAAATTCTACCATCTAGCATAGGTGACCTTATGATCTGCTTCAGCCAATACCTTACCCTATTTCCTAGAACCTTTAGTAAGAGGCAGATGCAACCTTATAACACAGTTCAACCCAACCCAGTACTTTTCATGAAGAGGGTAAATTTATGTGTAAAACTTCATTAAGATTTTAACAATTAGTAAGTTTGAACCCATAACTTTTAAAATATAATAGGTTCAACATTAAGAACTTTAATTCATAGAGTTTAAATTCTGGATCCGCGAGGAATAACAAATTAACACATGGAAAGAGAGATATTTATAAAAATCACCTTTCTTTTTTGTTAATTGCACCTTGCACACACCTCGACTAATTCCACAGGATATCTGTCACCTCCCACAACAATAGGTACCAGGTAACTCTGTCCACTAAAACTAGAACAGACTGAGAAGAAATCACCTAGTATTTTTTTTCTTTTCTGGAATTTGAAACCAAAATCTCCCCATTTCATTGACCACTAAGCTATATCCTTAAGGGTCGTTTGGATAAATTTATACCATCAACCAAACAAAGTATAAATCTAATCTCAAACTTAATACTAGAATATACCACCTTTATCCAACTTAAAATTATTCTATCTCACCTCCCAGATGGGATAAATTAGTCCGCATACCAAACGACCCCTTATGTGCTTGACAATCAATTATTACTTTTAAGTAATGAGCTAAACGAACTTGTCAACAAATCTAGAAGTCAAAATTGTGCTGCACCTAGCCATCTATACTCAGAAAACAGCAAAACCCAGATGCATAATTAGTTCAATTCTACAAATTATGAAAGCAGAATGGTTATTCAAAAAAGGGCATTAAATTCATAGGATAATGCAAAAGGGGTATTTCTAGAAAAGCTTTGGGAGTAGTAAACGAACCTTGACGGTATCAAAAGGGTGCCCAGTAATTACAATAGCAATACCGGCCATGAGGCCAGCTACATACTCCTTGTACCCGTTATTTCCATCCATCTTCTATCTTGCTCCCCCACTCCACTTGAGCTGGGTTTTCAAAGGGTTTTAGCTCACTAAATTCAATACCTCATTATTGTTTGGATTGTTTGGATGAGCTTTAAGTTGGTCAAAATCAATTTAAAATTCTTTTTTAGCTTTTGAATGTATTTCTCGCTAATTCTAACTCATAAAGTTCTCCATCAAAAATGAAAATTTAGAATTCTAATTTTTTTTTAAGGATTTAAAGTCATTTTCTTTGACCATGGAAATTACTTTTATATCCCTTATAATTTTAACTAAATTTTCAAACTACCCTTTTTATTTTTTTAATCCTAAAATTTACATCATTTTCCTTATTTAAGCACTTTCATCCAAACACTTAACTGCTTATTTATAAAAATAACTTTCAGCACTTCAAAATTTTAAAAATACTTCATACATAAAAGTTATTTTTTTTAAATTCATACAAACGAATTCTATATTCAATTTTATACAAATTTAAATATAAATATGGGATGATGTCTAAGTTACTCCCTCGTGTCTATAATTAGTGTCATTTTGACTTATGACACACTACTTAAAGAAAATATTAATTTTTAAAAGAATAATATATTTTGATTAACTTATTTTTAATTAAATGGTGTTTTTTCCATTTATTTTTATTTATTTATTATATGAAAAATAAATATTCATTTTTACTTGTTCAATTTAAAAAATCAAGAGATAATTTCTTATTTTATATCTATTTTATTCTTATTATTAAATTTATATTTGTTTTTCAAAATATTATATTTAAGGAGTGATATAGTAAATCTATCATTTTATTAATTATTTCTTAAAAGGTGTGCCAAGTTATACATGAATAAATAAAATTTCTTGATTACATAAAACAATTATTAAATAGGGATTTTTAAAAATAAATAAATTAATACTTCCTTGATTACGCATATAGACATTTATTTTGGACCAAAATAAAAAGGCTAAAAGGTCACTTATTATGATTTGGTGAGAGTATTTTATGGCATTATATTATATTATACTATATTATTTTAATGGATATAATATTTAGATAGTCACTGTCACATGAATATATTGTACGATGTAGAACTATAATAAAAAAGAATATAAAACATCTTTTTTTGGTAGTTAAGCATTTCATTTCATTAATTACCAAGTGGAATCATTACAAGAACGTAGCTCAATCTACACAACTATCTATCTCAAAAACAACATATAACATTTTAAAGATGTGTGCAATAATTGATTTCCCCTTTGAATTCCTCATTGTCTAGTTCATACTGTCTTTGGCAGAAATTCAAGATAAAGCTACGTACAATAGGTTTTTGTGGTCGGATACTTCTCCGAACCCTGCTCATAGCGAGAGCTTTAGTGCAACGGGCTGTCCTTTTATATGGTCATCACAGAAAGACCATGCAGCATCTATCCCACATAGAAACAGTATAAGAGCAATAAAGCATTAAATGATCTCTGATTTGCTCCTGGTATTGACATAGTGAACACTTGTTATCAATGGTTATGTCCTATTTGTGAAGTCTCTCAACTGTCAACAATCTATTCTGCAGTGTCAGCCACATGGTGAATCAGGCTTTGGGTCTATACTGTCTTGGAACAATAGACACTTTCACGGTTGCCTTGGTCTGTCTCCTAGCATGTCTCTTATGTGATAAATTAGGTTGATATTGCTGAACTGGCCGCTTGCTAGATCATTATGCCTCTCCGGCTTGTTAAGGCTTCGTCGACTATTCTAAAATGACCTAATGTAGACCAAAAAGTGAGATAAAAGCTCTCACATTTGCAATATGCAGAAATAAAGGACTAGGTATCAACAGTATCATTCCTACAAATATATCTCTGGAAGTTGTTCTGCATTAAGGGAGCTTTATGAAACTGCTATCCATCCAATGCAGGACTCTTTGAGAGTTGTCTTAGTCTTCCAAAGTATATGCACATGGCCATTGAATTCTATGAAATTGACTCGTTTCATATGATAAGAATCTGACAGTATCCCCGACTCATTACCTTCTTAAGTAGCTGAGTTACTCTGTCTATCTCCAGCAACCCCTTCAAATAATGACGCCCCAGAAGTCTCTGTTGTTTCTGTGAGCATATAGCGGCATTAGGATCTACTGCTTCCTCAAACACCCGCTTCTAGGGAAATATGTCCAATCCAAGCATCTAGATGGAGATTTCATTCTTCTGCAATTCCACATATTAAAACGTATAGAAGCAGAGAATGAGTAAAAAAACAATACCTGTGCTTTAGCATTTGCTAATTGCCATCATTCATTAAATTTTCGAATTTCACAGCATTTGTAAAACCTTATGTACATAATTACAATAAATACAAATATCAGGAGGATTATTCAGATCCACAAAGCAAGAGCCAACGCAAATAAGATGATTTAGCCAAAAGAACTAAGTAAGAAGTTGCAATGCATCGTCTATGACCTTTATTGCACCACTGACTTTGATTTCAACCTAAAAGAACATTTAATGTCGCTGGCTATGTTGTTGGCATATGTGTCATACGATGCTCAGTTACTAGTTCTACTGCAAACTACGTCATTGCCATGTTATGCAAGCAAAGGCTCAAGAGAACTCTCTCTGTTTCAAGCCAAAACCTCTAATTCTCTCGTAGTGCTTTGTATCCTCACTAATTAAACATCCAATTCATTGCACTTAATGCTGGTTCAACACATGATTAAACTCTGATAATTCTTATGCCGCTTTAATTAACAACTCAATGCTTAATGAAATAGCTATAGGGCCAAGGAGATTGTGCCCTATAATGCATCGGATATACCCATATTATTGCACTGTTTTTGTCAAGACTCAAGAGTACCTCTCATATGGTCAGCATATCAGTACAAAACCCATAGTTCTATCAACATGGAGAAATAGCGTAGCTTTGATAACCAAAATCCACACATCTCCCGCTTTCTCGAAAGGGTGGCTTTCTCTCTCGGTGGTAAGGCTCTTTCCCTTTCTCTCAGAGGATCGTTTTTTACATGTTAAAGAAGTTCCTTGTAATGACAACGGTGGCATACGGGTCAACTTGCACGCACCACGATTATGCCACCGGCTACTAACCATCTCCCACTAGCACAGGTTGGTAACTAACTCTATTCATCAAGTCTTAGGCAAATAAAAAGAAATTACTGGCCATTTTCTGCCTAAATCTCCATGCTGATACAGAAGTACTTGGAGCACTAAAAATATCCCACATGTTAAAGTTGGTTACCATGGCCACGCATAAGGTCATGTGCATAACAAAATTTAGTAAGTTAGTTGATTTTCACATCGAAATATACTTACTTTCAAAACACAGGAAATGTTCAGTAAAAGTCAGGACAATTGACCATCACACCATTATCTAACAACTGTATGAACAAGCAGCTGCAGAAACCCGAACCTCTGTGCCCCAAGTGAGGAACTGCAACTGTTATAGTCACCCCCATGCAAACACGTAAATATTAACAGCATGCTGCAAACAAAGGATGATCCTGATGCATCTCATTTTTCCTTTAAGGGCAAAAAAAGTACTACCACCACGATGAGGTAGATGTCTGTTAGTTAATAGGATCTATAGTTATCTCTAAACCTCCATGCTTGGTGCAAAGACACGATCAAAAGCATGCTTGCTTGCTATCGAATTCTCTGTCACGAACTGCAGTTGTTAATTCATTTTATATAAAACTGGCACTAGCCAATATCTAATCGCTAACCCTAAGCTGATTGGAGCAACTTTTCAAAGACAGGTTCATTTCATATATAGCTAGCACTAAACAATATCTAACCGCTAACCTAAGTTGATTGGAGCAGCATCTTAAGAGAACAAATTCCCCATTTTCAAAGACGGTATGAACGATGAGAAGTACTTCCTGTAATCCTATTGAAAAAGACGTGAACATTTTACTAACAAAACTTCATATTTGTTTTTCATCAAAGGCACAATATGCTCTCACTCATCTTCCTTTAACTACTAAATATTTTAGTTCTCTAACTTTGAAAAGTGAAAATGGCAAGGACTAGGCTCTAGTCATGCAGCCTGTTACAAGCTAATGAGACCTCAATCCCGAAGCCTTTAACGTAACTTTTTGATAGGTACCGCTATTTACAAGGGGAACTAACTGCTAATAGATCTTGCTACTATCCCCCCTCCTTTCCCCGCAACCTTCTGACTCATGGGACTATACAATGACAATGCCAGACGGATCGTGAGACTACCTACTGAACATCAGATCAAAGCTTCATGGATAATTAGTGGTCTCCTCCATGACCTTTTGCATCTAAAAGCATCCTCAATGCCAGAGAATCCAATGAGGGGAAAGCACAGAGGTAAGTATGCCAGGAGCACTAATCTAGTAGTTGACCCCAGCGAAGATGATGACATTAGCAAATTATATTTCCTTACCAAGTACTAAGATAGATGCTTCCAAAATTCTTTCAGCCCATAAAGGCAGCAAAAAAAAAGGTCTTATCTAATAAGAAGAAATCCATATACAAAATTAACATTTTGCTTCTAGCCCTTTAGTAGAAACACTAGTAGTCCACAATGACGAGTTTCATCGATTCCCGACTAGTGGCAGCATGTAAAGCAATACTTTTGATGATTCATCTCAAGATTTACCATATTTCTCCACATACCCCTGCAATCACAAATTAATCAATTGTCAAGTTCAGGGAAGAAAGAGCCTCAACCAGAGTCAGCAAGTATACTGTTTCAGAGTATTGACTCACCTCAATGAGCTTAGCTACTTTTGGCTTAGATACAGAGAGATACTGATTGATGGATTCAGTGGTATCAGGAACTTGATCGGGTGTCAAAGAGTTAATGATCTTATCTACTGCTTTCTTAACAATCATCTTGTATGCATCCTTCATCAAAAGACCTTCATGCCAAGTTGGCTTAAGCAATTCTTTAATGAAGTCCACAAGAGCAGCACGGAAATGTTTCATAACACCTGACTCATAGTTCACTGATCCATCTCTCCTAAAGTCGGTATCAATTTCACAGCTGGGTCCGAGGTTCTCTAATTTTGATTGTTTCCTCTTTTGGCCTCTGGGTGAGTGTTTTTCTTCTTTTGAAGAGGTATTCATGTTTTCTTGATGGGCTATAGCTCTATCAGTTGTTTTTCTTTCATTAGCAGACAAATCTTTCTCGGCTGTGCTGGTTTGCTCAATGCTGTCCCGAATCGGATCATAAAGGCTTTCTGGAGGGGGAATAATTTGACTAAGAAAGGTTGATGGCCGAAAAGGCACGGAATTCTCCCAGTCATTAAAATACACCTTGGTCTTATAACCACATGAGTGTTCCATGTCCCCTGATAAATCAGTCCAAGAAAAAGATTCAGTTCCACAACCAGGAAGTGCTGAAGACTTGTTATGCAGAGACATTGACCTAGAATAACAGTATTCTCGGCTACAGTCTAAAAGCTTGTGATTACCAACAGGATCTAGGTTTGAAGAGGAAGAAGTAAGATTAGAAGGCCACCTATCCACAGAGCGATTCAAGATTGGAAAATGATGATAGTCGGGCATAAGGTGGGTCCTCTTATAACTTGTGTCATCCAAAGCTGAGGCATAAGAGGGAACTTCGGTGTTCAGATACTTGTAAGATGACAGTACTGAACTACTTGGAGGCATTTCACTACAATAGCTATCTTTACTAAGAGAATCAGCTTTAGGTAATGGTTGTGAAGAGCTGCCATAACCAGCCAAGTGTGATTTATATCCAAGAGTCTCTCTTCCAATGTCTCTAAACGGCATGCTTGACCGATCCTCGTCCTTATGCATATGTAAATAATTGTCACTATTCAACCTTTGATTTTCTCTACATTGGACTTCAGACGATGACAAATCAGAGAAACAATCCGGTGCTGATCTCTCGGTGGTATCTTTTGAACCTATAACACATAAGTTACTTTATCAGGAATCAGGATTAGTAGTGCAAGGCTGCAGTACTAAAGTTAAGTTTAACCAATTCCAATAAACTAGTTTGATATTACCTTCACCATTTATGAGTTTGTTTTTCATCTTTGCAGTATCCAAAAAACCATCCTTATTACGGCTAATTACAGGTTCCCTTACGTGAAGGAACCTACACGAGCCCCCATTGATGCACCAACCTGTAGAATAAAACTCACATCTATCTGCTGGTCTTTTGTTTCCACCACTAGAATCAGCAGGAGGGGTCAAACTTCTGGCCCAAGTCTCCTGAGCATCCAACCTGGAAAACCCAAACATTCAAGACCTGGTTCTACTTGAGATATAACCAAAACAAACTTCCAACAAGGAGATGTTCAAAAGCAGCATAAGATCCTACTTCCTAGTATGATTAAAAAGTTGAGAGATCCAGTATAACTAAACCTTGATGATGTTTGTTGTAAATCCTGCGACACTTGTTGATGACTTCCTTCAGTGAATTCAGCACTCACTTTTTGACCAAACGGCTGGTTTTCATGGGTTCTTGTTTCCCCACTATCACATCTAAGAGCTCGGAGATCAGAAAGTACAATGGTTCTTTTTCCTGCAAGACCCCCATCAGGATCCCCGTGAATCTCTACAAGTCTTATAACAGGAGACTAGAATGTTTCCCATTTAATTTAACAAGAAGTCTCACCATCCAAACTTGAATAATTCTTTCCTCTTCTTTCATCATAATTAGATATCCTGTAACTGTCATTACCCTCTTCAATCATAGGTATATCAGGATTTGCTACAGGTTTTCGAGTAGGAATTCCTGATCTTAAATGCTCTTTAAGACCCAAAGGCTCCAGAATGCGGGTTCCATCTACAAGGAAGAAAGATCAGAGTAAGTCACAGACCAATACAACATCTTTGTGGTGGATTCCCTGACAATTGTTTATCCAACAACTCTGTCTAAGCATGAAACGATTATCTATCCCTAACAGATCTACTAAGGTACATGAAACCTTATTGCTACATAATTCGGCTAGCACATAATGGTGCGGAATACACCTTAAGGAGATTTTGTACTCCATATTTCCAATTTTTCCATATTTAGGAATGACAATGGGGCACTGAGAGCTGGTTTGAGGAAGAGAACCCTTCCTTCTGAAAAGATATGACATATGGGCCTAACTCAACCCCAAAAGCTAGCTAATGAAGGGAGTATTGCCCAACTTTATACAAGCAGACCACTAGTCTATTCCCCAACTAATGTGGGACTCTAACTCACACATCCCTTCACGCTCAGGCCCACCTAGAGCATGGACCGGGAGCCCAAATGGAGATGGATCTGGCTCTTATACCATGTAAAGATATGGTACTTGAACCTAACTCAATCCCAAAAGCTAGCTCATAAGGGGAGGATTGTCCAACTCCATATAAACAGACCATCAGTCCATTCCCCAATAAATGTGGGACTCTAACACCTTATTCCACCAAGTTATGTTAGATTTCTTCTCATTTTTATCTAGAAGGACAATTTTCCAAAATTTTCAAATCAAAGTAGTCATGATTAAAGCCACCAACCATAATGAGTTCTCAATGAATAAGGTTGGTTGTGCTTAAGATAACTACTTTGGTCTTTGAACCATCTTTCCCTTTTAAGAAATAGTTCTATTAGGCATCCAAGAGTGCGGCCTAATGATAAATGAAGTGGGTTGAGATCCATAAGGTTTGAGGTTCAAATCTGAGCAGAAGTAGAAATTGCGGGTGATTTATTCCCATCATTCCTAGTCTTGGTGAACAGAGTTACCTGGTACTTATGCTGGTGGGAGATAGTAGGTAGCTCATCGAAACTCGAAGTGTACATAAGTTGGTTGAACACCATGGTTAAAAAAAAAGAATAGTTCTATTAATGTGACTGAAATTTCCCAATGTACAAGTAATGCAAAAGGTAGAGAACCTATACATGTGGTTCTCTATGGCTAGAACACAATCATCGATGCTTAACTAAAACATTATGGTGCAGAAGAGGTTCTCTAAAAACTTTACCTCTTGAAACATTCATTCATCTATACAAAACATACTCTTACCTCTTTAAAATCTCCTATTCCTTTCTTTCAAAATGGTCTACGTAACAGCCAAGAGAGCTACAAACCCATCTTCTTCTCCTCCATCTCCATCTCAAATCCCAATTGAACATCATATCTCTAATAGTAGTGGCATCATTCACATGATTTTGAATAAAATCAGCATTGTCCACCATAGCTAGCTTGCTACCTGCAGTGCACAACATGTAATATACATTTTCTCTTGGTCACTTCCACATGTGACCACAGTGCACATGTTGTCCTTTTTTTAAAAAAAAAATTTCATCCACAAGGATAACACTCTCATTTTAAGCCAAAGCCCAAATGAAAAGCCATACCTTCATAAAGAGCTCTTTGAAGTTCATATTCAATGAGATATGGAAACCAATATCATTCAGCGAAGACATTTTTGATAAAGAAACATCCTTATCCGACAATGGTATATTCTACTTATCCAAAAGTTGGATAATATTTTGAAATCAGTCTCTCTCGATTCTGCAAATTACTTACTAAACTTTGTGTCCAACTTTCTCCTTCATGTCTCTTGTATACTTGAGTATAGTTATGTCTATTGACTCAATATACTGAATGTGCTAGAAAGGCATCACTTAAAAATGTTCCACAAGGCCTTCGGCTCAATTGTAAGGACACAACATGAGATGCGTGGATTGGGAGAACTCACAAGTTTGAGCATTGTCATTGGCAGAAAGCCTAGTATATAAGTAAGAGAGAGTAGAAGGATCTCTCACCATGCTCCCCCAAGTTTCAAACATGTGGATCAATTGAGGTTGGCCCAGCCAACCGATTTATCAATAATAAGATCCACTCAAGATGTCATTGTCGCAACCATCTCTGATTACATAAGCTAATCCTGTTTTAGGAATCACACCTTTTACATTACTACTAAGCTTACTCCTACACTTTCACAATGTTTCTCCATAAACCACTCTCGTATTGTATATTTTCTTCTGACATAAAGGACACCATTTGTATTTACACTCTCGTATTGTATGTGATAATTTATGTATTTTATCTTCCTTCTTAAACTCAATGTTTTGGTGTTACTTCGCATAATGCATGCACCTTATCACCAAAACCCCGTAATCATTTATCCGACACAGCTTTGTTGAATACACTCAAATCATTTATCCCTAACCCCTTCCTCTTCTTTATCAAAGATGTAACTACCTTTTAGTTTTCCGCTCATTCTTCGTATCCTACAAAAAGTCAAGTAAGCACCCCCAATTTCTCAATGACGACATGCATGCATACGAGATGTAATATGCTGGAATGCTTGACAACAAGCCTTGATCAGTAACTTTGAAACAATCTCAAATCCCTTATCTAGGTAATATCCATCTGTATGGAGAAAACTCAAAGTTAGGTTCTCACCACAAGGCATTTATGCATGGTATTTGAACTTAGAATTCTTGCACGGGTCAAGAGATGGCCATTGAATCTTTTCAGTTCTACAATTTGGGTTCCTTTAAAAAGAGCGCATTGCTCATCTAGTGTGCTTACTACGAGGACAAGTGGTGCTAATGATATTAAGGAATTTAGTTTTTTTTGTCTTTATAAGTATATATTAAAAAAATGATAAAGTTCCTAGGGAGGTTCTACGCAGGTGTTTGAAGTCTAAAGGTGTACTTGTGGCTTACATTAGAGCAATTAAGGACATGTACAATAGAGCCATGAATCGGTAAGAACAATAGGAGGTGACTCTAAACACTTCCTAATTATGATGGGGTTGTACCGGGGATCAACCATTAGCCCATTTCGATTTGCCTTAGTGATGGACAAATTGACACGACATATTAAGGAGGATATGCCGTGGTGTATGTTATTTACAAATGACATAATATTGATCGACGTGACGCGCAATAGAGTTAACGATAGACTAGAAGATAGGAGATAGACCCTAGAATAAAAAGTTTCAGGTTAAGGAGGACTAAATCTGAGTACCTAGAGTATAAGTTCAGTGCCATTAAGCATGAAGCAAAGGTGGAAATGAAGATCGATACGCAAAACATACCTAAGAGAGGAAGCTTCACATATCTTAGTGTAACACCCCAAATAATCCTAACTCAAACTCCTTAGAAAAACCCTGAAGACTGAGAAAAATCTTTCAAAATTGTGACCCACGACCAAGACCCTACGAACTGTAGACTGAGCTATGGGTCGTAGGTGAGGTTCGTAGGTCCACTCTAGACTTAGTGAAAATTAGAGTTATTGAGACTCATTCCTACGAGCTAAGTCTACGACCCGTCTAATTTTCTACGACCCGTAGGGGCACCTCGTAGACCCAATGTCACATTCTAGTAGCTACTGGAATGTGCACCGAGTTCCACGATAGGGTTCTACGACCAGTAAGAGGATCGATAGACCCCTAGCCCAATTTCCTCAATGAGATTCTACGAACAGCTTGCACGGCCTGTCAAAAGGTCTATGACCCATAGAAAGGGCTCGTAGACCCAACATGACCTAATCCAGTGAAGTCCAATTTTGTACACAAGCTTCCACGAGGGGTCTTCTACGGCCCATAAAAAGTTCTACGGTCTATAGAACAACCCGTAGATGACTGACAATTTTAATGAAGGGCAGTTTGGTGTTTTTCCACTTTTCTCAAACCAAAACCCTAACGTTTTGGGACTAAATTGGATCCCTTATCAGTACCCTACGTGCATTTAACCCTCATTTACACTTAGAATCTTTGAGAGCAAGGATTAGAAAGATTAGAGAGGAGAAAAGCTCAGGTTCAAGCGTGGGCATTGAGTTTTTCGATTTTCGCCAAGGTTATCGTTCTTCCATCATAGCGTTGTACTGAGTTTGTCCTCCCGACCTACATCTCAATTCCATAATTAAGGAGTTCAAGTTTGAGTTTCAATCCCGTTGCATTGAGTTTTTGAGTTAATTATGCAATCTCTCATTGATAATATTGCGGTTATTTCTATACTTAGAGTTCTTGAATTGTTGTTCATGTTTACATTCACATGAACCCTAACTGAGTATTTACAATTGCTTCTACAATGCATTGTTTTGAATTAAAGAATGATTTAAATTTCATGTAGTTATTGAGAAAGGAGTTTTGAGCATAATATATTACTTGAGTTTGTGAAGTCTTTCATTCACTGATTTTGAACATTTTCCTTATCGAGTCTAAATGAGTTTGAGCATTTATGCCTGTAATTATCTTGAGACTGAGTTGAGAAACCGAAAGCTATATTTCATGCGTTTATTTGAGTTGAGAAGTATGAGCCTGTTTGGATAGACTTATTTTAAGTAACTTATAAGTTGAAAACTGCTTATAAGTTTTAAAAAAATAAGTAGGTGCAGCCCAACTTATTTTTTTTGACTTATAAGCTGCTTTTTAAGCACAAAATGACTTTAAGTTGGCCAGTCAAACACTCAAAAAAGCTGAAAACAACTTATAAGTAACTTATAAGACAATCCAAACAAGCTTTATAACTATTTTTGAAAGAGGGTGTATTGAGTTTGAGGAAAGTTGAGCTAAACTGAGTAAAGTCCAATGAGACTAAATAAGTTATTATTTTGAGTATTTTACTCACTTGAGTATATGAGCATTATTAGATATGTTTTGGGAGTAGCATTGAGCATCGATTTGGGTAAGAGTTTAGATAATTCAAATTCCATAAACTACGTAGCCAGCGTAGGATAGGATCATAGCGTTGGTTTGGGCGATTCCTTACTTCAATCCCTAATACGGACTATTTTGAGATCCATGAGATGAGTTTGTGTCCCTTACCTTGACAAGATATTGGATGGTCGTTGCAACGACAACAATTCGTTGTATCATCACAATGCTCATAGTGATGGTTTTTGACTAGAGAAACTCCCTAAAATGTAAATATTATTTTATACTGAGTTGCATTTACATACTATATTTTATAAAGCATTGACTTATTTCTTATTGCATGTTTAATTTGAGTTGAGTTACTTCAGTATTCATTCCATTGAGCATTCTTGAATATGTTTTCTTTCAGCTATTTTACATACCATACATTCCACGTACTGACGTCTTTCTATGCTACATCATTTTATGATGCAAATACAGGTGTTAGAGATCCTCAACAGGTGCATCGTTGAAGATTAGTTTTCTTTCAACTTTTGGTGAGACCTCCTTACATTCGGAGGAACGCTTTTGTTTATTCAGTCTTTATTTATTAGACTTTTGAGTTAGTCGTGGGCCTGTCCTGCTATCTATCTAGAGTCATTAGAGGCTTCATAAATGTAGACAGAGATAGAGTTGAGTCAGTTAATCTTTCAGTCTATTTAAACAATATTTCATTACTTATGTTTTAAACAATGAGATATCTTAATGAAAGACTTATTTTCGGATGTGCTTGAGTTTATTTTTAAATATACTAAATGCTCACCCATTTTGATATCTTTCTACTGAGTTGGGTCTTCCGCTGAGTAGTTAGCCAGACCAAGGGTTCTCTTGGGAACCAACAATGGTTTTTGAGTGTCGGCCACTGCCTAGGATGCAGACTCGGGGCGTGACACTTAGGTCTATAATTTAAGTCATACCCTAAAAGTGATGATAAGATGCGACACAAAGGGTTATCGCCTTATAGGTGAATCTATGCGCTTCATAGAAGTGTATGCTTCAAACAATGACGCGCAAATGATCCCAACAAAAAAGTGGCCAATTCATCTAGTATCAACTTTGAGGAGTTGGATTAGTATAGTCATTATTGTATATTAGATTATTTTTTTGTCGAGAAAGAAAATTGCAATTTGACTATTATATTGTACATTTATACAAGTTTGGTATTTTTAGTCATGTATTGTGTGCTTCCTTTTTGTCATCCGCTTCAAGACACATGGGTTTTTGTCACTTTCTTACATTTTCGTCTCTTAAAAACATTGCTTGTACAAATCCTCCTATGAACAGAGGTAGGCCACAAAAGAAAAGTGAGTTGGGATTTGCATTCATATCAATTATAAGAAAGATATTAGATCACGATGCAAACCTACTTATGAGTGGAATTTCGTTGACAAGCAAATTCCCAAGTGGAGAATGGGAGGGTAAGATGTACACAAACGTTACTCCTACCTTTGTAGGGTAAAGAGGTGGTTTCCGATTAGACTCAAAAGAGAAGTTCTTAAAAAAAGTTTGCAAGAAAATTATGGCAGTACAACAACAACAACAACGAACCCAGTGTGATCCCACCATGTGGGGTCTGGGGAGGGTAGAGTGTACGCAGACCTAACCCCCACCTTAAAAGGTAGGGCGGCTGTTTCCGAAAGACCCTCGGCTTAAGAGAGAAGAACAAGGGAGGAGAAACAAGGAAAAACAAGGAAAAACAAGACATAGGTCAGTAAAAGACATAGGTCAGTAAAAGAAAATTATGGCAGTAAAAGAGCAAAAGACAAAGCAAAAAGCAACAATAATATCCATTGAACAATAAGAGAATACATGACTATTAAATACTACTACTAACACTAAGAAACAGAGAGGAGACTAGCCCCCTCCCTCTCCCACATAAGGTGCGACAATATGCGGCTACCTACTACCCTTCTAGCCTAATCCTCCACATTTGCACCTTCCTATCAAGGTCATGTCCTCGTTAAGCTAAAGTTGTATCACACATCTTATCTAATTACCTCCCCCAAATTCTTTTTCAGACTACCTCTACCTTCCCTAACCCCTGCTACAATCAATCTCTGACACCTCCTTACTGGCACATTCGGGCACCTCATCTTTACATGCTTGAACTATCTCAGTCTTGCTTTCCTCATTTTGTCCTCCACGGAGGCCATGAGCACCTTGACCCATATAACTTTGTTCCTAATTATATTCTCCTAGTATGCCCACACATCCATTTGAGTATCATCATCTCCCCTACCTTCCTCTACTGAACGTGGGCACTCTCAGCTGGCTAACACTTTGCCACATACAACAAAGTAAGGTGAAAATAATAATTACAAAAGCAATGAGGAGAACAAACGGATGTGACATAAAAAGAACGTTAAAGCTAAAATTAGGAACACTTCAAAGGAAAGTATCTAGAACCTCCTCTTGTCTTCAAGGAGTTAAACAGATCTATTGGTGAAAGGGTCAACAACTCAACATAACTAGCCTAACTGGAAAAATTTGAGTAGATAAACGGTGTACAAAAATAAAAAGGATTAAGGACTAGCCATGGACATTTATCCTCAATCAACCCAAATCAATGTAGTTAAAATGTCGCCTAAACAGGCTTAAGCCTTGAAGCTCGAGGGAAAAGCATCTTGCAGTTCACATCGTTAACCAATGTTTTAGTGCAGGCGTCGTGCGTGCCTCCACTTTACAGGCTTTGTCTTCAAAAGGAAACACTATATAAATAAATATAGGTGATCAGTGTAATACTAATCATTAGGAGAATTTATGGAAGAGTATTTTAATATTCAAATTAGGAAATTAGAAACTTTGTACTAGGAAACATGACTTTTATTTTTCACTAAATTACATGTACACTTTTTTTTTCATCTAAACCTTTCATCACAAGAGTTCGCACTTTAACTACTCTTCTTTCTTAAAGCACACAGACACTTCGATCTGTTTATGCTTCACTTTGACATCACTGATCCAAACAAGTGAAGCATGGCCGCGTGCAGTCTTTCACACAAGTGCTCTAAAGTCCATTGATTGTCACCAGTTTCAACTAGCACAACCACCATCACCAAAGTCATAACCGATCATATAGTAATCAACCTCAGAAAGTGAAGATGTGAGTATTTGACCACCAATAAAATATTCCATGGATGGTAACATCCACTCTACATTCATTGTGGACAGTCAAGAAGTAACCAAACGCAATTATCACACGACGTCCATTTCTAGGGGTATCCAAAATCTTACATAGCAATGAGAACAACGAATATGTTGACAAGAAAACTACTCTGATAAATAGACACATACATAAAGAAAGGAATAAACAAGCATCTCAAAAAAAAAGAAGGAATAAACAAGAGTAACTCACACAAGTTCACTCACTGCAAGCATGTTATTTTTAAGCTTCTTAGCTTCATTTATATAACTTTCTTATGTTTCATTATTCTTCCCTTTGCTTTATCATGTCTTTTTTAGGACATAACTAACTTGAGCATGGAAGCCAAACCCAAATAGGTGGGGCTTCACTCAATTTTTTTCTGTTTTTGAGTGTTTATTCCGCTATAGGCATACACTGCATAAGACAATCCTACAAGAGGAACAGATACAAAAGCAGGACATCAACACCAACACACGCAGTTTGCAAGAACACCCATCCTGCGACATGCTACAACTTTCTCTCTTTTCGAGTCTGGGTCCATCTTCCCAATCACCCCATTTCACAGGCAGCAAGTATCCCATCTCAATCATAAAAAAAGTAATAGGTTTTATTTGTAGATTTCTCTACTTCAGGCTCTTCGGAGGGCCTTTATTTCAGGTGAGGTTCTATAGTTTGATGGTTACTTATGCTTTCCTCTCCCCTTCTCCAGTAACTAGAAAAGATTGTGTCCGGTCAACAATAATTGATTCCGTTCAGTGAAAGGAAAGTTGTCCTTCTATTAATCAGAAACAAAAATATTATGAGGATAGACACTGCATGTACTACTTGCCCCATAAGATTACATAATTCATACCATTAACCAGGGTTCATAAGAAGTAGGGATTTATTAATACCCCTATAATTATCCAAAAGCAATAGAGGTCCAACTACTAAATCGGAATCAATAGTTTATATCATTAAATTGTACACTATTAACCTGATATATTTGTTCAATACAGCAGACGGATGCAGCAAAACAATGAAAATGTCTACACTAGGTGATTTCTTCTCATCTCTCCTAAGTCCTAGCCTTGGTGGATAGAGTACCTAAAACCTATTACAGGTATCTCGTGAAATTAGTCGAGGAGTGACTGGGACACCACAGTTATGGAAAAAAAACAACGAAAATGTAGAACATACCCATAGCAAGCTAGTGAATCCGCATAAATAATGAATAACGACATAAATTTATCTCTAAAGCAAGGAAACGAACCTTTTTTATGATCTACATCATCGAGTGTAGCTGATCCTTCGCTATTTTCTTCTTCAACCTCAATTTTTTCGTACTCTTCGTCCTCGTTAGCTGAGATTTTGTGTATCGAGACTAAGTTATTGGTTAGTGGATCAGCCGCCGCAACCGACGATGGCATTGGTGTCTACAGCCGTTGAATCTGGTAGCGAAGGGGCGGAGTTGGCGGCAGATGACGGCGGCCCTAATCATAAATTGTTTATTTGGAAAGGAATAGGTATTTCATCAGGTATATCTTTGTTTGGATTTTTGTAGAAAAATACAAAATTTGAAGGGGTCGTTTGGCAGCTCGTTCGAGTACGCATTATTAATACAGGAATTAGTTAATTATTACGAAATTTATATAAGTGTTTTTTTATATAGTGTTTACTTATTTATGTATTACTAAAAAAAATAATTAATTTTAATTAGGTGGATTTCTAAATTACAAACTATAAGTTTTATTAAGTGTGTTGAATTTTATAAAAAATTCTATCAAAATACTTTCTCCGTCCATCTTTATTTGTTCATTATACTAAAAGTAGATGTCCAACAATACTTATCCAATTTAGTTCCTAATTTACCCTTATCATTAATTAGTAGTTATTTCCCTATTACATTTTTCAAGACATTATATTTATTATATTTAAATAGTAATATGGTAAAATTATCCTTCTATTTATACCTTCTTAAAAATTACGCAAAATTAATAATGAACAAATAAAAATAGACGGAGGAAGTATAATAATTATACATGAAGAACTTAGCTACTTATCAGCAAGACTCCTAAATTAGAAAAGAAACATATCCACCAAGGAATTTTACCTTGTGTGTTCGTCCATATTAATCAATATTAACAACAATAAATTCAGTGTAATTTTATAAATAGGGCTTGAGAAAAATAAAATGTATGCAACTTTATTCTTATGTTTATAAGGATAAAAAGGTCATTTTCAATTAATTTTCAATAATCCTTCTTCTTTATTCAAATTTGAGGCTGACAATATAGACGAATTCACTCATACTTAATAGTGTTGAAAAAATGAATGGTGAATAGAAAAGATATACACAAATATTCATGGTTATCGTATAGTAGTGTGTATTTATTTTATTTTTTACTCCTCCCTACGAGGTTTCATCTTTTTACTCCCCTAGTGACTCAGATTCACAATTTTAGAATTGGGAGCGAGGGATATTTATCATCCAAGCAATTTCCTCTTGTCTAATATAGCGATGTGTATCATTATCTATATGTCGGTTATATATTAGAGTCAATGATTTAAAAAAAAATAACTAAATTGTCATTTTTTTCGAGTTTCATATTTCCACCATATTTGACTATTTAAATTATCATTTTTTTGGCGAGTTTCATATCTTAATTTTCAATCTCTTTGTATTAAAACATACCTCGATGCTAAACTGACCTACACGCGCATGTTATCGATTGGGAATAAATATTTGATATCATTAATGTGTAATTTAATATAAAGAAATGATAATTTAGATAGATAAAGAGAATAAATATTTGTTTTTGTTGAAGAATGAAGATTGAAGGCTTATAATTATTAATGTAGTTTTTTCATCCAACTCTTTTTTCCTTTTTGAAATAAATCAATTATGTAAATGAAAGAATCATGACAGACAACTGTAAATAGTGAGAACTGGTCAAATACAAATATAAAGTTCCCTTCATTTATTTGTTTTATTGTAGTTGAAAATAGAAACCTCAGAAAATGATTTGTTGTTTTCGCCTCACCAATTACATTCGTTAGTCAAAATGTAAAAGTTGTACAATATATATATATATATAAATGCAAAAATTATACATTTATTGAGAGGCTACACAATGTTAAAATTTCTTTAAAATACCCTATTTGTACTGGTTAGAGATAGTAAATATTTTCTCCGTTCACTTTTACTTGCATATTTGAACTTAACACACCCATTAAAAAAAATAAGTGACATGGTTATTTTATCATATACTGCCACTATTAATTGATGTTTATAAATATTAAATTTTGAAAAATGATTTGAAAAATAAGTAATTATTATTAAGGTTAAAACATATATATAATTTTTTTTTGTCTTTTCTTGATACGTGAAAATTAACAAGTAAAAGCAAAAAATATATTTTTAAAATAATAGACAAATAAAAATAAATAGAAGAAGTGCATTATAAAATTAATGGTCAAACTCATCGGTGGCCCCTTAAAGTTGACACCAAATTTCACCTAGATACCTTAATCGGGCGATGTTCACTTTAGACACCTTATGTAGGGTTTCACTGTGTCATTTTGACATTTTTTTAACAATCAGCTAAAATTACACAGTGTGTGTAACATGCTCGCGAATGACCTTGCATTACGACTGACTAAAAAAGAACACGTGGCATTTGAGTGCAAAATAATTTTTAAAAAATACATTACAGAAAAAAAAATTAAATTTCAGCCATAAATAATAATAATAAAAATACATATTTCTAAACCCCACCACAACTACCCATCCCTCCTTCCTCCTTTCTTTCCAAACTTTCTCAGCGCCTCCCTGAACCCCCAATTTCTTCTCTACTTTTTTTTCATTTTAGGATTTTCACTTTTTTTTCATAATTTGTTGGATCTAAAGAAAAGAAAGGAAAAGAAGATGATAATTGGTGCGATTTTCAAATATGAAAAAAAATTAAAATTAAAAAATTCTTACGACAGTGAGAAAATTAATGGCGATGGTGAGAAGAAATAAAGAGAGAAGAAATATAAAATATAGGTGTTGGTATCCATTTTTCGGACAAAAAAAGTGGAGGGAGGTGATGGTAGATTTACAAAAGCAATACAATGAAGAAAAAAATGGCTTAAAAACGGATTTGAATAAAAAATTCGACCTCTATTGAAGGAGTTCAAGATTGAAAAAATGGTGGGAGATGGTGGTTTGAGAAATGGAGAAGAAAAAGAGAAAATAAAATAAAAAATGACTAAATAAAGCCTTTTACGCGTTATTGTTGAGTGCATCACACTCACTTTGTCATGTCAGCAAAAAGTGTCAAAATGATACAGTGGAATCCTACATGAAGTGTCTAAAATGAACATCGCCTACTTAAAATATCTAAGTAAAATTTGATGTCAGCTTTAAGGGGTGACGTCAACCCATCGACTTCAAGTCTTTCACATATTGGTCAATGTTTTCTAAAGTAACTTAAATACACATCTACTTCAAGTCTTTCACATATTGGTCAATATTCAACAATTAATTCGATGTTTCCTAACGTAACTTAAATATTTTTTTCATGGGTATCTCTTAATTGTCTCAAATATTACAACCCAAGGTTATTACAAAATGGGGAAGCAAGGAAAAATGTCAATAAAATTGGCACTACATCTTGACTTGATTTATGAACATAATCCCAACAATAATTAATATATATATACATACGTCAATACTATAGTCAATAAAAACGCGTTTGCTGATCAGTTGTAAACATCAAATTTGACATTATTTTTGTTATGAAAAGTGAAATTTATTTCGTTTAGTACAAAATTAATTCATACCTTTTTTTCGTCTAGAGAAAGAGTTTAATAAATCATTTTTCACGTTGTATTTGTTATTTGCAAAGTTTAAATAGCTAGCTTGATTGATCGAGTTGAGACAATATTACTTTAAAAGATAATAGAAATATTATATATATAGACTTCATTTACTCTTAACTAGAAGTTTTGACTTTGAGATTTGATGAGGGTTTTTTTAATAGAAAATGATTTTCTTTTCAATAAATCTTATGCAATGGAATCTAAATTAATTGAGTTCAAAATAAGTATCAAATATTAAATGAGAAATCAAAAAAACAAATTAAACATTAGGTAATTGTGCTGAATCATTTTTCCTTTTAGTGGTCCACAGAGATATAACTACACTAATTAATCCAAATACTAGACTATAATAACATTTAATATTGAAAAGGGCAAAGGATAAAGTATTTTCAAATTAAAGTCAACTATGCAATGTTATCCCAATCAAACAATTATTTAGTGGAGCCTTTTTCCAGCCACTCTCACATCAATAATTAAAATTTCTAATAAGGAAAACACATTAATGCTAAGAGATAATATAAATATTTGGGATAATTAATATCTAATTAAGAATAATTGATTTTCAATTAATTGAAATGTGTGCTTTCAGATTCATTTGTTCGTAAATATGCATAAATTTATCATAATTATTAGTCCTTCCACCATTCAATTACCATGTATCATGTTAAACTTATATCATGTTTGGCGATAATATAATTAATTCAAAACAATGACGTACATATTTCACCTTTAATATATAATTTAATTGTTATAATTAGTATAATTTAATATAAATATCAAATGCGAATAAATTTTCAAATCGTTGATTGTTCCAGGTTTCATACATGAACCCACAAAATGAATTTGGACATTTACATGTATCCATCAATAGGAGTTGGTTGATGTTACAATACCTAGCTATCCTTAAAAATTGGATATATACTATGAATAATGGCATAAATAAAGCTATATATATATATATATATATATATATATATGCTTTAAACCATTCGTCATTCTGATGTCTAGACAGATGCACTAATATAAATTCTTAAAGAGGATATAACTAGATTTGAAGTATTATAAAAAAAAATATTTTTTTTTATGTTCGATATCTATATTAGAGTTTGATTAAATTTATATTTAAAGTAATCCTTCGGGATGGCTTAAATTATTTGGATTGGGATCTCAATAAAAATCTCAAATTCAAAATTTCTTGTATGTGATAGTAGGGGGGTGACCTTTTGGGTCATGCATATCACAAAGAGTGTGTCTAGTGTGGTCATGTGTAGCTTGCGAGCTATTGCACTAAATTAAAATTTATTTTGTGCGCATCAAAAGAATAGTAATTGCGGGTTCTCTTGTCATTAAAAGAAAAATTACATTCACGGTAAGAAGAGCACATTGAAAAGTAAATATTCTCTAATAAAAATAACTTTATACCCGAAAATTCGTATTCAAATTTTTCAGTTAAGAATAAAAAATACTTACCACTTCACCCCGTCAAAACCTAATCACGGTTGAAATAACTCCATTAACCTTCTCTTAGTGGATCAATTCCAGCCGACCAAATCTTGTGGGTATTGGATTTAAGTGGAGTGTGAATAGGAAAGAATAAGAACTGAAAAATGTGGGGGAACCAAATTTCTTTCTCATTGGTAGAAGAAAAGAAAAGTCTTGTTCTTATATTATGAAATACTACATTTAACCCATAAAGGGTTAAGTAGAAGATGCCTACGCCGCCCTCGTTGTTGTCGGCTCGGCTTCGACTTCAGCAAATGATGTGATTGATTGATTTTTTAGACAAAATTTATTTATCAATCTCATCAATTAATTTCCTTTTTCTTTAATATTAATCTGTTGATTATTCATTCATTCATTCATTCATTCATAGAATTAATTAAATAGCGAAGTTAATAAGGAAATTAACTAATTACTTCGCAAAACGATATTAATTTAAAATTGCGGATTCCAAAAGGACCTGTTCCTTCCAAACAGATACTTTCATTCGCAGAAAGGACATGTTCCTTCCGAACAGATACTTTTCTTCCCAAAAAAAAACTCTGTATCCTTGTTGGCTATAAATAAAGAAGCCTCCTCTTAGTTTTGAACATCAAAAAAATTCTTTTCTTCTGCATATATTTTCTTACAAACAAAGTTGTGTCTTTGTGTAATTACGTTGCTGTTTTTTCTGAGTTCGCTGATATTATCGAAGTTTGAGATACCGCTACTTCTTTAATGTTCTATCTGTTTTATCTTGGGAGGAAATAATCCGTAACCTCGAGTACAGTGAGGGGATTAAATTTCTTAAGGACACACAGTGAATTTTGTGGATTCAAATACTGTTTATTTATTTTCATCTAAACGTTTTTGGTTTATTAACTTTAATACAAGAGATAACAGTGGGAACACTAATATTGGTATTCCTTTAACAACTTTAATCCCTAATCTGTCTATTTTTATTTTTTTAATCAAAGATGTCATATTTCAATATGAAAAAGATTTTACATCATTTAACCTCATATTTTTTAAAAATGTTTCTTTGTGTATTTTCTCAAAGTGCTTTTCAAAACAAAAAAATAATTTTTTTTCTGAAAAACAATGCTACTTTTCAAAAATTTGATCAAGCATATTTTTTAAAAAAACACTTTTAGCTTCAAAAATTTAATCAAGCATGCTATTAATTCTAAACGTATCTCACAATTTTACAATTTTATTTCTACAAGTTAGAAACTTTTAGCTACAAGTGTACGCGTATGAAAGTTCGGTAAAATCTTGGGAAACAAGGAATTTTAAATAATTTGCATCCTAATCGAATCAAAATCGCTTTCAAGACGACGGTTCATGGTTATTATTGTCATAAATTTTCAACGACATAATACATAAGCACGCTCTTTAATTTAGTCTCAATTAATATTTATGTCTTTCAACTTTGAGCATGCACAAATAAGTTAATGCTTAAACTATCATAAAGTTGAACAAGCAGATTCACATGTCCTACTTGACAAATCGCGTGAGATGCACGCGTCCTACACGGTAAATCGCATGAAATCACTTCTTGTTCAATTTTATAATAGCTTGAATGTTTATTTATACACACTCAAAATTAAAAAATATAATTATCAGATGATATCAAATTAAAAGACATATTTATATATTACCTCAATTTCAACAACCACATAAGCAAGACATGCATATATATCCCCCTTCCTATGTATACTAACTTGGACACAACTTACATGGAGAAGCAACCATTAATGTCATTGAAAGTGACATGCACTACTACACACATATATATACTATAGTTTTGACTATATTTCTAACCATATATATCACAACATCATATTCTGAAACAAATTTACGCGTTTGTTTGGCTACTCCACTAACTCAAAAATTGACTTCTCTAGACCTAGTATTGATTATTACGTTTAAAACAATTACTAGAAACATGTAGCTAATCAAAGAAGAAGTGACTGGTTGTTAACAAATTTGTGGTGGTTGTCAAATGGCGACCACAAGGTTGTGGACACAATCTTTGACAGGACTATATGATTATCTAACGCATGACATTTGTCGTACAAGATATTCCAAGTACACATACTAATAGTGACGGACTCAAAACTTTCACTAAAATAATTTAAAATATGAAGAAATAACCATACGAACTAGCTGAAGGGTCGGGGAAGTTCGAGTCTAGAGACGTCAACAAGGGCTAGGCCCATTGGGCCATTCCGGCTCAACTTGTAATTTGATAGGGTTGAGCTAAGATTTTATAGCCCATTTAAGAAAATAGTTTTTTATCCCGATCCGCTAAACTCGTCAGTTTGTAGGGCTTGAACAATGTGGATTGGGTCAGTCCGTGGGTCAAATAAAAAATAAGAAAAAAATAAAATAGATTACTAAAAATAACAAGAATCCAAACTTAAAGTATTAAAACGAATATTATAAAGTTCAAAAATCCAAATATAAAAATACTTTCTTGTATGAATGTATTCAAAACATTTACATAAAATGACAATGATTTCAGATTGAAGTCATACAACCAAATCTTTACTTGAAGACAAAATTAATAAATATTATTAATAAATATTATTAATAATATTTAAGAGATAAGTGTCAAAAACACATCTAAATTATCCATCTTTTTTGAGGTTTATATCTAAACTATTGGGAGTGTGAGTTTCATACCTAAACTATCACTTCTCAGTTTGAGAAACACACCTCAGTGGTGTGTAATACACTCTCTCTATTTTTTGAATTTTTTTTGCCACATGGCTAAAATATTCTATATTGATAAAAATTAAATAAACTATTAATATTAGTTAAAAGTTAAAACTAAAGTATTTCTATCCCCAAAAACAGAAATTAATTTTTTTAAAAATGAAATTATTTTTTTAAAAAAAATATTTTTTTTAAAAAAGTTTAAAATATTTTTCTCACTCATGTGTATGTATCTAACACAAAACGAAAAAAAAAATTGAAAGCGGAGGGTTAGGTGTGGTGGGATAGAATTTTTAAATATATATATATATATATATAAATAATATCTAAATTATTATTTGAAGGGGGGGAAGATGAAGTAAGAATTTTTTAAAAAAACTTTTATAAAAGAAATTTAGAAAATAAAAATAAAACAAAAAACTTTGGGGGGGGGAGGGGGGAGGAGTACGGTGAGAAAAAGTAGTGGAGTGGGGTAATAAAAATATTTTATATTCTTTTGAGGGTGGATAGTAATACATTAATATTTAATTTTAACTAATTCTAAGAATTTATTTATTTTTTGTCTATGTGAAATATTTTGTCTATGTGGAGTGTAATGTGATAATTTTTTTAAAATGAAAGAGAGAGTGTGGCACACACCCCATGGTGAGAGTGGAATGAAAGAGAGATGTGTGTTTCTCAAACTAAGAAGTAGTGGTTTAGGTATGAAACTCACACCCCCAATAGTTTAGGTATGAAATTCAAAAAAGACAGATAGTTTAGGTGTGTTTTGACACTTATCTCTTTTATTTATAGATTTGAGACTTGGTTAACAAGTACTCTCTCTATTCCTATTTACTTGTTAAATATTTTCTAATTTGATTCCTTTTTTACTCGTCAATTTTGACAAATCAAGAAAGAATATTTTTTTTTCTTTCTATTATACCCTCAGGGGTCGTTTGGTTTGAATACAAGTTATGATGGGATAAGTTGAGATTATTTATGATCGGATAAGTTATGCTGAGATTATTTCTTATTGAGTGTTTGGTTTGTTATATTCAAAATAATATGCATTTCATAAATTTTAAGAATAGGTTGTTTGTTTACAAAAATACCCTTCACTTTATTTAAGTTTTATATTTTTTTTGCAAGCTTTAGTTATTCAATATTCATTCTTAAAATAAAACTTTCATCTTCTTTATCTTAAATATTTTTATGTGTGCATTTCCATGATGTCTGTATGTATTTAAGAATAAAACTTTTTTCTTATTTAATTTAAAAATAGAATTTTCATTTTAAGTTTGTTAGAGTAAAAAAGGATTTATGAGAAATTAAAATATACATAAACACAACAATTAATCAAATAAATCTATAAATAAAATTATATTATATAGTATAATTTTTTTAATAGAAAAAAATATAATGAATTATCATAAAAATAAGGACTGAATGTTGTTATATATGGTATTAAAAATAATGTAAATATATGTGAATGTGAAAAGTGAGGTATAAAAAAATATTTAAAGAAATATATTTGTCACTTACCTATTTTATCTCGGGATAAGTTATCCCAGGATTAGTATAATACCAAGAGGAGGGATAAATTATCCCAGTACTATTTATTAATCTCGGGATACGTTATCTCAGACTTGCCAACCAAACACCAACTTAAGTGCCACTATAATTTAATCCCGAGATTATTTTAAGTGTCAAACGATCCCTCAATTTATTAACATTGAGTTAATATTTTAATTTTGAAAAATATAGTGAGTAAATAAGGTTAAAACTCTATCAATTAATATGGTAAAATGATAAACTTGCTATACCAACCATTGTTTTCTTAATAGGTGTGTCAAGTCAAAATTTGACAATTAAAAAAAATAGAGGGAGTAGTAAATACCATGTAAAATTGTCTTGTCTATATTTATGTTAATATTCAAACTAAAATTAATATAGTCTTTTAAAAAAATGGATTGGTACATTATGGCCCGTAGTCCACGTAGTTATGAATTGAGCTGATTATTTTTTGGCCCATCAAAATAATGGTCAGCCTGACCTGAGCCATAAAATTCCAAAATCTGTATGGGTTGGACCGGCTCATATTGACAGTTGTACGTTCAACATATACTACATAATGACATATATATAAAATTAATTTTTACCACATATAAATAATACATAATTTTCCATTGAAAAAGGTTTAGATAAACCCAAGCCCCTTGCAAGCTCCGTCCTTGCATACTAACTCCAAATTGTTCAAGAAAAATGTTTGAATTTAGTCTCAAACATATATAAAGATATTTAAAATTGGCATAATTTTCTTATGCAGACATCTCGATTAAGTCGCGTATCTATTGAACATATTCAAATTTATTCAAAAACTGTCCTAGAGCCCGTTTGGATTGGCTTTAAGTTGGTCAAAACCAACTTAAAGCCCCTTTTCAGCTTTTGGACGTGTTTGCCTAATGCTAACTTTAAGCCAGAAAGTTCTTAAAGTCAGTCAAAAATGAAAAGTTAGGATTTCTAACTTTTTTTTTTCTAAGTGCTTAAAGTCATTTTCTTTGACCATGAAAATTACTTTTATATCCCTTATATTTTAACTAAATTCCCAAACTACCTTTTTTATTTTTTTAACCCTAAAATTCACATAATTTTCCTAATTTAAGTACTTTTATCCAAACACTCAACTGCTTATTTATAAAAATAACTTTCAGCACTTTAAAGTTCTAAAAGCACTTCATACATAAAAGTTACCTTTTTTAAGCTCATCCAAACGGGCTCCTATTAAGCATTTTATTGACCCAATCAACAAAAAGCTACAAAATAATCAAGTACATGCTAGCTAGCTTCAATATATTGGACAGTTTATGTGTGGAATTTTAATGTGTTTGAATATATTTCCAACAAAATATATATATGTAAAATTTAAATCCTAATTATTTGTCTATCATAAAATCAAACGTGTTGGCCAGTTAAGGTCTCTCACGTTTAAAAGATGAAAGTAGCCGAGATGAGAATGTTGAGATGGATGTGTGGGCATATCAGGAGCGACAGGATTAGAAATGAGACTATTCGGGATAAGGTAGGAGTGGCCTCGGTGGAAGACAAGATGCGGGAAATGCGACTGAGATGGTTTGAGCACGTAAAGAGGAGAGACACGGATGCTCAAGTGAGGAGGTGTGAGAGGTTGGCCATGGATGGTTTATTGCCATTTGATTTCTGCATTGTATTGTTGTTTATAGGTGTGGGACCGTTGTACTTTGATTATCTTATGTTATCTTATTTATTTATAGTGGTTAATGCCTCTTTCTTTTCGTACCATTCTACCATGACTTTCTCACTTTTGTTATTCCTTATTTTCATCTTATTTTCGATATGCTTGTCCCTATCTGATCTTTTATCTTGTTTTCCTCTCTTGAAGTCGAGGGTCTTTCGGAAACAGCCGCCCTACCTTTCAAGGTGGGGGTTAGGTCTGCGTACACTCTATCATTCCCAGACCCCATATGGTGGGATTATACTGGGTTTGTTGTTGTTGTTGTAAAATCAAACGGGAGAGGATATCACAGCTCTAACAAATGCCTATCTAAAATATTAATTCAAAACATTCTTAAAGCCACAATAAATAAAATTTATTTTAATATAAAAGAGAAGAAAATAAATAGAAATTAATTAAATAAATGATTCTTGGAATATTCCATTATATTATTTAATGATCTGCTGCAGCAAAAAAATATTGTTAATAACATATCGTCAAAGGCAATCATGCTGTGTTATATATTCCCAAAATATAGCACAATAATTTTGTGGTACCTTTTTCAGCCGCCTAACAAAGTATAGAATATAAAAATATTTATACAGATCTGAATGTACACACATATCAATAAATTAATTATGTGATATGATCACTAGTATCGCCGAAATTCATTTGTTATTATATCTACAAGAATCATGTGGTAATTTGATTTTTCATTCGGTATTTGAAATTCATATTAAAACTTCAATTAAATTTAAATTATACATTATAAAATTTATTTTAAAATGACAATATCACTAAAAATAATAATTTATATTCACAATTTGATCTCAAAATCTCTAATTTGAAATATAACAATCGAACCACTCTATCATAACCCATAACAACTATTTTATATCAGAACTTTATGGTCAGTTGAAACCATAATACATTTTCAGGAAAAATAAAATAAAATAATACAATGGTGTTATATAATAAGTACTATAATAATACAAGCTGCAAAGAGAGTGATTGTGTTGTTGCTTGGCAACAAATTAGACTGACAACATGACTTTTTTCCTTTTTTCTAGTATATAAAAAGAAAAATAGTTAGATGTTGCCAGCTAACCATTGGCTAATTAATAAAAAACTATTGTCCAAGTGGATGTCCACTTGTCAAATTGCCCACCTTTTCTTACCTATATATGCCAATTTTGGCAATGAAAACGAAGAGACATACAAAAACACAAATTCACTCTTTTCTCTTTTCTGATCCTTTTTTTTTTTACTCTCTTCTTCTTATTGTTATCAAATTAATTTATTTTATAACACATTATCAGTACGAACATTTATTGCTTTGAGCTATATTTTTAAGAAGGTATCAAAAGGGGTAAAAAATTTATTTTCTTAAAATATCTAATATTTCTAAACTTGAATTTGTTGATCTTGACATATCTGAAAAATGTTACTCATCATGGGCACTAGATGTCGAAATACATCTAGAATCGATAGGTCTGGAAGACCATATCAAAGATGACAATACGACATCTAGACAAGACCGTGTCAAAGCCATGATATTTCTCCGTCACCATCTTGACGAGAGATTAAAATTACAGTACCTTACATTAAAGGATCCCCTTAAATTGTGGAAAAATCTAAAAGAAAGATATAACAATCTGAAGTTGGTCATCCTTCCACAGGCACGTCATGATTGGCTAAATCTGAGATTAATGGATTTTTAAAATATAACCGAATATAATTCTTCCTTGTTTATAATTATAACTCAGTTAAATTTATACAGAGAAGAAATCACTGAGCAAGATAAACTTGAAAAAACATATTCCACATTTCCACCAGCGAATATGCTCCTACAGCAGCAATATCCCAAAAATAATTTAAAAAAAATATTTTAAATTACTTTCTCACCTTCTGATTGTTGAACGTCACAATGAACTATTAATGAAAAGTAATGGCAGTCGGCTCGTTGGTTCTTTGCACTCCCTAAAGGGAAGCAGACAAATTATAACCAACGAGAAAGAGGTCATGGCCCCAGTCGTGGTCTGGTCGTGGTCGAAGAAGAAATTATAACTATGATGCTCGGCTGGCACTGAGAAATGATCGGCAGTACAAAAAAAAGAGTGAAAAGCCAGAAGTTTTATCAAAGAAAAATTCAGAAAGTATATGTCATAGATGTGGAGGTATGGGGCACTGATCGCGGACTTGTCGGTCATCAAAACGTCTGATTCAACTATATTAGGAATCCTTAAAGAGGACAGAAAATGATCCAGAGACAAACGTTATTTTTGAAGATAATATTGAGCATATGCATCTGGATGTAGCTGATTTCTTTAATTTTTTAGAAGACAATATGAATAATGATAAGCCTAATAATATTTAAATAATTTCTTTTTTATTTGTGTGTACTAAATGATATTTTTATTCCATGTAAATAAATAAAATTTGTGAGTCATGTATTAATTATAATATTTACTTTATTTCTTTTTGAAGAAAAATATGGATATGCCTCAAATTTTGTTTGGATCAATGATCAATCACGAGGATATTTGTGTAATTGATAGTGGAACAACTCATGCCATTTTTAAAGACGAGAAATATTTTTCCAACTTGCTTAGAAGAAAAGCAAATGTTACTACAATTTCTAATAATTCAAAAATGATTAAAGGCTCCGAAAGAGCTACTATATTTCTACCTAAGGGGACCAAAATTGTTATAGAAGATGCATTATTCTCTTTTAAATCTCCAAGAAATTTGTTAAATTTTAAAGATATCCACATAAATGGATATCACATTAAGACACTACATGAAATGAATTCTGAATATCTTAGTATAACCAAGAATTTCTCAGGCCAGAAATATATTTTGGAAAAATTATCAATTTTGTCGTCTGGCCTATATTATATAAAAATTAGTGCAATTAAAACACATATAATCGTAAATCAAAAGTTTACTAATCTAAATACATTTGTGCTATGACATGATCGGATAGGTCATCCTAGATCAATAATGATAAGACGAATTCATAAAAATTCAACTGGACATCCGTTAAAAAACCAGAAGATTCTTATGAATGATGAATTTTCATGTGCTGCTTGTTATCAAGGCAAATTAATTGCCAGACCATCGATCCTTAAGGTTGACATCAAATCTTCTATTTTTTAAAGCGTATACATGGAGATATATGTGGACTTTTTCATCCACCTAGTGGATTATTTATATATTTTATGGTCCTAATACATGCATCGTCTAGATGGTCTCATATGTGCCTCTTATCATCTCGCAACCTGACATTTGCGAAATTGTTAGCACAAATAATAAGATTAAGGATGCAATTTCCAGATTATCCAATTAAGACTATTCGACTTGATAATGCTGGATAATTTATATCCCAAGCTTTTGATGATTATTGTTTATCAATTGGGATAAAAATTGAATATCCTGTTGCTCATGTTCATACTCAAAATGGCCTTGCAGAGTCATTTATTAAGCCTCTACAATTGATAGCAAGACCTCTACTAATGAAAATAAAATTGTCAATTACTGTTTGGGGTCATGCTATCTTACATGCAGCAGTACTTGTATGTCTCAAACCGACATATTATAATAAATACTCTCTGTCATAATTAGTATTTGTCATGAGCTAAATATAGCCCATGTACGAATTTTTTGTTGTGGAGTATATGTGCATGTACCACCACTACAATGTACAAAGATGGACCCTCAACGAAGGTTGGGCATATATGTTGGGTTTGACTCACCCTCCATAATTCGCAACCTTGAACCGTTGACAAAAAACTTATTTCTTGCTCGATTTATAGATTATCGGTTTGATGAAATAATTTTTCCGCCATTAGGGAGAGAGAAAAAGGACCCCGCAAGAGAAATTGCGTGAAAGGTTTCATCACTTTCTCATTTTGATCCACATACCCACACATGTGAGCAGGAGGTCCAGAAGATCATCGACTTACAGACAATAGCAAATAAAATGCTAGATGCATTTAATGATTTGCAACGGATAACTAAGTGATATATCCCTGCAGTGAATGTGCCTATCTGGATTGATGTCCTAAAAGGACCATCTACTAATATCATAAGTTCTGAATCTCAAACACGCCTGAAGCGTGGTAGACCATTGAGTTCAAAGGATAAAAATCATAGAAAGAGAAGCGTGAGGAATAACGAAAATGATACTACAAAAGAACCTCTCGAAGAATGTCAAGATTTGAGTAATCCTAATAATCCTGAATAAATCAGTGAATCGGAGACTCAAGTGAATGAAGAAATTTCAATAAGTTCTACCGATGATGAGATAAATTTAGATCGATCAAAAATTATAATGGATAATATATTTGCATATAATATTGCACTTTACGTCATGCAAGATAGTGAAAGTTTTGAGCCTAAATCCGTCAAAGAATATCGACGTAGATGTGATTGGCCAGAATGGCAAAAGGTAATTAAATCAGAATTAGACTCACTTGCTAAACGTGAGGTTTTGGACCTGTAGTCCAAACTCCCTGAAGGTGTAAACCAGTTGGATATAAATGGGTTTTTGTGCGAAAACGGAATGAGAGAAATGAAATTATAAGATACAAGGCATGCCTTGTTGCACAAGGATTCTCTCAAAGACCCGAGGTCAACTATGAAAAACATATTCACCTGTTATGGATGGAATAACATTTTGATATTTCATCAGTCTAGCTATACATAAAAATCTTGAAATACATCTAATGAATGTAGTTACAACTTACCTTTATGGTTCACTTGATAATGAAATTTACATGAAAATCCCATAAGGATTAAAATTGCCTGAAGCATGTACTAAACCTCGAGAGATGTACTTAATGAAATTGCAAAGATCAGGGCGCATGTGGTATAATCGCCTTAGTGAGTACTTGATAAATTATGGTTATATAAATGGTGTCATTTGCCCATGTATTTTTATTACAAAAATAAAATCAGAATTTGTTATACTCGCCATTTATGTTGATGACATAAATCTCATTAGAACCCCTGAAGAGGTTCAAAAGGCGATTGAGTATCTAAAGAAAGAATTTGAGATGAAAGATCTTGAAAAGACAAAACTTTGTCTAGGTCTGCAAATTGAACATTTAGCAGAAGGGATCTTTGTCTACCAATCCGCCTACATTGAGAAAATCTTAAAATGATTTTATATGGACAAAGCACATTCATTAAGTACTCCAATGGTTGTTCGATCACTTGAAGTGGAAAAAGATCTACTTCGACCTCTAGAAGAGGATGAAGAACTTCTTGGTCCTGAAGTACCATATCTCAGTGCTATTGGTGCACTTATGTACCTTGTTAACACAACCAGGCCTGATATAACATCCATTAAGTACTCCAATGGTTGTTCGATCACTTGAAGTGGAAAAAGATCCACTTCGACCTCCAGAAGAAGATGAAGAACTTCTTGGTCCTGAAGTACGATATCTCATTGCTATTGGTGTACTTATATACCTTGCTAACGCAATCAGGCCTGATATAATATTTTTTTTAATTTGCTGGCAAGGTATAGTTCATCCCCAATGCGAAGGCATTGAAACGGTATCAAACATATTTTGCGATAACTTAAGGGTACCATTAATATGGATTTGTTTTATACCAACAAAGGTTGTGTAGATCTTATTGATTGTGCAGATGTAGGTTATTTGTCAGACCCACATAAATTTCGATCTTAGATAGGCTATCTATTTACACACGGAGGAACTGCTATATCATGGCGATCTACAAAGCAGTTTATTATTGTTACTTCTTCAAATCATGCCGAAATAGTAGCAATTCATGAAGCAAGTAGAGAATGTGTGTGGTTGAGATCGATGATACAGATCATTAAAGAAAGATGTGGCTTAGAAAATAATGTCAAAGTAACCACAATTATATTCGAAGACAATGCCGCGTGCATAACTCAATCGAAAGGTGGCTTCATAAAAGAAAACAGAACAAAACATATTTCACCAAAATTATTCTTCACACATGATCTTTGGAAGAATGGTGATATTGATGTACAACAAGTTCGTTCGAGTGATAATCTTGCCGATTTATTCACAAAGGCATTACCAATATCAACTTTTGAGAAGCTAAGATAAAAAATTGGAATACGTCGTTTCCAAAATATCAAATGAAGTTTTCATCAGGGGGAGTAAAATACGTGCTGCACTCTTTTTTTTTAACCAAGGTTTTGTCCCACTGGATTTTCCTGGTAAGATTTTTAATGAGGCAGCAATCAAGGCGTATTGCCAGATGTGTGCACTCTTTTTTCTTCATTAGACTTTTTCCCTCTGTATTTTTTCTAATAAAGTTTTAACGAGGCACAATATCTATGGGAATTCAGAATAACTATGTATATTATTTGTTGTAAAAAAATAATAATATTTTTTTACGCCTTGACATCCAAGGGGGAATATTACGCAAATGAATGTCCATTTGGGCAAGTTGCCCACCTTTTCTTACCTATATAATGCCAACTTCGGCAACGAAAATGGAGAGACATACAAAAACACAAATTCAATGCTTTTTTCTCTTTTGATCCTTTTTTTCTTTACTCTCTCCTTCTTATTGTTATCAAGTTAGTTTATTTTATAACAAAATCATGTTAGTTAAGAAATCAATAAATACTATTTCAAATAGTTTATTAAATTATTTACATTTCAAAAATTATAATTAAAAAGATGGATTATAAAAGTGTAGTTGGAAAAAACATATTGTATTAATTGTTATCTTGAATTTTAAAAACGATATTTATTTTGAAATAATTTTTTTTCAAAGATAAAATTATATTAGAACAGAGAGAATAAATAACCAAATATGCATTGTGTCAAATCTCTTCATTCTTAATTATCTTCTGACGCGGCGTGCCAGACTGTGCATTATAAATCTTAATGGGTCAATATCAGCCGATCGAATCTTGTGGCTCTATAAATTAATTAATACTTGTACGACTAATTAAATATATTGCCAATTTGGCCTCCATTTTACGTAACCAACAATTGTACTATATCCTTACTACCATACAAACCATACATTACTTTTGCTTTTTCCATCTTTATCTTAGTCGGACTTTTATCATCAACCTCTCATATCTTCTTATTACGACATTTCTGAACTATTTCATAGTAGCCTCTCACAAACCACTTTCATTTTAACATGGTGAGCAGAAAGAGGAATACAATTAACTACGAAGTCAATCAACACCAATCAAATCAAAGACTTTTAAGCTAATTTAAAATCAGCGCTAGAATCCACCATATTCACACAAAATAATATGAACTCGGAACAATCCATCCAAGGACGTTCAACATGATCGAATAATAGAAAATAACATTTTCATTTAATCTCATTTAATTAGCCACAATTTTAAATCATATCTCAATTATGATTTTATTTTTTATATATGTGTGTGTGGTGACACGCGTTGAATTGAGCGCGTGTGTAGAGAATAGCCATAAAGAAACAATAATAAATGTATCGTAATAAAAATAAAATCCTGCTGGTTTTGGAGAGAACTATGGGCGGTCTTGCCGGCTTTCGGTAAGTAATAATCCACAGACACGCCTACATATTCCTTCTACAATATCGTGTCGAATTATCATTGGCTAACCTAGTGGACCCCATGTTGATTAAAAAATGATGTGGGATCCAAACAACCTATTCAGTAAAATCCAACTATGCAAGATCTGAAAGAGTAGAGTGTATATTATCTTTACCACTATTTCATACAAATAAAAATATTATTTTTAAAATACTCTCGATTCAAAAATATATCAAATTCAAATAAAGATCGAAGAAAACATAGTCATTAATAAAAACCTGGCAAAATACTAACAAATATCAAAATAATAATATGATAATGGAAAGCACAATAAAGTGGGGTCCCAAACACACCATTAAGAAAAAACGGATCCATTACCACGCGGCGGAATAGCTGAAGAACTAGCCGACAAACCCGGTTCGACCGGATTTGTCACCGTTTTCCCTACACTTTCCTTACTGTTGACCATCTGACACTTGTACGTTATCTTGTGTATTTATGTCTGAATTATTTTTAATTTGTTTTTTCCTTTTCTTAGTGTCTTTGGATATTCTCATCGTCTCCTGCTTCCTAGTATCTTCTAATCTAAATAAATAAATAAATTATATTATCAATATCATAAAAAAGAAGAAGGTAATTAAAGTTAAAACCAAAAAATTATAAATTAGCTTTTTATAATGTGTTTTTTTGGTCAACTAAAAAAAAAGAGTGTCATATAAATTTATTAATTATAAACACTAATAAATTTTGTACTTTCTCTATTTCATATAAATTAAATTTTTAGAATTTTTTTTCATAGTTCAAAATAAGTGAATTGTTTAAAATTTAATAACTGTTTAAACTTTTTTCCATTTTTATCCTTCATTTACATAGTCGAGGTGATAAGTTTAAGAAAATTAATTGCTTATATTTATGATTTTTAATTTAAATTATTTCTATTTTCAAGAATAATTTAACAATTACTAAAAGGGTAAAAGTGAAAGGTAAAGTTCAATTTATGTCCTAAACTTTTTTTTAATAAGTATGTATTACCTCACAAATTCAGTTAATATGAATTATAGAGTTATTGATTGTGCGTTAACCTATAATATTAATTAGTACTCCTTCAATTTATTTTTATTTGTTAAATTTTGATTTGAAATATCTATTAAAAAATAATTATTAATATAATAAATTACCATTTTATCCTATTAATTGATAGGTCTCAAATTTTTCATTAGAGATTCTTATGAAGTTCTACATTTTGTAAATATATTAATTCTCTAAATAAATTGAGGGTATAATAGATTTTAAAAAAATATATTTTTCTTAATTTGTCAAAAATAATTAAAAAATATAAATCAAATTAAAAATATTTAATAAGTAAAAAGAAACAGAATGGGTATCTTAAAACTCTATATAAAAATAGTAGCATGTATAATTATCATAAATGGGTAGGGTAAGTTGTTCACTTGCATTTATGGATAATTGAAGTTTAGTCTTTGTAACGTACATTTCAAGAATCCATTTCCCCCTTAATATTTAATTTGATAACTATTTTCCTTTGACTCCACATTTATTTCCTGTAAATACATTTGTTTATTAAAATACCGACAAATACCCTTATGTAATTTTCACCAAACAAAATTACTTCCACCGTTTTTTTTTTAATTATCAAAATTTTGACTTAGTACACTTATTAAATTTATAAATGAATTGATCATTTAAGATTTTAAGAAATTCTACATATTCCAAAGATATTAACTCTTTCAATAAATTAAAGATATAATAGATAAAAAAATTATACTTTTTTAATTTTTCAAATTTAATGAATAAAAAAATCAAATTAAGAAATTTTTGATAATTAAAAAAAAAAAAAAGGAGTACCAAAATACTACAAAATGTATATGTACTTCCCACGTATAACCAAAAAAATAAAAAATAGAAAAACTCTGCCGCCATCAACAACACAAATGTCACGTAACTGAACAGGCCCCACATACGGAAGCAAAAAAAGGGCCCCACAAAAAACCCATGGGGCGGCTATTTCTTTTTTTTTTTAATTATTTTCATTTTACGTGTGATATTCACGTTCGATTATATTTGACAATTTTATATTTAACGAGATTCAAATCCAAAATTTATTATTATTAATGAAAGAGTAATTACTATTATCACGGAACATTACGAGTCCTGTTAGTGGAATCGGCTATTTCTCATTAGTCAAAAATACCCTTATAGCCTACTATTGACTCTGTCCCCCCACTCTTTTTTCCTATATAATCTCCCTTGCCCTTTTCTTAATTTTCTCTATTCCCATACACACAAACACACCCTCTTTGTTCCAATCGAATTTTAGTCTTTCTAGTATGGCGCCCAAGGAAAAAATTGGTGCAGCGGCTGTGGGGAAAGTGAACGGAATTTCGAAAGAGGTGCATTATAGAGGCGTTAGAAAGAGGCCTTGGGGGAGATATGCGGCGGAGATAAGAGATCCGGGTAAAAAAAGCCGGGTTTGGCTTGGTACTTTTGACACCGCCGAAGACGCCGCGAAAGCTTATGATTCCGCGGCCAGGGGATTCCGCGGTGCTAAAGCCAAAACTAATTTCCCTCAATTAGAAGAAAAAGAGGAGAATCTCAATAATTGTAAGATTAACAATGAAATTAACAATCGGAGTCCGAGTCAGAGCAGTACCGTTGAGTCGTCGAGCCGGGATGGATTATCGCCGGCGGTTATGGTTGATTCATCATCGCCGTTAGATCTCAGTGGGTTTAGATACCAGCTGAAACAAACCAATCCATTCCGTTATTCTCCAATTTCCGGCGGAGGATTCACCGGTGATGTTCCGGCGGTGAATCATATGCATTATCTGGAAGCTCTTGCACGCGCCGGAGTTATAAATCTAGAAAAAAATCATCAAAGGAAGACAGTGGATTTTCTCGGCGGACACGGCGGCGGTAGTGGTGGTGGTGGGTTTCAGAGTGAATCCGATTCATCATCGGTTATTGATTTTATGGGTGTCGACGTGAAACCAACCGCCGCCGCCGGTCTAAATCTGGACCTCAACTTTCCTCCGCCGGAAAACATGTGAAATCGCCGACGTCGATCGGAGTTATTTTTTCGAAACATTTCTGTTTCATTTTTATTTAGTGCAATTTCCTTTTTAATGTTTTCTATTTAAACAGAAAAGGGAAAGGCAAAAAAAAAGAGTATATAGAATTAGGTGATAGTAAACGGAAATCTGCCGTCGCCGTCGCCGGCGAAGATTGATTACCGCCGATGTCAATATCAAGAAGGCTGATCTATTATAAACTTTTTTTTGCAACAGGAAAAAAAAAATCTATTTGATTTTTGCTTAATACTGTTGTTTCAATGATCATCCTATAATATTATTAATATACATTTTTGCCGGTTTTTTCAGCTGAATTTTTGTTTTTACTATTCGTTTTTTTCTTTTCGGGACTGGTCGGAATCGGAGGAGCAGGGAGGCGGCGGGTGAGGACCGCTAAGACAGATTTGTGGTACACGTGTGGCACGTGTGGTTCATTAGAGTACGGACATGGCAGATACAGTTTTTTTTTTTTTGGAGTAATAATGAGGTTGTGCCACGTGTTTTGTTGTCTTGTCTGTTTCACTTTTTGGTTTATCTTTACAATCTAGATAACAGAATATGGTTAAAGAAAATTTGTATAATAAATCTATAACTTGTTTGAAAATTATGAGTCATTGGGTAATGGGTATTACTCCTTTTTTTCAAAATAAGGTTTTTTTTTTTAAAAAAAAAAAATGGGCAAATATCAAAATAAGTGAATTTTTTTTTCATAATGGGCAAATATGCAAGCATACATTTCATGTTTTGATTAAGTAAATAACAATGAAATTTCTCAAATATCATGCTAGATTTTCGTAAGAAGGTTGTCATTCATTTAACGAGAAATAAAAAGAAATATTAAAAATTTGAGTGGGCTGAAACAACTATTTTCGAAATAACATTAAGAAAAGCAACGACGGAAGTGGAAGAGTTAGAGTTAAAAAGAAAATTTCTCACTTTTTTTTCCATTTAAAATCATGATTGAGACTTTCATTTCATACGGCTCTTAAGTGATAAAAGTAAAAAAAAAATCATATTTCAAAATAAGTGAATAGTTCAAAGTTCAAGAAAATTGTTGATTTTTTTTAAATATATTTTCCCCTCATTATATTTTTTAATAGTTAATTGTTCATATTTATGACATTACTTTGAATTATTTTTATTTTTAACAATGGTTTAAAAATAATTAAAAGGATAAAAATGAAAATATTCAATTTATGTCTTTTTAATTAATAGGTGTATATTATCTCAATGATTCACTTATTTTGAAATAAAATGAGTATTAATGTATATACTTTCTAAAAATGTTAAAATCTATAATTTGACAAATTAAAATAATACTAAAAGGCAAATTTGGAATTTGGCACGCGCTTACAGTGTAATGTTAGCTGTCTGTTGGTGGATCCCCGACATAAATAGTGGTCTTAAGCAGAAGAATCTCTTTTTAAGTAAGCAAACAAGTAATTAAAGCTTATCCTTAAAACAGCGCTAATTAACGTAAATCAGATCAAATTCAATACAGAGTCATGAACCAAATGTGAAACCAAAAAAAAAAAAAGAGGTGAGGATAGCAGACATGGAAAGGCCCCACACGTAGAGACGGACATAAATGAATTGTGGTGTAATAATGAAATTGTTTAATTCTTAATTAAATATATTGAATTTAAATTTTGAATATAATTTTTTTATTTATTTAGAGTGCCACTTTTCAATGGGCTCATTTTGTTGTCCAAGGCCGTCCACAAGATTCTCCTCCGTTTCTCCACTTGATTTTCAATTTTAGTATTTTATTCTATTTATTTATATTTATTATTTTAAAAAGTTTTATCAAAAAAATTAAAATAGGAAGAAGTAAGCAAACGTGTATATATAATTTTAATTATATATAAATAATATAATTTTTTTATCAAAGGATATTTAGATAAATTACAGAATCTCTATTATTTTTTTATATTTAGATACATCACTTTACACGATTTATTAATTGGATACGTCACTTTACGTGATGTATCGAAACATAAGATACATCACTTTATGTGATGTGTTAGAACGTTGTGTGATGTATTTGAAACCTAGACGTGATGTATCGAGACGTTCAAGGATGTATTCGAAACAGATACACGATGAATTGGGGCATTTTTAGGATGTATTCGGATTCCATCAAATTTAAAAGATTTTTGTAATTTGAAAAGAGAATAGCAATAAGATGTAATTATGTTTTAACACTATTTGATTTGTGTAATTCCTGCTATTCATTTCAAAAACAAGTACAATAATAAATATTAAATATAATTTCATAAGTAGGCTCTAAAAATGATAAGATACACCCATCAAAGAGAAATATTCGAATTGTTTTAAAAACAAGTGTTCGAAAAAATTACGTAGCTCTTTCTCTCTTAATTGGACAACTAGTTTTCTTGAAATATAAGACATGTTAGATATTCAAAAAGGGAGCAAGGAGGTAGAGAGTCTATCTATCTATATATGTGTCTTACTATCATAATTCAATATTAAAATTAATAATGAAGAAATTTTCTTTTGAAAATTTATAATATTTATAGTTTTTTTAAAAAAAAATAAAAAGATTAATTTTATTTTAATTTTATAATTTAACAAGTAATTTAAAACATATTTTTAGTAATATGAATAGTAATACAAAAAGGTGAGTAATAATTGTATAGATACTTGGCTACATAAGGCTAATAACAGTCATCAAAATTATGACAATTCTTTAATGATAAAGATATATGATAATCACACTGATTTAATTATTATTTTTTTGGCCTAACACACTGATTTAAATTCCAGTGCAATTGTCAATTAGCAATTGGGAAGGACCACAAACTTTTTAAAAAGACACTTTAAATGTTAAAAAATCAATTACTTGCTATAAATGTTATTCGAAAGAATAGTTGTCATTCTTTGATATTTTTCGAATAATTAGAAGAATGGATATTAGAGGAAGCTATTTGAAGTCAGCAAAAGTAGAATGACCTCATTCAAATTGGTCCCCATTTGTTTCATTAAAATAAAGTAATATAGTCTCTGTTCAATTTTACTTGTTTATTTTATCTTTTACCATAATATTCATGTAACTAATTGATATATCGTCTTAGGTCTTCAAAAATAATTTAGCGTATAAATAATTAATGTTAAAAGTAAAATACAATAATAACAATCCAGTGTAATTCCATAAATAAAATTTGAATAGAGTATGATGTACGCAAATCTTACCCCTTAATCAAATTTAAAGTTTCAAAATATTATTAATAAAATACACCTTTAATTAAAATTTCTTAAGGAATATATCAAGTCAATATAGTCAAGTAATTTTGTAAAACTTTAAAAGTTATTTATTAATTTGATTTTTTCTTTGACACGAGTAATGATTGTTGAGACATCTTAAAAAATATTCTCTTTGTTTCTTTTTAGTTGTTATGTTGTGCTTTCGAGAGTCAATTTGACTCATTTTTAAAGTTAAGTTAGATTATATTAATTTATATATTTTTTAAAAAATTAGATATTCAAAAACTATACGAAAAGTACTATAAATTGCAATTTTTTTCATATAAATATGATGAAAAAATATATCATAAAATGTTAATCAAAATTTTTATCGTTAGACTCTAAAAAGAAAATCATGATAATTAAAAAAGAAAAAAGGAGTATGTGATGAGTTTTATTAGAGTAAGAGAAATTTTAAAAGCGATAATTATTGTCCTTTTAATTTTCTAAAATAATAGGAGTAATTATCTTGGATCAAATTTACTGGGTTAAAAGAACTTTACCTTTTGAGAGGAGAATATTTTTTTAGAGTGAGCAAAGTTACAAAGCTTAGAGAATAATTAACACGGATTGATGAGAAAAAAAGGGCATTGAAATTGATGGGTCAGCAAAAGTAGGAAACATTGTCCAAAGAAAAACAAATTGATAAAAAATAATATTAGAGTGGCTTTTACTATAAAGTTTTTTAAAAGGCTAAGCTTACGTTACAATTCTTCCTCTTTTTTTAATTTTATTTTTAATTTTACAAAACTCAAGGACTTAATTGGTTTTTGAAGTGTAAAATTGTAATTGAAAAGTATAAATAAAAATAATAAAAATATTTTATCAAAGAGTCTGTGATCGAATGATAGAATTGTTCAAAGTTATAGAAAATTACCTCGATTCCATTTCACATAACAACTTTTTTTATTATGTATATTTCTGAAAAATCGACCGACATGATCGATTGTCCCTCAATTTTGTTGAATTCGAGGAACCAAAATCCGCTGCTGCTGCTTGTCGGACCAATATACTCATTCTATTAATTGATTTTGACCCTCGTTTTTTCGGACAATTTTAGTAGTGTTTGCCCTTATTTTAGGATGTTGTGTGTATTGTATTTTGATTATCACACTATTTTGTTGTTGCTAATATATTTTTTTTGTTTGTAGATTTGCACTGTCTTTCTTATTAACAGTTATGCCTTCTTCATTGTATCTTACTCTTCTTTTATTTGCATTTGATCAACTTGAATTGAGGATCTTTCGAAAAAAATATCTCCTATCTCTTTGAATTAATAGTGAAATCTGCCTACACCTTACCTTTTTT
Organism: Solanum dulcamara; assembly: GCF_947179165.1. Taxonomy (NCBI): domain Eukaryota; kingdom Viridiplantae; phylum Streptophyta; class Magnoliopsida; order Solanales; family Solanaceae; genus Solanum; species Solanum dulcamara. The sequence continues at coordinate 63,373,986 of NC_077248.1, read as the reverse complement.
ATTTAAGTATGTTGTTGTCGTCGTTGTTGTTGCCCTTACTTTGGAGACGTCATTGTTTTGATCCCAACATGCTTATTATTTAATATTATCCTTAAATAGTGAAAGTACATGAAAATAAAAATAGGAAATTTGAGGGGAAATCTGGTACTAGAACGTGGATGAATATAATAATAGTAATAAAAAGTTATTGAGATTCTGCTGGAAAATATTTATCTGACCAATTCAACACATAATGATTGTTATAAAAGACTTTTAAATATTACTAGTAAAAATAAAATAATCTTAACAAGAAAAATGCTTGACTAACCTATTATGGAAAGCCGCCCTATATATTCTTCCTATTTTTTTCCATATGCATTTTACACCTAATCAAACATTATTTTAACTAATTACTCCCTTGTCCTTGATATTTTTCTTTTTAGTCGGTCTAATTAGAAAATAAGGAATAATTAGAAGATAAGAAATAAACACAATAACATTTTCAGTATAACCCCACAAGCAAAGTCGGAAGATGATAGAGTGAATATAAACTTTATCTTAATTACCTCGTGAAGGTAGAGAGGTTGTTTAAAAAAAAACCTCATCATTCAAGTACAACAAATTAAAATAGTTATGAAAAAAAAAATATGATAGTGAGGAAACATGTCAATTAATAAGAAAAGCAGTACATAAATTGAGAAAATAAATAACATTTCGTAAAAAGCACTATAAATTAAAATAATTAACAACTTAAAATATTTAAAAGACATATAAAAAGTTTGATTGATTCTCATAATTCTGTTGCTGCCACATAAACTGGGAAAGAGGAAGTAACATATGTTATTTAAAAACTCTATAAAAAGTACTATAAATCACAATAATTAATAATTTAAAATATTTAAAAAACATATAAAAATTCGACTGACTTTCGAAATTTCGTGAGTGTCGCATAAATTGGGATAGAGTAAGTAACATATATTATTTAAAAATAACGTAAAAAGCAGTATAAATCACAATAATTAACAAAATATGAACAATTTGATTGACTCTAGAAATTTTATCAGTGCCACATAAATTGAGACAGCGGGCGTAACATATATTATTTAAAAATTACATAAAAAATACTATATAAATTACAATAATGAATAATTTAAAATATTTATAAATCATATTAAAATATGTTAAATTAAAGACTTATAAATGAAGGGGGAGAAAGAAAAAATATTATCCAAAATGATGGGACAACAAATTAGTAGTAAATAAATTCCACTCAACTTACAAATTTCACCCAGATATGTTGACTCATAAAACGCATTTGTTAATGCGATTTACTATGTGCATTGAATAATTTTGATTCATTTTGAGAGTAAGCTCAATATAGTTCCTTAAATATGTACTAAATAATTTATCTTTAAAATTTGTCAAAAGTTAATATTTTTAATCTTCGACAAATATTTAACAATTTATGTTTAAAAGCATGAAGTCCTTAAATATGTTGTTTGAACTTTTGCCCTTTATTAAAAAACTAAGCTTTAAACAAAATCGTATTTTTAATATTTTCTTCGACTATTATACCATTATTAAATGATATTAAATATTGACTATAATAAATATAACAAAAATTAAATGGAGAATATTTTTCTTATTATGATTAAATTTCTACATAAAAAATCTTTTTTCAATTAAAATAGACTTTATAAACAAAAAAAATAATTTAAAAACTTTCAAAATAATAACCAAAAAAAAGTTTAAAATACATTCAAAAAATAGGCAAAAAGATTCCCCCAAAAAAAAACAGGCCAAAAAATAGTTTAAAAAGGCGTCCAAAAAATGAGCAAAAAAGTTCTAAAAAAATAGTATTTTACTTAAATCCCATAGTGAAAAAGCCAATTACAATTTACCCTGATTTTTTTTGATAATTACCCAAATTCCCTCTTTTTTCCAGATTTCTGATACATACGAATGACGCTGATATATCGCGATTTGATACATAAGTCCTTTTCATGATACATCACTAGTTGATACAAATCAAACATTGTAATAACAATAAAACCTATGAATCAGCTTATAACATCTAATATATCATCAACACAATAAAAATAGCAGTAAAACTTAAGTTTTACTGATACATTTTGTGTTTGGTTTGTATCAACTAACGACGTATCATGAAAAAGACTTATGTATCAAATCGCGATGTATCAACATCATTCTTATGTATCAAAAGAGGGATTTTTGAAATTTTTACAAATTATAGAAAATAATTGAAAATATAGGAATATAAGGTGTGTAATTTGGTAATTTTTTCAAAAAATAAGCCAAAAAGTCTAAAAAATAGGCCCCAAAAAATGGTCCAAAAAAGTCCAATTTTTTTTTTTTAAAAATTTCTGATCTAAAAAATAAAAACTTTCAAGCTTTGTGCCAACTGTCTATCTCGAACAATCTCTCTATCTCATCAGGGCTGTGTATCAATCGGTTTGATTTGGTTTTGAAGTTTATCGATTTGACTTATCGATTACCAATTTGTAGATATGCTAAACTGTTATAGAACCATTAAAATATTGGCTTATCGATTATTAATTTATAGGTTATTGATCGTAATCAGTTTGGTTATTGAAAATTACTTAGAAACAAGGTGATAAACCAAATAAACCACGCACATGAGTTGATAGATTGCATTTTGCTCAAAGACAAATATTATCACACATTAGAATAACTGAAAGTTTTTTCCAGGTTGGATCATACAAGATGCTAATGATGCTTTTAAACTATATGATTTGTTGATGCAATAATACAAGGTGTTAAGTTTTGAAAAAAAAAAGATTTTATTTTCTAGTTTGCACCAACTTTTCAAACAGTATTACACATCAATCCCCTCTCTAATTCTAAAAATTAACATGTAGTTCTTGCTTAGATTATTTTGTAGGTATACAGAAAATATAATCAACTAAATGCTATTTATGGGTAGAATTATGTTTATTAATTTGACATATTCACTTAATTTCTTTCTTAAGCATACACGACAATTACTGTTCAGGGGGTCGATTGGTTGTTGAGTAAAGTTATGCAAGCATTAGTAATAGTAATATATGAATTAAATTATTAGGTATTAATAATGTCAAAATTAATTATCTAAATATTAGTAATGTGAATTTTAATTATGCATTTCAACCCCATGAGGAGTCAGTCAATGCACGATGAGGAACTACCAACCGGTAACCAATTGATTAGTTATTTATGTAGAGATTAAATATGCAAGATTTAGTTATTCACACCTTCCATTATCTATTCTGTATACAATAATACTTGTATGAAGTATAATCAATGTATGTTTTATGTGGGAAGAAAAAAATCCAATAGGTGTAGACTTTTGTAAATGTCTTATTGTGACAAAATCTTTGCATATATACTATATCATCCAAAGACATTTCTTGTTACTTGTTTTTGATGACAAAGAAACCCACAGCCCTATTCTTTGGGGGTGCACAGGGTAAAATTCCTACTTTTATGCAATAGCTTACAAATTATACAGGAGAGGTAAGCCATACTAGGCAAGTCCGGTGCGATGAGCTCGACCCAGAAGGCAAACCTCTTGCTTTTGCTTGCAAGGGGTTTCGAACTTGAGACCTCCAACATGGAAGTCCCAAGCCCAAACAACTGGGCCACCCCGAAGGGTACATTTCTTGTTACTTTGGCTGTATATTTTTTGGTGATATTGTTTAAGCAACATAAACAGAGATGCAATACATAATTGAGCCAAGGCCTAAGGGTAAGGGTTGCTAGCACAAGGTAGGGGTAAGGCTACATACACATTGCCTTCCTCAAACCTTACTTGTGGGACTACTCAGAGTATGTTGTCGTTGTCGTTGTATGTTAGGGTTGAGTAATACAGTACACATTGGATTGTGGTGACATCTTTCAACTTAAAATGAAGTTGACTTGATGGAAGCCAGAACCACTATCATTTATCGCAACACTACATGTTTAAGAGGGTCTACGAGGCTACCTGTCGATTAAATCCTCATTGAAGATGCCGAGTCTGCAAATTTTGTTGTCAATGAAGAAAACAACCTATCTTTGGTTGAGTTAATGGAGTGGTTCAAGTCTACAAGCACAATGAGCTAAGAAGTCATTCAACAAGTAAATACTTGGGAGTAATAAAATAACTCTCAAGTAGGATATCCAGAATTCAGTGAAGGGGGTTCAGCATCTAACAAATCACAAAAGTAGTCATTTAAAACAAAAATCAAATGACAGTTACAGGGAAAAAAACATATGTTTCTTCTTTGGAGCACCTACTGTACCCTACGTTCAGATATTCTCTTAGTTCGTAGACTGCATGGTGAAACTTTGCTTGAACCTTCTGACATTCATCATAAATCATCGTTGCAATCTGATTGAATACCAAGTATTAGAATGAATCTAAGCATGATTTAATCAGCACGAACTACAATGAGAAAGGCCAAATGATACATGATAAGTTTCAGTCCCTAGATTAACCAATTCACTGATACTTGGGTTTATTTACGGAATTAATTCCTTAACAATCATGTAGCCACATGATTCACAAAATCTACAGGAAGAATTACTTTGCGATCAATCTAATCAGACAAGTACAGAAAAATCACAACAAATGCATCAAGCAAAGTCTGCAGTCAATCTGAGAGTGCATAAATATGTAGTTCGAGGATGATATTGTTCCCTATGTTGGAATTGTTCCCATTTCATCAGGTTCACAGTTTACTAATGGAGGTTCAAACTCAGAACTATAGTACTCGGCAGAAGTTGAAATCTTATGTTATTTTGGCCCTCTCTTTATGGTCTCTGTAAGTTGATATACCAGCACTTCAACTTGTACAAGAACTTCTCTTTTTAACTTCGGTTGTCCAACAACAGAACAAGCATACAAGTTTAAGAGAATACCAAATAAAATCCGCACCCCTCCCTCCCCAGCAAAAAGAGAAAATAATTGGGACAGGAGAAAAAAATTGTGCTTTTAGGGGATTATCTTTCATCTCAATGCCACTCAATGTGTCTACAATTCTATGGATTAAAAGAACTTAAATGGATACAAGAAATAAAGACACAACAATCTTTTTAGAAGTGACTAAATACATATCATAAGGGACATAATTAGAAGTATCCAGAACAATTCCAGGAAACTAAAATATGTAATATATTGCTTTATCTAAAACTACGATTGTGACAAAATGTGATAAAAGGCACTGGCGTCAAGTCAAGGACATGTTCTCATTCAGTACTCTAATATTATTCTCTTAGACCACTTGGACATAAACTTCACTCGAACTCTTTTGACATTCATCATACATCATCATTGCAATCTGATTAAATACCAAGTATTAGAGCATCGCTTACATCTTAACAACAAGTATTGGAAAGGAAAAGTCTATATGCTAAGCAACTTTTGGTCTGAGATACAATCTGATTTAGTTTTCCTGAGGCTTATTATGGAATTAACTCATCAACAATCAATATCAGCTGCATGATTCACAAATCTGCAAGAAATACATATTGATGCATCAATCTACAATAAGGCAGACGCAACAAATACACCAATTGCATATTCTAAGGCTCAACAACATGTCAACATATGTTGATATCTCGGTGATGAACATATCACTCTTTCTGTCAACTGAACCTATAAGCATGAGGGATTCGGTACAAATTGATTAAGATTTGAAGTGTCTAATAGAAAACAACATCGGGTGAGATGTCTAAATGAAAAGTGATGACAACTTTAGTTTTCTGTCTATGTATTTGTCCTAAAATCTTTTCTTCTCGAAGCATTTACCTTTGTACTTTTATGCGAGGGAATACCGACATGGGGTTCATCAACCACTCAATGCTCAAACAAATGCAAACATTTCATACTCCTAAACGCGGCCCTTGCAGTCCACTCAAAGGCTAAAGTACAGAAGCAGAGAAGAGAAACAAAGCTAAATATAAGCTTAATACCCAAACAAGTAAAAGTTTACATAGCACAATGTTTTAGAAACTTAGAGCAAATGTAAATTCTTCATAGTAAGGACATTGATGAACATTTTATACGCATAAATCGTGCACTAATTATGGCAATGGCTCCACACAATAATTCTTTCAAAAAGAAGTAAATTTACCTTCAAGAGTCCAACCATAGCTTCGAGGAGTGGCAGATAGCATCGAATTCAGCAATGCTGAGGCCGTAGCAGTATGATATGGAAACATTGTTTCAACTCTTACACAGCTCAATTCAACAGGTGACCTACAAAATAGAAAGAAAAACTCTACCTGTATCAATATAAATAATCGCAAAATTGGTAAAACAAAATATTAATTTTTCATATATATATATATGTGTGCATATTATCAATAGGGATCAATATGATATGTAAGAAATTAAGGGTAAATACTGAAATTATTGCTGAAAATGCATTAAAAAAAGGGTTCTGGCAAATTGACCTGAAAATGCGAGCGGTGAGTGGTTTCTGTGGAGGGATACGAAAAGGGGAGGGGGAGACCTTCGTCTTGGAGCCGGAGGCAAGTCTGACGGCGGATGTTCGGCCGGAGGTAGTGGCGGAGCGGAGGAGGGACCTGGCGGTGATGGTGGCCATGCTTGCTGAGGCTAATGGCAGAGGAAAAGGGCTTTGTTGGGGGGTTTTAGGTTCTGATATTTGGGGTTTATCTCTTTTTTTTTATGTTCAAAATTAAATTAAATGAAGTCAAATAGAGTTGTAGTTTTTGTACAGTTATTAGTAAATTATTTTTATATATAAGTAATTTTAAAATAATGGAGTAATAAATTACAACAACAACAACCCAGTGAAATCCCACATCGTGGGGTCTGGGGAGGGTAAAGTGTACGTAGACCTGACTCCTACCAATGTAGGACGGCTGTTTCCGAAAGACCCTCGGCTCAATAGAAGCATAAGAAAAAAAGGTCAGACAAGAATATTAAAAGTAGGAAAGTAGATAACGGAAGAGTTCCAAACAATAGTATAATCAAAGCACCAAAAAACAGTAGATATCGTCAAATAATAGCATAAATACCATAAATAACATAAGATAACATAACATACATAACATAAATAACATAAATCAGAGTACAAGAAATCATAGTGCGTTAATACGCCTATGTACTAGCCTTCTACCCTGATATGTGTCCTCCACACCCTCCTATTTAAGGTCATGTCCTCGGTAAGTCGTAAATGCGCCATGTCCTGTCTGATCACCTCTCCCCAATATTTCTTCGGTCTACCCCTACCTCTTCTGAAACCATCCATGGCCAACCTCTCACATCTCCGCACTGGTGCCTCTGGGACTCTCCTCTTCACATGCCCAAACCATCTCAGTCGCGTTTCACGCATCTTGTCTTCCACCGGGGCCACTCCTACCTTGTCTCGAATAGCCTCATTTCTAATTCTGTCGCTCCTGGTATGCCCACACATCCATCTCAACATTCTCATCTCGGCAACTTTCATCTTTTGCACGTGTGAGACCTTAACTGGCCAACACTCCGCCCCATATAACATAGCTGGTCTAACCAACACTTTGTAGAACTTGCCCTTAAGTCGTGGTGGCACCTTCTTGTCACATAACACACCAGAGGCGAGCCTCCATTTCATCCATCCTGCCCCAATACGATGTGTGACATCCTCGTCGATCTCCCCACTGCCTTGCATGATAGAACCAAGGTACTTAAAACTACTTCTCTTTTGGATGGCTTGGTCCCCGAGCCTAACTTCCGCGCCAACCTCTTGAGGAGTCTCACTGAACTGACACTTTAGGTACTCTGTCTTGGTCCTACTCAACTTAAACCCTTTAGACTCCAAGGTGCGTCTCCAATCTTCCAGCCTAGCGTTAACTCCGCTATGAGTCTCATCAATGAGGACTATGTCGTCCGCAAAAAGCATACACCATGGCACCTCACCTTGAATTTATCGCGTCAATACATCCATCACTAAGGCAAATAGAAACGGACTAAGAGCTGATCCTTGATGCAACCCCATCACAACTGGAAAGTGTTCTGAATCCCCTCCTACTGTCCTTACCCTGGTTTTGGCACCCTCGTACATGTCCTTGATCACCCTTATGTACGCTACAGGTACACCTTTAGCCTCCAAACATCTCCATAGTATCTCTCGTGGGACTTTATCGTAGGCCTTTTCTAAGTCGATGAATACCATATGCAAGTCTCTCTTCCTCTCCCTATATTGCTCCATTAGTCTCCTCATAAGATGGATGGCTTCTGTAGTTGAGCGTCCCGACATAAATCCAAACTGATTCTCTGAAATAGACACGCCTCTCCTCACCCTCATCTCCACCACTCTTTCCCACACTTTCATAGTATGGCTTAGAAGCTTGATACCTCTATAGTTGTCGCAACTGTGGCTATCCCCCTTGTTTTTGTATAGAGGGATCATGATGCTCGACCTCCATTCTATGGGCATCGTTGCCGTCGTAAAGATGACATTAAATAACCTAGTCAGCCATTCCAAACCTACCGAGCCCGCACTCTTCCAAAATTCTCCAGGGATCTCGTCAGGTCCGGTCGCTCTTCCCCAGCGCATCCTACGAACGACCTCTTTAACCTCATCGCCCGTAATACTCATACAACCTCCAATATCGTGACTACTTTCTGTATGTTCCAGATCTCCCAACACAATTTCTCTGTCCCCTTTGTCATTCAAAAGTTTATGAAAGTATGACTGCCATCTTTGTTTGATAAGGGTCTCCTCTACCAACACTTTTCCGTGTTCGTCTTTAATGCACTTCACTTGATCCACATCTCGTGCCCTTCTCTCCCGGGCACGAGATGTGGATCAAGTGAAGATATGATTATTTTCTTCTTATTGAAATTATGGGTAGACTAGCTAAAATTTGATGGAATTGGAGTGTCTTCTTGGAATCACTAAGGAAGCTGTAAAGGATTCAATATTGTATGCGATCCACCACTTGAGAAGCAAAAAATTTGTTAGTGTAGGTGAATTGCATGCATGAATAGTGGCTTAATATCAACACCGACAACAGAAGCTCGGGAACTAGTGGTATGAAGCACAAGCCATTTTGTTAAAAATGATCCAAACCATCACCACAACAACAATATATTCAATGTAATTTCATTTTATGGGGTCTAAAAGTGTATAGATTATGCAGATATTACTCCCGACTTGGAATAAAAAAGTTGTTTCAGATAGATCCTTAGCTCAAAGAAGATCAATCCAAAGTAGTACGAAAAAAAGAAACGAATGTGAGAAGTCATAATAAAATACTACAAAAAGAATGACAAATCATTTTGAGCAGTAGTTACAATAAATAATACGATAATAGAAGTACAAGAAATAACAAATATTAATAGAAATTTAAGGACAAGAAACTACATGAGTAATGCTACGATTATTAGTAAAGGGCAGTCCGGTGCACTAAAGGTCCCGCTATGCACAGGGTCCAGGGAAGGGCCCGACCACAAAGGTCTAATGTACGTAGCCTTACCTTGCATTTCTGTCAGAGGCTGTTTCCAAGGCTTGAACCTGTGACCTTCTGGTCACATGACAACAACTTTACCAGTTATTCCAAAGCTCCCCTTCAATGCAATGACTACTAGTACGGAAGGATAAACGAGATAATACTCTACTATATATATACCTACTAACCTTTTACCTTAATTTGTGGCCATCACAACCCCCTATCTGCGATCATGTCCTGGGTAAGATGAAATTATATGATGTCATGTTTAATCACCTTTACTCAATACTTTTCTGATCAACCTCTAGAGTCTAGCCCTCCGAAAACCATCCATAATCAACTTCTCACACCTCCGCATTAAGGCATTCGTGGATCTCCTCTTTACATGTCCAAACTATCTTAGTCTCGTTTCCTGCATCTTGTCCTCCATCGAAGTCACACCCACCTTGTCCCATATATCTTCATATCTTTTGGATATATAATTTTGGTAAAAAATTAAACTATTATCTTATTTATCTTCTTATTTGAAATAAAATTACATGAATAAAAATCACAAAAACATATGATTTGTACATTCCAATATTTGATAAAATCAAATTTAATAACAAAGCGCTGTAGCTCAGTCGTAGGTTCGACCCCTACCTGGCACGTTCCTTATACACTTAATTGTGTTTTCAATTAATTTTGTTTATTAGGTGCATTATATTTCAATTTATGTTAATCAAATTTAACTTTATTTAATTAGTGTTTTGTACACAATTTACTACAGATTAGCAAGTAAATAGTACTAAGATTGGAAGTTCACTTAATTTGTCCCTTCATTCCGTTTGAATCGTCTTTTTAGCTCTTTTCATGCTCGTTAAAAAACTATATATACATCTATACCATATCGTAGAGTCAATTGGAATATCCCAGAAAACTTGATCATAGTCAATTCTAGGGGACACAAACAAATCTATGAATAAATTCGTAAAGCTAATTAATATTGAATTTAAGTTTGTGTGCGATTTAACTTGATATAGCGAGTTGTTACTTTATTTTTCAAGTTATCATAGTCATTGATAATATATATATATATATATATATTTTCCCACTAGCATTAAGTTTGCAAGTTAATTACCATTTTAACTAAATTATCACTTAATATAAAATTTATCTGAAATTATCAAATAAGTTATCTGATTACGTAAACATCATTTATATCCGCGATACATAGAACTTAAAAACACATTAACATTTTACCCACTAATGCACAAGTCAAAACTGAAAATGAAACACTAATATATAATGATTGGAACTCAAGACATGTAACATGTTACACACTTAATTTAAAATTATTGAGAAAAAAAGTTCAAGGCATGTGCTCTTCATCTTGGAACTCTTCTTCATTCTCATAGTTCACAAAGTTATTGTAGTTGTTGTTGCTTAACTCATTGTTAGCAACATAGAAGTTTGCAAATTCTCTTGAATTTTCATATGTGTTGGGACTTTGTTCTTGATGGTTGTTGATGTAGTAGTATTCGTGGTTGTCTCCATTTAGGGATGGCTCGATGGAACTGATCGTGACCTAAATCCAAATTATAATAAGAGGCCTTAAACTTACTTCATAAAACTCATATACTAATGAAACAGAGAAAAGACTTATTTTTTGATATATGTATCAATAAAACGAGACAAAAAGAGAAACTAATTTCGGAAAAAATTGAGTTGAAGTTGATAAATGAAATCGAGTGAGGAAAAACCACGATTGAAAATATTGAGCTTTTTGACTTTAATGGCCTTACCTTAGAGCCAGCCCTGTCGGCATTGTGATATTGGTAGTTGTTGTTGTTGTCGTCATTATTGTCATACGTATTGTCACCTCTATAATAGTGGTTGTAAGTGTTGCCACTAATATAATACTCATTATTATTATTATTATTATTATTATTGTCGTTGTCATAAGTATTGTCACCTCTGTAATAGTGGTCGTCAGAACTACCACTATTATAGCGATGACTGTTATTATTGTTGTTGTCGTCATCAGTATTATCCCGAGGGACAGTAACATAAGCCACAGGGTTGTAATTTTTGCGAAGGTACTTGTTGTTAGGAATAAGGTTAGTATTGGGGGTAGGGGTAGAAGGTGGCAATTGACCATAAACACCATAGGCATTTTCATTTTCAGGCATGAAATTTGGTTCTTGATCATTGTTTTGAGTTACTACTACTTTTGTCTCTTTTTCAATATGACCATTGTTGTTGGTGGGGATTTTGTTAAAGAATTGGGTGTCTCTGGCATGGATTTGGCATGAAGATAAGAGAGTAATTAAGTGGAAGAAGAAGGATAAGTGATTGGAAAAGAATTCCATGGAAAATGGATGTGTAAGAGAAAGAAATGATGTCAATGAGTTGTATATGTTGGTAACTCTAAATGGTCACTCTCTCTTTATATAGAAACTCAAAAAATGGTCAGTAATAGTAACTTTTTAAATTTTCTTAGTACTTTAGTTTCCTTTCATCCTTTCTTTTGTTTTTGGGTGTTTTGAATTTGGGGGTTGGGGGAGGGGAGGGGGGGGGGGGGAGTGATTAATTTAGAAGTGACAAAATTAGCTCATGATTCGTTTAACTCGTTTAGATTTGGGTTAGTCCATCCTAATTCAATCTATTTCTGCTCATTAAAAAATGAGTTGATATGTAGTTCAATTGATCTATGAGAAATCTTATCAAATATTATTAATTTTTTTTATTTGATATGTTATATATATCCATAATATAATAAAGGGATTTTTTTTATTAGATATTAAATATTATAAAAGAACAGATAAAGAAATTAGAACTTAGTAAGAATTGGGTGAGATGAGTTATGACCGGCTTTTTAGCCATTTCAATCCAAGTAATTTTTGGGCGGATCAATAACCGATTCATTTATTAACTCAGTCATTTTGACCCGATCAAATTCATCACAATCTGCCTATTTGACACCCCTTGTAATTATGACCTCTCTTTGAAATTTTATTCACTGGTAATATAAAGATTAAGTAACTTGTTTATGTAATCATTTGGATACTGTATTTGAAGTTTAATATACATTTTGCCAATAGAGTCACAAGTATCTAACATATTCAAATCTAACAGTTTTCCACAAGGTTGTGACGAAACATATAACTTTTGTACACAAATCTTTCCATTTTCTAAGTCGATCCGATTCATTCGTTTGTTGAGTTATTTACTCGATTGCAAACATTTTTGAAACACTGCTAATAAAGGAACAAGTCGTCAATTTTAAAAGAATTTATTGTCGACTCTTTCAAATACAAATCTATCTGATTCATAAGGAAAGAACTTTAATTAGCATCTCAATTTCTCTCTTTTATTCAAAGTTCAAAGCATTCTTTTATGGGAAAGGAACATGAGATGAAGGGTTAGTTTGTCTTCATGCAAGGGTGTGGCATGGTTGAATCAGACTTTTTTGTTGCATGCCATGTTCTTAAGAGCTACAAAAAGTTATGATTTAATATATTTGGAAACAGATGTGGATTTAAGATTTTAATTTGATAAATAAATTCAGATTTAGAATTCTACAATGCTCCATCTAGATTTAGTTGGTTTGAAATGTATTATCCATATTTATTTAGTAAATATATAAAATTTTATCTAAAATGATTGAATTCAGATGAACGCATAGCATTGACTAGATTTACGCCGGCCCATATATCTTCATCTGCAGTTCTACAATAAGACGTGCACCTAGGGCAATATAAGGTAAGGTCTAGAGCAACATTCACACACGAGTAGTTATATTATTCATTTTGGGATATTTTTTTTGATACATAAAGTATTATGATACATCAATTTTTAGACGTACGTCAAAATTCAATAATTCAAAACAACTTCAATTTAGTAAATAAAAGAAAAGGGAAAATCAGTGCACAAATTAGTACTTTATATGTTACTTCTTAGAAATTCTTATCATTAATGAAGAATCTAATCAAACATATAGTTTGCAGCGATTATTGAATTTAGTTTAGTAATTTAATAGTGTAATCACATATATATAAACACAAACTAAATTGAAGAATCACAGTCTAGGAATCATACTTTGTCACAAAGTTGTTCCAATGCTATTCACAGAAGAAATCTTCACAAGAATAACCTTCACGAGAACTTTATCGGAATTGGTGAAGGAAGAAGGAGAAAAATAGTTTGTCGTTTTGTTCTATTTTAAGCGTAGGAGTTCTCTCCCTTTACCTAGACAAACTAAGTTTATGTCCATACAAGTAGAATGCGAGACGAGAAACATAATTTAGGATTCATTTCTTATCGTTCTTGATCCAAATAAATTATTCTTCTGGTCTTTTTTCGCTCCCACCCCGAAACATATCTTCTTGTCATTTCTCCCCACACCCTCCCTTTTTTAATAAATAGTAACAAAGAGATGAAAAGTCCTGAACTGAAATAAATAGTTATTCTGATGAAATCTTCTCTACTACAGTAGATTGGAGGTAGATACACTACCCAAATCATTATTCTTACTATTATAAAAGCAAATAACTATACCAAATGCAGGGGATTTAATTGATAGAGATAGAAGAAGCACTGTAAAGATCAATTAGCAAAGTTTTGAGCCAATACAATAATAACGACATACTTATCTCATTATATGAGAGAAAAATAAGGAATTAACTTATGTAGTATAGTCAATCCACTAAAGTCTTAAAGATTTTTAAAAAATCTATATAAATTTCTCTATGAAACAGAGATAATCACCTTTCATGAAAGTTTTAGCTTCTTATACTAGTAGAAATGCCTATGCTTTATTCTAATCGGGGGCATAATATCGAAGAACATAATTTGAGTAACAGAAAATTGAGATATAACATTCGTCTTCGTAAGTATAAATACTGCAACTACAAAAGAACTAGAAAAGATTATATAACAAAAACTAGGCAAATGTTGAAGTTACAAATCTATCTTATAGTTTCATTATAAAAGAATAGACAATCTAGTTCTACGAACATGCTACAAATCAGTTACTACAATGCAACGTACATTATATGTATATAGTTTAGCTCAATTCTACTTGCAGTCTAAACAAAATTGATATCACGCATATCAATTCTTTCCTAGTATATGCATGATAGTTGCAGCTTAATACTTCATCTTTAAGGTTGCATCTACACGATGCCTTCATATCGCCAGCATCATTGACATTACTATTAAGAAATGGTAGAACCAGAAGCAGATTCAAGATTTAAACTTGATAGGTTCATCCTTTGATGTTTAAGCACCGAACTCGTTGTACATATAATATTTTTTTTGTATTTTAGTTTTTTTTTTAAAAGTATATATCTATATTCCATGTCGAAAGTATTGGGTTCAGTTGCCAAACCCGTTGTTCGAAAAGCTCCATCTGCCTTCTGAGTATAACAATATGTCTGATCTATTGGTTAGGATCTTTTTGGATTTCTTGAGCCAATTCCCTTGTCAACTTGTCAGCGCGATCATCTTGCCCACCAGCAAAGTTATAGACTCTGAACGCGAACTGGAAGGCCTTCCATAACAGTTTACGTGATCCCTTTTTTCGCCCAGCATTTTTCGATCCATTTCCCCTTGTCTTTGCTTCTCTACTCTCCTGATTCAACATTCAAGTATTATTTTTATTAAAAAAAGTTCACTAGATCATCAGGGACCGGTAAATTTCACCAGAAATACTGCATACTACATATTAGCTACATTGTACTAACCTTCAAGGCAAGTTCCATACAGTTTGAGGAAACATCTACCATCAGTTCTTTGATACGTATGAGGATGCCGAAATCAAAATGAATGTTATGGCTTATAAATTTCTTGGCCTCTTCATCTTTTGTTCGTTCCAGTGTGTCAATTTCTACTTTGATCTACATGACAGAACTATTTGTTATAAGCAGCATGCAGAGGAATGAGAGAACTTAGTAATTTTCTACCTTGTTAAAGTAACTCTCAACTTTGTCTAGGTGTTCGCCAACAGGGGAGACGATCGTCCAATTTCGTAGAGTAGTGGCTATTGTGTCTAACTTGGAATACAATGCTGCTCCCATTCTAAGTTCTTCCAACTTTTTGGTAGGAAAATCTTCAAATCTTGCTAACACCTGTAGCAAGAAAGGTTAAAGCCAACATCGCGATATGGTAATGATTGCAGAAATATGAAACAAAGTAGATACTCCCTCAGTTTCAATTTGTTCGTCTTAATTTCCTTTTTAGTCCGTTTAAAAAAGAATGCCTCTTTCCTTTATTGGCAACTCTTTAGTTCTAATTTTTCACATGACATGTTTAAGACGACAAAATTAATGGACATTTTGGTACATTCTACATATCTTTAAGTGTATGGTTACAAGATCCAAAAGTCTTCTTTACTTTCTTAAACTCAGTGTTAAGTTAAAAACCAACCAAACAAATTGAAACGGAGGGACTATATGCGAACCTGAGATTCATCGGTTAATTTCTCAAGGTGAGATTCTACATATTCGTGGAACTTAATGAGCTCAGACATATCTGATGTTTTAAAAGAAGCAATGGCTGTGTTTATCTCCTTGATTGTTTGCGCGTAATTTTTAACATCCTCTTCAATTTGGTGGAAATATGCTGACCTGATACAAACATTGCACATTTTAAAATATAACTCAAACTCCTGAAAAAAATGCAACATCCCACTAAATAACTAGTGAAGATTTTTAACAAGATTACCTCTTTGTCATCTCTGCTAATGCATCAGCCATTCCCTGTTTACCTCCTGCTGAGGCACCAACTTTTCCCATTCTGTGATGTGATGTACTCTCTAAACTAGAGCCTTCGACTTGGAGCTTGAGAAGTCGATAAAGATTGCCCATTTGAGTTGATCTTTTCAATTTAGTGGCCGCTCTCTTAACGCGTAGCACACCTATCAAACCTAGTGGTGGTGGAGGTGCAGGTCCTTTTCCCTTTGGCATGGGTGGAGGTGGTGCTGGTACTGCTCCATTTGAAGCCATCGGTGGAGATGGGGGTGGACATGCCATACCCTTTGATCCGATGGGAGGTGGAGGTGGAGGTGGAGGTGATATTACATTTCTGGATGGCATAGGAGGTGGCGGTGGTGGAGGTGGAAGTGTTATTATATTTCCTATTGTCTTAGGTGGCGATGGAGGCACTATCATGGCATGTGGTGGCGGATATGGAGGTGTTACTATGTGTCTTGATTTCATTGGTGGTGGAGGCGGAGGTGTTACTATATTTCTTGATGTCATTGGTGGTGGTGGTGGGGGCGGAGGCAGAGGTGTTACTAGGTTTCTTGATGTCAAAGATGGTAACTTTATGACATTTGAAGATAATGTGAATGGTGCTAGTGGAGCTGATGCCTGTTCTTCTACATTTGATCTCAACTCAGGAAGTGTAGATGGAGGTAAAAGCACATCTAACGAAACACGACTTGACACTAGCTGATTATTTGTAGAACCAGTCCGATAAGTTCCTCCGTTTTCTGATACATTATCCACATCAGTTAGTAGAATATCCACCGAGTCCAACATTTCAAAATCTCGGCCAAATTCATAACCATCCCCTGCTTTCACTTCACAACCAACCTTTGCTTGTATTTCTGCTTTTTGTTCACAGAAGTTTGTTGCTAGCTGAACAACATTATTTGGAGCTTGAGCTATTGCATAAGGGAGCAAGTCGAAATAGAGGCGTTTAACATCAATTGGATTCAGCTTCTCAGTTTCTTGAGCCTTGAGTTCACTCTTCAGTGAAGTACTAATTACTGAGGAGAGGACTGAAGTTGGAGTAGGTGGAGGGCTTGAGAGGGAGGACTCATTGTCCGAGTGAGACTCCGGAAGAGCCCTCCCAAATGCCTTAGATGAAGGACTTTCATCTCTCGTCTGGTCATCCTCGTCCATCATATCAAACACCCTTTCAGTGGCTAGCTTAATAATCTCGTCAAGCAATACCAATCCTGAACAACAATCGTTGAAGACATAATTAAGTAAATAAAACACGTCATATCTATGAAAGAAAACAGAGAAGACAGAAAGTCAAAAAATGGAGGAAGAAAAAGAAGAAAAGAAAAAGTCAAAAAGAAAAGTTGAAAATGCAAAAAAGGGAACAACACGTTTTGTTGAAAAACAGAAAACGTGTACTGCCCAACTTTTCTTTTAATTAACGCGTTTACGCGTTTCATCCTCCTATAAATAGAGGGCCTCTTGCCCTCATTTAGATCATCCAAAAATCCCAAAAAGAGAGTAAGAATACAAAGAGAGTTATACACCAATATAAATATTGTAGTCTTGAGTGTCCTCTTTAGTAGTTGTTCCTTTTACAAGAGAGAAGTGTTAATTGTTGTTTTCTCCTTGTATTTGAGAACAGTGTACTCCATATATTATAGTGAGATCCTTCTACCCCGTGGTTTTTCCCTTCTATCAGTTAGAGGGGTTTCCACGTAAAATTCCTGTGTCCAATTTATTTTCATTATTTTCATCATATCAAACTTTAGTTGTGGTGTTTCCTCCCCCCAACAGTGGTATCAGAGCCCTTGGTTATTCTGTCTATTTTATGCGAAGGTACTATCTGTGAATAGTAACTTTTCGTGAATAGTAAAATTTGGTGAATAGTACTATTCATGTGAATAGTAAATTTCGATGACGGTACAGTTTGTCACGATTGTTCGCAAAAATATTCAAAAACGATCTAGAAGGGTGTGAAGCAAATAACAATGTCGAGTACAACAAAGTTTGACATTGAGAAATTCAATGAGACTAATTTCTCATTGTGGAAAATGAAAATAAAAGCAATACTGAGAAAAGAAAATTGCTTAGCTGCAATTGAAGGCAGGCCCACAGACTTTGTTGATAACAGCAAGTGGAACGACATAGACAGCAACGCAGTTGCTGATCTACACTTGGCACTAGCTGATCAAATATTGTCTAGTGTGGCAGAAAAGCGGACGACGAAGGAAATATGAGATACTTTTACGGGGTTGTATGAGGCCAAGTCTTTGCATAATAAAATCTTCTTAAAAAGAAGACTGTATACTCTTCGAATGGCAGAGTCCATGTCAGTTACTGAACACATCAATACTTTAAATACTCTGTTTTCGCAACTTATGACAATAAGTTGCAAAATAGAGGGGACTGAACGTGCGGAGCTTCTACTTCAAAGTCTGCCTGACTCGTATGATCAACTCATCATCAACCTGACGAACAATACAGACAGTCTAGTTTTCGATGAAATTGCAGCCGCTGTCTTGGAAGAAGAAAATCGACGCAAAAATAAGGAAGACAGACAAGCAAGTTCGCAGCAAGCTGAAGCCTTGATGATGGTGAGAGGAAGACCAATGGAACGTGGCCCTAGTGGGAGTCACAATCATGGCAGATCTCAATCAAGAAGTAAGAAGAATATCAAGTGCTACAACTGTGGCAAGAAAGGGCACTTCAAGAAAGATTGTCGGTTCAAGAAGAAGAGTGAAAACCCTGAGCCATCAAATGCTCAAGGAAATGTTGCATGTACCTCGGATGATGGCGATATTTTATGTAGTGAGGCAATATCAAATAATGAAAGCAGAAAACGTTTTGCTGATGTCTGGATTATGGACACAGGAGCAACATGGCACATGACTTCTAGGAGAGAATGGTTCCATCAATATAATCCTATCTCAGGAGGGTCTGTGTTCATGGGAAACGATCATGCTTTGGATGTTATTGGTATTGGGTCCATCAAAATAAAGATGTATGATGGCACGATTCGCACCATCCAAGAGGTACGACATGTAAAAGACTTGAAGAAGAATCTATTGTCTTTAGGACAACTAGATGATAATGGATGTTCGTATAAGACTCATGGTGGAGTCATGAGAATATCCAAAGGAGCGCTTGTAGTGATGAAAGCAGAAAAGTTTGCTGCAAATCTATATGTGCTTAAAGGTGAAACACACCAAGAAGGAGAAGCATCAACCGCGTCAGCAAGTTCATTTGAAGAATCAACGATAATGTGGCATCGTAAACTTGGCCATATGTCAGAATGAGGTTTGAAGATTCTTGCTGAGCAAAAAGTTCTTCCAGGGCTCAAAAAGGTTTCACTACCCTTTTGTGAGCATTGTGTTACCAGTAAGCAAAATAGACTGAAGTTTAGCAGTTCCTCTGCTAAAAGCAAGGAAATACTAGATCTGGTTCACTCTGATGTCTGGCAAGCACCGGTGGAGTCCCTAGGAGGAGAGAAATATTTTGTGTCATTTATTGACAATTTCTCTAGGAGAAGTTGGGTGTATCCAATCAAGAGAAAGACAAATGTTTTTCCAGTTTTCAAAGAATTCAAAGCGCGAATGGAACTTGAATCTGAGAAAAAGATCAAGTGTTTGAGGACAGATAATGGAGGAGAATACACTGGTGATGAATTTAATAACTTCTGTAAACAAGAAAGTATTAAACGGCAGTTCACAGTGGCATATACTCCACAACAAAATGGAGTAGCAGAGCGGATGAACAGAACCTTGTTGGAACGGACAAGAGCTATGTTGGCAACTGCAGGGTTGGAAAAACCATTCTGGGCAGAAGCAGTCAAAATCGCCTGTTATGTGATCAATCGGTCACCATCAACCGCAATTGATCTGAAAACGCTAATGGAGATGTGGACAGGAAAACCAGCTGATTATTCTCGCTTACATATATTCGAAAGTCCTGCTTATGTTATGTACAACACCCAAGAAAAATCAAAGTTGGATCCAAAATCTAGGAAATGCATTTTCTTAGGGTATGCTGATGGAGTCAAGGGGTATCGCTTGTGGGATCCCACAGCCCACAAGGTGGTAATTAGCAGGGATGTTGTATTTATTGAAAATAAGATACAAGCAAAAGAAGGTAGCACTTCAAAAGAAAAATCAGAGACTACTACAGTTGAAGTTGAAGAAATAGAAGAAGTTCCAGTTTCTTCTGAAGCAGCACCAGAGCACGAAGAACAAGAGCAAGCTGAGATCGAAACTCCAGAAGTTCGACGGTCAACTAGGGAGAGAAGAGAACCAGCTTGGCACTCAGATTATTCTATGGAAAGTAATATTGCATACTGTCTATTAACAGAAGATGGAGAGACTTCAACCTTTCAAGAAGCTATGAAAGGCCAAGAATCATCTCTGTGGGTGGCAGCAATGCAAGAAGAAATTGAAGCTCTTTATAAAAATAAAATATGAGATCTTGTTCAATTACCACAAGGAAGGAAGGCTATTGGAAACAAATGGGTCTACAAGATCAAACGCAATGGTAATGATCAAGTGGAGAAGTATCGTGCAAGATTGGTGGTGAAAGGATTCGCTCAGAAAGAAGGTATAGACTTTAATGAGATATTTTCTCCGGTGGTTCGACTCACAACAATTCGAGTGGTTCTGGCGATGTGTGCTACATTTGACTTGTACTTGGAGCAGTTAGATGTCAAAACTGTATTTTTTCATGGAGAGCTTGAAGAAGAAATTTGTATGCTCCAACCAGAAGGTTTTGAAGAACAGGGAAAAGATAACTTGGTTTGCAGGTTGAACAAATCTCTATACGGTCTCAAACAGGCGCCGAGATGTTGGTATAAGAGATTTGATTCCTTCATTATAAGCCTTGGATACAACAGACATAGTTCAGATCCTTATGTTTATTACAAGAGATTTGGTGATGAAGATTTTGTTATTTTGCTGTTATATGTTGACGACATGTTGGTAGCAGGCCCCAACAAAGATCGTCTCACAAATTTAAAGGCACAGTTGGCTAGGGAGTTTGAAATGAAGGATTTGGGACCAGCAAACAAGATTCTAGGGATGCAAATTCACCGAGACAGAAATAATAGAAAGATTTGGCTTTCTCAAAAGAACTATTTGAAGAAAATCTTGAGACGCTTCAAGATGCAAGACTGTAAGTCAATTTCTACCCCACTTCCTATTAATTTCAAGTTATCCTCAAGTATGAGTCCTAGCAATGAAGCAGAGAGGATGGAGATATCTCGAGTACCGTATGCATCAGCAGTGGGAAGTTTAATGTTCGCCATGGTATGTACAAGACCTGACATTGCACAAGCAGTGGGAGTGGTTAGTCGATACATGGCTAATCCTGATAGAGAGCATTGGAATACTGTTAAGAGGATCCTGAGATACATCAAGGGTACCTCAGCTGTTACAATGTGTTATGGAGGATCAGACTTTACTGTTAAAGGTTTTGTTGATTCAGATTATGCAGGTGATCTTGATAAAAGCAAGTCCACCACAGGTTATGTGTTTACTCTTGCTAGAGGAGCTGTAAGCTGGGTTTCAAAACTGCAGTCTATCGTGGCTACATCTACGACGGAAGCAGAATATGTAGCAGCTATACAAGCTAGCAAAGAGGCAATATGGATGCAGATGTTATTGGAGGAGCTCGGGCACAAACAAGAGAAGATTCCTTTGTTTTATGACAGTCAGAGCGCTTTGCATCTTGCAAAGAATCCGACATTTCATTCAAGGACAAAGCACATAAGAGTTCAGTATCACTTTATTCGTGAGAAGGTGGAAGAAGGCAGTGTGGATATTTAGAAAATTCACACTAATGACAACCTGACAGATATGTTTACGAAGCCGATCAACAGTAACAAGTTCATATGGTGTCGATCTTCTATTGGCCTAGCAGAAACGTAACATTGCAGTAATTGGGTAGAAAGGATGGTGTGAAGACTTAATTGATTCTCAATTAAATCTTCAAGTAGGAGAATGTGAAAGAAAACAGAGAAGACAGAAAGTCAAAAAAAGAGGAAGAAAAAGAAGAAAAGAAAAAGTCAAAAAGAAAAGTTGAAAATGCAAAAAAGGGAACAACACGTTTTGTTGAAAAACAGAAAACGTGTACTGCCCAACTTTTTTTTTAATTAATGCGTTTACGCGTTTCATCCTCCTATAAATAGAGGGCCTCTTTCCCTCATTTAGATCATCCAAAAATCCCCAAAAGAGAGAGTAAGAATACAAAGAGAGTTATACACCAAGATAAATATTGTAGTCTTGAGTGTCCTCTTTAGTAGTTGTTCCTTTTACAAGAGAGAAGTGTTAATTGTTGTTTTTTCCTTGTATTTGAGAACAGTGTACTCCATATATTATAGTGAGATCCTTCTACCCCGTGGTTTTTCCCTTCTATCAGTTAGAGGGGTTTCCACGTAAAATTCCTGTGTCCAATTTATTTTCATTATTTTCATCATATCAAACTTTAGTTGTGGTGCTTCCTCCCCCAACAATATCTACCAACTCAACCTATCAAATGAAACAATCACATAATTCAACAATAGTACTCAGAGCAAAGAGGTGAATAAACGACACATAATTCTTTGCCATTTAGTATCTACATAACATTATGACATACCATAACGCCTTAGATCGTTATGGAGATTACTGTATTCCTCATCCAATTTCATTATGAATTCATCATCACCCGTCCATATAGCCCCGATTGATTTCAAAGTATCACAAAAGCATTGTAGTGCCTGATAAATACATGACAATTTTGTAATCAAAGTTAAAATCTGCTATAGGAAAACTGTTTAGCGTCTAATAAACAATTCAGTGAGTAAATAGGTAACCTGATCCATTCCTGCTCCATCAATACTTGATAATGGAACATTCGTGTTGACGGAAGGATACATTTTATGTAGATCCTTCAGTGTTAATATCAGCAGCTGTCGAAAAATACTCATATATAACACGAGTTAAAAAGACTTGCCATTGTTCTTGTCTCAACACTACAAAAATACGTCTATTTACGAAGGTTTTATTGCAGAAGTTAATAGTAACCACCGCAAATTGCATCAAATGTGACAGAACAATACCTCATTTAGGGATGCAGAGCCAAAACAAGGCGATAGGTCGAGCAAATCTCTCAAGGTGAGGATCTTGCTCCTGAGAGCTGTCATTATAACAAAGTTTCCTGCCACCCCACATGAATTGTGAACTCTGGAGCCTTTGGTTGCATTTGCATTAGAACTTTTTGATACTACTATGGAGGATGTTTTTTCGGTTTCATGCATGTCATCTTCCTGGCAATACAAAAGCCGTTACTGTCAATGATGTGCTATCAAATGCAGCTTTTTGAGTGCTTCAATTCCTTTAATTTACTCGATGACAGGAAGATCATTGATATGTCCAAATACAAGATGAACAACTCTATTTTCAAAGTAAAAGAAATTTCTCAAAACTTCATTACATCTTACAGAATATACTACCTCAATGGTTTTGTGACCTAAGGATATGCTATGTCCTACATTATGGTTGCGTGGAGTTTCTTGAGTTCAGACATAGTAGCTTAAGCTTTTAGACGATGTGACGACACAATTCAACATGATAACATAGCAGACATAGATCTTAGGTACAAGATAGCCTCAAATTATCAACAACAACAACACAACAAAATTCAATGTGATTGACCTAAGAAAAAAAGTCAAGCCTGCACATAAAAAGACACGTTGAGAATATAATTAAATAATTACAAGTGTTCTCTATCTTACGATCTAAGCTTTTAGATTAGGCGATCACACAATTCTTAAATTCCGTTCTTAACAATCTATTCTTATTGAAGCTATCCTACATCATGGCCGCATGGAGTTTTCTTTGATTCCACACATAATTAAATAATTAAAAGGATGCTCTCTCTAGCAGCTTAAGATTTTAAACGAGGTGATGACACAATTCAACATGATATCATAGCAAACAGAGCCATTGGGTACAAGCTAACCTCATCGTCACCCATTATCATAAAACGAAAAATTCAACATCCTTCACCTAAGAAAAGGAGGCAGAGTAAAAGAACATGTTGAATGCATAATAAGTAATATCTAACAATTTAAGCTTTTAAATGAGATTGTCAGATAATTCAATATTTTGTATCAATGCGCATTAAAATTCCTAGATATGGCTACCATAGCCTTTGGTCTTTTTTTATAAACGTGGTGCTTGACAAGCTTACATGCAACTCGACTAATTACACAGATATCTCTTGCATCACCAATATAAGTATCAGATAACTTTGTCCACCAAACCTTTGTTGTTTAGCATGGAATAATATATTGGAACAATGAAAACACAAATACATTCATATATTTTCTTTTTTCTCTTTTTCACAACAAATGAAGAAAAATTTCACATTCTCCAATATTGTTACCACATACAATGATCTATTAGCTACATAAGAAATCTTTATTTTTTTTCCTTTAAAAGGGGAAATAGGAACTCTCATCGAAAATTCAGATAACTAACAAGCTGAACTATTAAGATTCTCCGCAACATAAAAATTCAAAAAGGTGGAAACAAGAAAAAAGAAAAAAAATACCTCAAATGTAGAGAACTTCCAGGGTGGGGAATGATGAGGAGCCACAACAGAACATTCCCCAGATTGCATTTGCAACCAATAAAAATAACAATGTCTAATTAAAAAAAACTCAGTTTTCTTGGTTTTGACAAATAAAAACCAAGATTTTGCTGAAGAATAAAAAAAACTCAAACAATGAAGGAGGATGATGAAAATGATGAACATTCAAATTTCCAAAATCATATTATTATTTTTTTAAAAAATGTTCTTTTCTTTAAAAAAAAAACTCAAAAAATTAGTAAAATAAAGATTTGGGCAGGTTCTTGAATTTCTAAATGTTGTAGAAAAATCCCCATGGACAAGCTTTAATTTTTTTTCTCCTTTGTTTAACAAAAGAGAGAGAAAAAAAGAGAAATGAAAGTCAATTTTCAAAAATGATTTTTGTTTGTTTTATTTTTAGGCACAAGTTGCTTATTTTCCGGGGATTCATTGTTCTTCTTCCTCCATAATAATGAAAAAAAGTATTACATTAGTAAAATTGATATATATATATATATATATATATATATATATATATATATATATATATATATATATATATATATATTTTAAAAATACTTTTAAAAACTAGTATGAAATAATATTTGGAGATTATATTATTTCAAATGTGTTTGATTATCAAATTGGTTCATTATTTCTCACTTTAAATTTGAAATATTGAATTTGAAGTTAGAAACCAAAAAGGTTTTTAGAATTTTTCAATTTTTCATTTATAAAATTTCAATTTTCGATTTATTGGATGAGTCAAAATGCAGTTTTGACAATTTTTTTTTTCCTTATTACTTTATATTCATTGTTCTTACTTTAGGAATATACATTCTATCTCTAAACGTTTTTTGAACTTCAAATATATATATATTTTACATATCAACTAATTCATGTCCAAACGCATAGCTTACCTAAAAATAATGGCTAAAACTAGAGATTTCTCACTATGAAAATGTGTATAATTTGTCTTTATAATTAAATACAATATCTACAAAATAATAAAGGAAGTCCTAACTTACATGGTGGTGGAGAACTGGCGGTGATGGCTATTGCCTATTGGCTACCAAGTACCAATGAAGGTTGCATACGTATTTTAAAACACTATACAAATTTTGTATCAACTTGATTTTTTATTTTATTTAAAAAAAATTTCAGTTGGTGTTAGAGACTTGTTTTGAGACATAATTAATTTGAATTTTTATCGAAGAATTTTACTTTAAAATAAAGTGTTTACTATCAAAGGTAATTTTGTATTCGAGGTTGGAACTTGAGACAATGGTAGAGTATCTTTGGTGGTGCATCAACCTTAACTATTTAGCGTTCATTTTTGTGCCCTATATCTTTTTAAATAGGTAAGTTTGTTTAAAGAGATTGTTATTTCTTTAGATTTACCCCTAAAAAATAATCGAGAAAATAAATGCAGCAACTCAAATAATAAAGGTCAAAACAGAAATGTAGAAATACTAAATGTTACAACTAAGGATTGATAGATCGAAGAAGGGAGATGAGAAGCATAGACTCATAATTGGGGATGAGAAACACAAAAATGTCCTTGCACATAATTCATGATACCTCTGATAGTGATGCCTTGTTCTATTTAATGACAATCAATCGTACCCCTAGTCTGGATCACAAATTATTCTTTGTGAAGGCCTTACCTTATTGTTTTTACTTGCCCAATATTTATTTGTGTGATATCCTTTTTGCTATCCTATTTGGGTTGTGATTGATTCATTATGAATATAGATTGGCTACCTTTCTGATTGCATCATTTGCTTATATCAAATCAATACAATCTATTATAATTAAGTAATTTAATAAAGTGCAAAAAAAATATAGATTAGTTGACTAATTCTTAAGTAATAGGTGTATATATTTAAGTGAAAAAAAATATACATTCCTTCTTTTCTTTTTTTAAACTTTAAAATTTATCTTTGCCTTAATGCAATTAAAAAAGAAAAAAAAAGGTCCTACCGAGATTTGAACTCGGGTTACTGGATTCAGAGTCCAATGTCCTGACCACTAGACCATAGGACCAACTGAAATTAAAGGCCCATAGTAAACCTTATCTTTAACACCACATGGCTAAAAATATTGTTTTTTTTTTGGGAATGATTTTTCACTTTATTTGGATATCAATGTTTGGCCATAAAAAATTTAAATCTAACTTGACATTGCATTTTAGTTTTGAAAAGAGCTTATGACCTGTTTTCTA
This sequence comes from Solanum dulcamara, assembly GCF_947179165.1. Classification (NCBI taxonomy): domain Eukaryota; kingdom Viridiplantae; phylum Streptophyta; class Magnoliopsida; order Solanales; family Solanaceae; genus Solanum; species Solanum dulcamara. The sequence goes on along the minus strand of NC_077248.1, from coordinate 63,347,013 downwards.
AAGTACTTTTCACTTTTGAAGTTATATTTAAAAATCCATTTGACCACAAATTTTGAAAGTGTTTTTTGATTAAAAAAATTCCCAAATATATATTTAACCATAAAAATTATCTAATTTTGGGAGAATGGTCTTTAAACTCCATAATCTGGTTCAAACCAATTTTTTGGGGGGCCAAAACATAATTGTTGGTTTCTTTAACATTTTAAAAGTTGCCCCAAATTTTTAGCTTTTATACAAATTTAACGCTCTGCAAATTCTAAGCAATCCAAATTATCCTCCGTATGCATATAGGTCCTAATCCGATGACTTCTAAGTTGTACATATATTTTAAGATTATTTTCTAAGTATTTGAAGTGTATTGGATGTGGTTTAGAGTTATAAGGAACCTCAAACGCCAAGACAAGTTCAAAACATTTCTATCGGCTAAGTTTTCGCATGAGTTCATATAAGGGTAAACTTCAAACGATCATATATCTCAGAATATAAGGAGTTAGGTGGACTATGACCTATCAAATTAAAAGTCTATGAGTCTTCCTTCCAACGCCACCAAGTTTGCATCATTTGGAGTTCTGAGTAGAAAGTTATGGTTGTTTTACTGAAGCATGTCTAGACAGTCCTATTCGGTGAGCTCACCTGCCAATTTGGTAACTCGCCGAATGGCTCGGCGAATATAGCTCGCCAAATGGGTCTAAACACCTTCAAACTCTGAATATTTTGGCGGTCTAAATCTCCCTTTTGGCGACCCGCCAAATAGGTCGGCGAGGAGATCTCCAGTTCATCGATTTGGTCGACGGGATTCATTAAAAGATCGTTTTCTTTGATTTTTATGTTTTTTTTATGTTTCTAGAAGGATATTCTTGACCTTTACCGTCAATTAACTTCCCTATATCTATCTTATAGCCTAATAACCTCCCCATTCATGCCTAACCCTCAAAAGAATCAAATTCGCACGTTTTAAATTCTCTCAAGGAAGAAGAAGGGTTCTTCACCTTCAAGCTTAATTCAAGGTTTCAAGTCAGTATTTTTCTTCCAGGTATGTAAGGCTTCAATGAGAGTATTTTTTTTTCACTTTCATGACTAAGATATTTTGATTATACGATGAATTATGTTTAAATCTAGGGTTTCACCCAATCTTCTTCAAGCTATAATTTTTATGCAAAGTTAGAGTTTTTATGAAAAATTTCTTATGCATCTCACTGAATTACTATGAACTATATGTTTTATTATATGATTATGATTCTCCAAGCATGTGTCAAGATTTTTTATGAACTTATGAAAGCTACTTTTAAGTATTTACAGATTATGCATGATTTCAAGTAAGTTGTCTAATGTTTAAAGTCATATGCATAGAAGTAAAAACATGTTTTTGAAAGAGATATTTGAGCACTGCCTCACAACACTTATGATTCAAGATATGATTTTTGAGCTTAGTCTTACTTATGATTTAAGATATGACTTTTTGAGCTTAGTCTCACATGTGATTCAAATATATGGATAATTTTTATGCTTATGAGCATTAATATGTATTTATGTTATTTTGGAAAGACTATTTAACACCGAGTGGACTTTATGGATGAAGGTTTCCATTAGCATTCATGGACCTTTAATAGCAATCCCTAAGTCCCATAACTACGTGCCATCGTAGAACTTTGAGTATACCGCTTTGTCAGACAACTCCATATGGCCCTGAGAGGCACAGACTAGTGGATCCACATAGATATGATATGGTCTTATACCCTGGCAAGGTATAGGACAGCCCGCCCAACTGGGTTAGCAGTTGGACATCATGAGCTTACATGGTGTATGTCGGTTATAAGAAACTCTAGTTTATACATATTTTTACTATATATTTTTAACCTTATATGGTTCATTTTAAGTATGTTATATTATGAATATGATTATGCAAAGTTACTGATTTAGACTCACCTTGATGTATATGCTTTTGAAAGAAAGTCTTTTTAAACTGATAGTTTGCATGGACTACAACTGTTTCTTTCAGTTCCTTTATTCTGATTATGATTTTATAAATCTTATTTAATTGTTTCTCCATATGTTATTAATATGGTTATGATAGTGTTCCCTTACATACTCAGTACATTCCACGTATTGACGTATACTTTTTCTGCGCTGCATCCTTTTATGATGTAGATTCTGGCACTCGTTCTCAGACTCATGACTAGTGAGGTTGCATCAGTTTCAGTCAGCATTTGGTGAGTCCTCCTTATTCGGGGGATTCATGGAGTAGTTATAGTTAGTTCTTTAACTAAGTTATGGTAGCCGAGGGCCATGTCCCGGCAAACTTATTTCTTTTGATTTAGATATTTGAGGCTTACTTCAGATATTAGTTTTCAGTCTTCATGGATATGTTGTCTTTCTAATAAGACCTTTTATGCATATATTTCAGCATCCGCTTATTTTCTTATGATATGCTTTGATGTATTATGCCAAGGGTTAGCTTGGGGCCACTCGTGGTTCCAAGTACCGTGTCACGAATGGGATGTAGACTTGAGTCGCGACAATAAAAATGCCTCATCTATAACTTCAGTTTTGTTTTGCTTGATTTGTACAAACTTACTGCAGATTTATTTTGATTGATTTTTATAAATTTTTCTCCAAATTTATAATTTATCTCCTACATTGAATAATATTTGCTTGTAATGTATACATTTTTCTTAAGATTTGTAAGTCCTTCATATCCTACTGTTTTTATTTAGTTATTTTGCACTGATGGATCTCTAATTGTAATTTAACAAATTATAATAGTTAATAATTTGTGTTATTAACATCTTTTATTAATTAAAAACCGTATTATGATTTTAGAATAATGTATTATCAGTTCATTATAAGAAGAAATAAATTTGTATATAGGATTATGATTTATGATAATAATAATGAACATCGTCATTAATAAAATTTTTGCATAATTTGAGATTAACAAGTGTGTTTGTTTGATACGATATTTTAAAATCTTATAACATCACTTATTTTGAAATAAATTAAAAAAACAAAATATTATTAATTTTGAAATGGAGGGAAGTATTATTTATGAGCAAAGGGTGCCTAAAATAATATATTTATAACAAAACCATATCAGATATTGATTTTATATATAGATTTGGTCGGCAATAATTAATGACAGTGTGAAAGAAGTCCTATATAGCTTTTTTTATTGGACAATGATTACTATAATCCAACCAAACATGGTCCGTATGTCTTATTTGTTAGGTGTGATAATTATTTGTACTATATTTTCAATCAAGACGATATTTTTATTGATGAATATATAGTCATATAATTTTGATATGTTCTAAAAATCCTTATTTATTTTGGTCCTACGTACTATACAGGTGTGCATGAATCATGTTAAAGCTTGAATTTAACTGCAATAATATAGTATTATTATAATTATAATAATAATTATTATTATAATCACAAAAACTTGTCTATAAAGCTTATCCATGCATCAAAGTGATTGAGAAAACATTAACAACAATACTCCTTTTGAAGTTATGAAATCACCTATTGCTCTCATCCTGCTCTTTACACTTGCCCTGGTAATGGTCTTACATGATAAATCATTTGTTCTATTTTTGATAGATAAAGTTATCTGATATTTATTTAATGATATGATAGGCGCGTGTGTACAATTAACTTATTTGATTGAAAGTGTCAAGTCAGCACAAAAGTGCATAAAATTCGAAAAAAATGAGTTCAGGGGTAACAGGACGTCAGAATCCTAGTTAAGTTAAGGTGTATCACTGAAATTTCGGTTATAGTTTAGGGTGTCACTTATGCATTATCCCATATTTTATGAAAAATCTTAGAAATACACTAATACATTAGCAGACAGTCAAATTTGGTATCAATTGGCAAACAAACGCTCCAATTTTGAGTAAGCACATCTAACTAGACATGACCTCAACTGCAATTGATTGTGTCAGTTGAACACTCCAACTAACAAAATGACCATCTAAACACCTTCAAAATTTCTGTGTCACATCAGAGTCGGGTGTCCATGAGACACAATAGGGACGAGTTGGAGTGTTTATTTTCCAATTGAAATGAAGCTGAGGAGTACTAATGTGTCTAGATCGATGTGCACGTACTTTCAAAGTTGGAGTGTTTATTTGTTAGTTGAGGTCAAATTTAAATATCAATTATGTATTATGTCATGTATAAATTATGTTCTCGTAAAGAATTAATTAATAATCCATATATGTAGCATGAGATTATAACATTTTTTCTTCATTTTTTGGGCAGTACACGAATGCAAGAAAAGACCGTGGAGAATATTGGAGAGAGGTGATGAAAGATGAGCCAATGCCCAAAGCAATCCAACATCTTATGCCTCGATCACATAGAGAGAAAAGTGATTGTCACAAATCATCTTTCGAGCCAAGGCCAAATGTATCTAGTTATCATGATGATGACGTTGGTGTCAAACAAGAAAGAGATTTCGAGCCAAAGTCAAATGCATCTAGTTATCATGATGACAATGTTGGTCTCAAACAAAAAAAAGTTTTTGAGCCAAGACCAAATTTATCTAGTTATCATGACGATGATGCTGATCTCAAACAAGAAAAAGAATTTGATCCAAGGCCAAATGTTTCAGTGTACCATGATTGATAACATGGTATGAGTATCATGTGTCAGTGTGTCTTCTTGCTTTTTTGTGTGCCTCCCAATGTAAAAGTGATCTTAAATAAGAAAAAAAAGTAGTTGATGGTTGTATTCAAATATATCTTGAATTTAATACTATGTATTATATATTATAAGCAATTATGATATGCGATCAACTTCCATTTAGCTGGTTTTCTTTCAAAATATTTTGTGGTGTTGAAACTAACAAGGAACTCATATTTCATTGAAACTAGATAGAATGATCTCCGTTCTTATATTTGATTCAGATCGTTATACTTGAATTCATGTACTTCATCCAACACTTATAATTAATTGCTAAATCAAACTGTTTTAAACCCCTTAAAACATTTGTAAAGCACATTTAAAGCATAATAGACATTGAAATTCTAAAATACCCTCTGCATAAAACAAGCAAGTTGACAAAGAGATTAGAAATTATTAAATTCCCTTCAACATGACGTGTCAATAAAGAGGTGTCTGCTTCTACCTAGTTCTTATTGGAATTGATTTTTGCAATCAATAAAGCTATTTTTATTGATGATATAGACATATAGTTTTGGATGTTCCAAAAATCATTAATTATTTTGGTCCTACGTATGGGAGTGTGTGATTAATCATGTTGAAGCTTCACATCAATAACGTATTACATGCAATATGATTTCTTTAGTATTGGAGTCTGACTAAATTTGGATTTGCATCGAAAAGTCTATAAAGCGTTTTCTAATAAAAGTGACTTTATACCCCTATTCCATTATAACTATAATTATAAATATTATTCTCTTCATTTTAATTTGTTTATCTTATTTTTCTTTTTAATCTGTTTCACAAAGAATTTTTTTTTCTTTTTTAACAACTCTTTAATTTTAACTTTCCATATGAGTTGTTCACGGTACATTCTATATATGTTTGGTTTAAAATCAAAAAATACAAAAATCTTTTGTACTTTCTCAAACTCCATTATAAAACAAAAGCAGGCAAATAATTTAAAACGGAGAGAGTCTAATAATATCCCAACCTGTCTATAAAGCTTATTCATGCATCAAAGAGATTAAGCAAACATTAATAACAATATAATACTCGTATTGAAGTTATGAAATCGCCTATTGCTCTCATCCTAATTTTTTCTCTTGCCCTGGTAAGTGTACTTGTTTCAGTTATTATATTATTTATTGTTGTTATTATGTTTGTTTACATTGTTTTCAACATATTTTATTCACTAGTTTATTTGTTTTATACATTTGTTTCTCGATATTCTTTACTTGAGCTGATAGTTTATTGAAAACAATCTCTCTAGCTCTACTTAATAAAGGTAAGACTGCTTCACACCACCTAATTCTCTAAAATCACATTTATAAGGCTATATTGGATATGTTGTTGTTGTTGCATGCCTCAGTATTGGCATGAAAGTAGGTTAATCCATATATTACGTTCATTTGGGCAGTACACGGATGCAAGAAAAGACCCTGGAGAATATTGGAGAGAGGTGATGAAAGATGAGCCAATGCCTAAAGCAATTCAACATCTTATGCCTCGATCACATAAAGAGAAAAGTGATTGTCACAAATCATCTTTCGGGCCAAGGCCAAATGCATCTAGTTATCATGCTGACGACGTTGGTGTCAAACAAGAAAGAGATTTCGAGCCAAGGCCAAATGCATCTAGTTATCATGATGATGACGTTGGTGTCAAACAAGAAAGAGATTTCGAGCCAAGGCCAAATGCATCTAGTTATCATGATGATGACTTTGGTGTCAAAAAAGAAAAAGATTTTGAGCCAAGACCAAATTTATCTACTTATCATGATGGTGACATTGGTGTCAAACAAGAAAAAGATTTTGAGTCAAAGCTAAATATAATTGGTTACCATAATGATGACGCTGGTCTCAAATAAGAAAAAGATTTCAAGCCAAGACCAAATATTATTGTGTATTATGATTGATAATATGAAATATAAATAGTACTATGTGTGTTGTTTCTTTTTTTGTGTGTCTTTCAATGTTAAGTGATCATGAATAAGGTAAACACTTGATGGTTGTATTTAAATTTAACTTGAATTTTATATTATATTATATTACTATACAGTCTAAGCAGTGATAGACGATCAATGTCATGAACCAGCCTAGTCCAATGTAAATACATGAAAGGACATCACACAAATAACTATTGGTCCAAAAAAAAGCAACAGGGTCTAAAAACTTTCACAAAGACTTGATTTGAAATTCATAACTCAAGTCATTCGAGATGGCTTAGTTGATTTGAAGGGTGATCATTCATACGATTGATCCGGATCGATTCCCCCTCAATACTCTCTGAATCAAGCCTATCGCTTATGACTTCTCTAGAGCGATGTATTATTATTTATATTTGATCAACATCAGTTGTATTAATACTCAAAAAATGCTAGAGATGGTAACATTTAAGGGTGTGTTTGGTGTGAAAATAATTTCAAATTTTCATATTTGGTTCGTCTTAAATATTTTTCAAATAGACTTATTTTTTTAATTTGAAAAAAATTGACTTTTCTATATAATTTAAAGAAATTGTTTATCCAAAACTCTCTTTTATATAATCTCATCATCACCACCAAATCCACCCAAACGCCATAGGTCATCAACCCCTGATCCCTTGTCTCTCGACCCACCTTTTGATCAGGCCCACACCTTTTCCTTATCCCACTACTTGCTCATCTCCTCTACCGCCTCAACCACTTACTTCAAACCTTGATCCTAATCAGGGACATGTAGAAATTTAAAGAATGAGAAGCTGAAGAAAAAAGGGAATTTCTGTGTATATCTTCATCAAAATGTACATCTACTTATACATAAGTTTCTGCAACCAATTGTAACATAGACAAAGAGAAATGGGTTGATTTTGTTCTATTCTAATTTGTCATTATTTTATTTTATTTACCCATAACTATATGGGCATAATCATATTTTAATTTTGTTGTGTTGTATGGACAGGATGAATCCATCTGTATGGACAAGATTAAGCCACGTGGAGGATTATCATCATCATCAGAAGAAGTGGAAGAGTCTTCTGTCTTCTTCTTCATTCTTCTTCTCATATTTCTTCTTCATTCTTCTTCTCATTTTTTCTTGTGCTCTTCTGCTTTCCTCTTTCTCTCTTCATGGATGTTCTGGGCTTCTCCAACATCTCCCCTCAAGTTGGAGGGGAGATTCATGACCCCCAACTTGTGTAAAAGCGCACGGTGAGAAACTCCAGAGAGGGGCTTGGTGAATAGATCGGCAAGTTGATCCTTAGAGGGAACAAAGGAAAGAGTAATCAGATCGGATTGAAATTGTTGGCGCACAAAATGACAGTCCAATTCAACATGTTTGGTGCGTTCGTGGAAGACTGGATTTCGAGCTATATGGATGGCAGCTTGACTATCAGAGTGGAGCGGAATTTGGAGCGAAATTGGAGCAGAAAGGTCTTCAAGAAGACGAACCAACCAAGTAAGTTCAGCAACAACACGACGCATGGACTGATATTCTGCTTCTGCGGAGGACAAGGAGACAGAGACTTGTTTCTTCGATTTCCAAGAGATGGGGGCACCTCCGAGGGTAATGAAAAATCCACTAACTGATTTACGAGAATCTTTACATGAAGCCCAGTCCGCATCGCAAAAGGCCAGTAAAGAAAATGATGAATTGGAAGATAGTAGTATGCCTTGACCCAGATCTGAGCTCAGATATCGTAAAACTCATAAAGCAGCCGAGAAATATGATAAACATGGTCGTTGCATGTATTGACTCAGAGCAAGAACAGCAAATGACAAATCTGGGCGAGTGTTGGTCAAATAATTCAGCTTGCCTATCAAGTGTCGATAAAGGGTGGGGTTATCCAAGCGAGGACTATCATCTGCGCGAAGCTTGGAGGAGGGATCTAGTGGAGAATGAACTGCAGGCAGATGAGAGACATTGAATTCATGAAGCAGATCCATGGCAAATTTGCGTTGATTTACAATAAAGCCATGGTCTTCGCGCAAAATTTCCATGCCAAGAAAGTGGTGAATTTCTCCCAGGTTCTTAATTTTGAATTCTGTATTGAGGAAGCATTTGATATTCTCGAGTTCATTCAAATCATCTCCTGTGAGAAGAATATCGTCGACATACACTGCTAGGATGGAAATTAGTGGCCCAGTGTGTTTAAAAAAGAGAGAGTAATCATTTAAAGAAGATGAATAACCTTTGAAAGCTAAAGCTCCTGTAAGCCGAGCATACCACTGCCGTGAAGCTTGCTTTAAACCATATAGAGACCTTTTCAGAAGACAGACATGGTTAGGACTAGGAGGTGTCAATCCTGGGAGAAATTTCATAAAGACCTCTTCTTGGAGGTCACCATGCAAGAACGCATTGTTGACATCCAGTTGCGAAACAGACCACCTCTTCTTAGCTGCAATGGTAAGTAAGCACCGTATAGTGGTCATTTTCACAACAGGTGAGAATGTCTCTCCATAATCTATACCTTCTCTTTATATATCCCCCCTCACAACTAGTCGTGCCTTTTATCTTTCAATACTACTATCAGAGAGATGCTTTATCTTGTATACCCATTTGCAGGGTAAAGCTCTTTTTCCTTTAGGTAGCAAGACAACATCCCAGGTTTGATTGGTCTCCAAGGCCTGAATCTTTGAGTTCATGGCTTCTTTCCATTCTGGATGTTGAGAAGCCTGGTAATAGCAGCTAGGCTCAGTAACATTGGAAAGGGAATGAAGTAGTTGCTGATTATTGAGAGATAAGGAGGAGAAAGCATATCTCTTATCCTTAGGAGAGTGATCAAAGAAAGTTTTCCATAGATCAGTGAGTATCACACTATTGCAAATGTAGTCTCTTAGATATCCAAGCTCATGAGATATTCTACCAGACCTTCTTGGTAGAGCTGTTACAGGGACAGGAGGAGAAGTATCTGATGTAGTAGAGTTTGGATAAGCATGTTCAAGTTGTGGTAATATAGGTTATTCAGTAGGGGTTTGCTGAGAGGGACTCGTGACAGATTAGGAAGTGTAGATTCAGGATGTGGACTATAGCTAGAGGTATTATGTTGAGATTCTGAGGGTGTGACTGGGTAGGAACAACCATTTACAGGTGGGGCTGAGTGATTGTGGAGTGACAAATCAGAATAATGATCTGAGGAAGGGGGAGAGTTGAAAAAAATAGGTGTGTGTGAGTTCTCAGATGAGTTGAAAGGAAAATGTGATTTATGGAATCTCACATCCCTAGATACAAACATTTTCTTTTTATCAAGAGACAACAATTTATATCTTTTCTGTTGTAAAGGATATCCTAGTAAAATACAAGCAGTAGCCTTTTCATCAAACTTGTTTCTTCCCTGTGCCAGGGTGGAAGCATAACACAGACACCCAAAATTCCTCAAATGATCATAGGTTGGTTTCTGTCTAAGCAATATTTCATAAGGTGTAGCTCCCTTTAGAACACTAGATGACAGTCTATTAATGATATGAGTAGCAGTCAAGATGGATTCTCCCTAGTAGCACATATGCAATTTGGATTGAAACATCAGCCCTCTTGCAATCTCTAATAGGTGTCTATGCTTTCTCTCAACAGTTCCATTTTGTTGAGGTGTAGCTACACAAGACAATTGATGCAAAATCCCGTGAGAAGCAAGAAATGCTGATTCTTGTGTGCCTTTGCCCAATTCCAAAGCATTATCAGATCTGATCATCTTAACCTTTACATTGAATTGTCTTTCTACCATAAATAGAAAACTTTTCAGTACAGGAAAAGCATTACTCTTAGTACTTAGTAAGAATGTCCATGTCCCTTTACTGAAATCATCTACTATGGTGAGAAAGAACCTGAAACCATTTTAAGTATTACACTTGTATGGTCCCCAAGTATCTATATGAATAGGATAAAAAATGTGCTTGAATTTTATGCTGCTGGTAGGAAAAGGTTGTCTAGTTTGCTTAGCTCTAGGACAAATGTCACAAATAAAATTGGAGTTGGATTCATTAGGGAGAAAACTTAAATGTTTCATTGCTAAAAATGGGAGATGTCCCAACCTCACATGCCAGAGCTTTACATTAGGTGCAGCATTAACATAAACTGAATCAAAAGCTGGAATTGAGATGGGATTTCTTCCTTTTGGGATTGAAAATACATCATTTGAATTGAAAACATTTCTAGACTTGTCACTATTAGAATCCAACAAATAGAGACCCTCTCTAACTTCACCAAAAACTTGAGGACTCTTCACTGAAAGGTCCTGCAAGAAACATCCATTAGCAGTGAACAGGACATCATATTGAAACTGGACACAAAAATTGTGAATTGACAGTAAATTGTACTTAAAATCTGGCACAAGTAATACATCAGTTATGACATGTCCTGGCAGGATGGAGATGCTGCCTATATGGGTCACACTTACCTTGAAAGAATTAGGTAAATTAATGTTCAAAGGCATAGGGAGAGGTTTTAGAAACAAAAAAGAGTTGGGATCAAAACAAATATGTTCTGAAGCTCCTGAATCAATTATCCAGGAATTCTGTTTAAGGTTAGTGAATACAGAATTTGAGTATTTAAGAATGGTACCAGCTACTGCATTTGCATTGATTCCTGTTTTTGTCGATTTGCTTTGCTTGTACATTTGCATCATTTCTGCAATCTGTTGTTTGCTATACTGTTCTTCAAAATCTCCATCATTGACTTCAAAATCTATTCTCCCAATGTCTTCATCAAAATCTCCATCATTAAACTTGCATTTGCTTTAATCTGAGGCTGATAGTTCCTGGAGTTAGTGAACTCAAAATCTGCAGGGAACCCATGCAGTCTGTAGCAATCATCATGCACATGTCTTGTTTTCCCACAATAAGTGCATGACAGATTTGGATCATATTTTTTCTTACCCTTAAACTTGTTTTGTGGCTTGTCAGATCTCTGGTTCTGGTTTGGGTTAGCATACTTCTGATATGTGTTTGTTCCTTTCATTAGTTGATATTTGAGCCTCTGTGCATATCTTCCTTGTCCATTAGCCATGAATGCTGCAAACTCAGCAATTAACTTGTTGTTTGGCTGGTTTGCTTGGCCTACTGCCATAAATGATCCAGAATCAGAAGTGACATTTATGTTTGCATATACTTCCCTTTAGTTCTCATCCTGCAAAAGTAAGGAATATACAACATCTATTCCAGGTAATGGATTCATCATAAGTATATTTTCCCTTGCCTGAGTATATATATTATTCAGTCCCATTAGAAATTGAATCAATCTTTGATCTTCCAGTGTTTTTAACTTTGCTTTTCCATCACAGGTGCATTCACATGAGCAACAGGAAATCGCATTCATCCCATCTAATTCATCCCATAATCTCTTAACTTTGGTGAAGTAACCTGCAATGTCACTATTGCCTTGTACTAAACCTGTTAATTCTTTTTGCAGATGGTAGAGTTTGGCACCATTTGATTTGCCAAATCTCTGCTCCAGGCTGTCCCAAAGTTCTTTTGCAGTTTTGGAACTCATTACACTGTATGCAATATCCTTAGATAATGCATTTGATATCCAACATATGATCATGTCATTGACACAATTCCATTGCTCAAAATTTGCAGATCTCAGATCTGGAACCTTGCAAGTTCCATTGATAAAACCAAGTTTTTTCTTGGCTGATAGAGATAGAAGGATAGATCTTCTCCAACCTGGGTATCCTCTTCTATCAAAAATACTGTTGACTAGAGTCATACCAGGTGAATCTGAATTTATAAGTAATAGGGATGGTTGTTTTCATATATGATTCCTTTTTCACTATTGTCTGATTTAATTTTAGTTATTTCAGGCATTCTGGGATTTTGAAGATGACTTTGATGTTTTGACACAGATTTGGATGGAGCTTAGAGGTGCTCTGATACCATGTAGAAATTTAAAGAATGAGAAGCTGAAGAAAAAAGGGAATTTCTGTGTATATCTTCATCAAAATGTACATCTACTTATACATAAGTTTCTGCAACCAATTGTAACATAGACAAAGAGAAATGGGTTGATTTTGTCCTATTCTAATTTGTCATTATTTTATTTTATTTGTATTACATTCCGTATTTTTGCATTTTGGATTATTCGTAAGCTAACGATTATAAATTCAAGGACTTTTAATTTTGAATTTTAAAAGGACATGATTTGTTGTAGATGCCAAGTTATATGAATAATTTATGTGTAGTAAAATACATCTCAAGAAGGACCCTTAAGCCAAATCAAAATAGAAGCCATCAAATATGTTTTTCTTAAAGTCACATTTCGGATAAACTGACTTCGGAAGGCCATAACCTCTTTATAATTTGAGAATTTGGGAAAACTCTCAACATGAAAGTTGTAGATAATTGCAATATCTTTCCAACCATAGGTCGTGGGACGAAATGTGATATCGAAGTAATAAGATATAGACGTTTTAAGTCTGATAGGCCAAATTAAATAGTGAATTCGGCCCAACCCAATTCTAATTCAGGTCAGGCCCAATACCCACGAAATTAATCTAATTTCTATGTCTTCCTTCATAGTTTAGACTAAGAAAATATCCAGAAAAATTTCTAGAGAGAGAGAGAGGGGAAGTTCTTGAGAGAAAAACCAAATCCGACCAAAATTCGAGTTCCGAAATCCGAAGCTCATGAAGAGAAAATTGTTGTACGTCGCGTTGGCTTCAATTTCAGCTAGAAATCAGCCAATAAAGAGAAGATTTTATGTGGTGCTGCAAATTTAAGGTAATATTAAAGTCTCCTTTTCATTGTTAACAAGTTTAGTTAGAGTTTTAACGGATTAGAACGGAGAAAATAGTGTTATAAACTAGTTTGGTGATTTGTTGAGAGTTATGGGTTAAAGGGTTATTTTAGGTAGATTAAATAGATGGAATTATCTTAGTGATGATGTATAATAATGGTTGATATTGTTTTGATATTGTTGATGAGTTGTTGTTCTTGAATTTGGAGGAAAAAGGTGTATGAAGATTGTGAATGTTCAAACCCATTTTTGGAATTGAGTAGCTGGTAGTAATTCTAGAATATCTCATTGTGTAGACCTTCGATTTTAGATATTAAACATGTTTTGGAAAGATAATACACGTACCTACAACTCTTATGTTTATGTATTAGTCTATATATGCTGTTATTATGTCGAAAACTGAGCATGAATAATAAGACAAATTCTATCAAGATTCTGGATTGAAAAATCCTTCATGTATAGCTGTTCGTATTTTGATGATATCTCTTTGTAGAAAATGATTTTTGAGTTGATTTCTTTTGAATTGGAAACTTAAGACAGAGATATAAATGTTTCATGAAGGTCATAAAGTCAAGTTTTGCCGTTTTCATTTTCAAAATTTAGATACAACGTGAGGTACTTGACTTTCCGAATTTACTACTTTGGTAACATGAGTCGGGTGGAAATATTCTAGGCTTATTGTCAATAATAAATCTTATTTTGTGTCAATATTTTGGATTGTTGATGTTGATTGATGATTATATGGCTGGTTTGAAAGTGGGAAAAGTGAGCGGTATAGGAGAGATGCTGTCCAATTTTTTTTAGAAATAACCTACTAACGATAGACTACACTTTATTCTTGTCCATAGCTTAACCATAGTGCTTAACGTTTTAATATAGGTTGAGACAATATTGGAAAACATATATGTATAAACGCTAAAGGTATGTAAAGTTAATATTTTCTTCTTTTGGCATGATCCATATGAAACGAACGAATGACGTATGCTTAAATTCCAAAGAAACTCTTATTCGTAGATATACTCGGATGGCTACCGTTCTTGATTTTTAAAATTTATATTGTTATGTCTTGACTCATGTGTATGATTCCAGCCATCCTAGTTGGTATAACTCATGTTGTGGTATAATTCATATTTTAGTATAATCCATAATTGGTGTGATTCATAATGACTATTGTCTTGGTTTTCAAATGATGGACTGTTTTGCTTATTCTATTAAGTCTCCGATAATGATCAAATTTCACAAGGTTGCTAATGATACCTTATTCGTGCATATTGTTATGGTATTATTCACCGAGTCCTACAATAAGCCGGGTATGTTATCATGTATGGAATCCACTACATTATTCACCGAGTCCCTTACTAGAGGGCCGGGTACGTGATATGATAATATGATATTATGATGATATGACGATATGATTATGGCACCGAGTCCCATAATGGGCCGGGTACGGTATCAGTGTACACTACTCTATTCACCGAGTCCCTTGCTAGAGGGCCGGATATGGTATATATATACATATGACGATATATTGATATAATTATGACACCGAGTCCCATAACGGGCCAAGTACGATATATGATGATGATATGCATGTCTTCATTTTATAAGACACGGGTGCAGTGATTTATTGATTATGATACTTGACTCCTGAATCTTTATTTCAGATGTGATCTCCTTTATGATATTTTATGCTTTATATACTCGGTACATATTTCGTACTGACCCCCTTCTTCGGGGGGCTGCGTTTCGTGCCCGCAGGTACAAATACTCATTTTGGAGAGCCGCCACCTTAGGATTCTACTCAACGGGTTGAAGTGCTCCATTGTCTCATAGCCTAAACTTTTGGTACTAATCCTTATAATGTATATATTTGTGTATTTAGGGGTACGGCGGGGCCCTGTCCCATCATATGCTATTGTTAATCCTCTTAGAGGTCTGTAGACACATGAGTGGGTTGTATGTAGATGTTGTCTGGTGTACTAGTATGGCTTATGTTTTTGGACGTTTACATTTGGAGTGGAAGCCTTGTCGGCTTACATATTCTGTTATCTTATTTTTGATAATTAAGACTCCCCAAGAAATAGTTGATTTTGGTATATATATATAAGTGAACGTTTGAGACGACGTGCTACCCATAGAAATTCTATATTGTGTTTAATTGTCGATTGACAATAGATAATATGTGTGTATACGAGTGTCCAATTCAGACATTATTCACGGACCACGGGGCTAGGTCGTGACAAAAGTGGTATCAGAGCAGTTCATCCTCGAAGTGTCTACAAACCGTGTCTAGTAGAGTCTTGTTTATCGGTGTGTTGTGCACCACATCTATAAAAAGGAGGCTACAGGACATTTAGGATGTTATCATTTCTTTTACTTTAAATCGTGCGATAGAGTTGTATTATCAGGATAATTTCTCCCTAACATACTATTATATTTACAGCGATGCCTCCAAGAAAAGCGACAGCTGCCCAAAAGGGAAAGTCAGTAACAGGAGAGACTAGCCGGACCCCGAGGATTACTAGGGCCCGTGCCCAGTCTATGCCTGAGGTTGTGCTCTAGTCGGCGAGCTCTACTACGCCGCCATATGAGGAAAGAGCAGCAGCAACTGCAACTATGGATTGGGGGATTGCTTCACCGCCAGCTCCAGAGGCTCTAGTACCTCAGCCTATAGCTCCTCAGCCAGGGGCAGAGAATAGGGCTTTGAGAGATGCAGTTCAGTTGCTGACCAGAATAGCGACAGGGCAGGCTTGCAAGCATGGGTTAGGAGTTGACTATGCTGATAGACATGATAGTTTAAGGGCTCGTGATTTCTTGACTTGTAATCCCCTAGAGTTCTATGGGTCAAGGCCCGGGGATGACCCGCAGGAGTTTATCCGACAGGTGCAGCGTACGTTGAGGATAATTAAGGCTTCTGAGACAGAGTTTGTTGAGTTAGCTTCCTATCGGCTGCGTGATGTAGCTGTTAATTGGTATGAGTCATGGGAGTTATCTAGGGGCGAGGGTGCTCCTTCAGCGGTGTGGGGTGAATTTGTGGAGGCCTTCCATGGCCACTTTCTACCTCCAGAGATGAGACGAGCCAGAGTAGACAGGTTTTTACAATTGAGGCAGAATGGCAGGAGCATCAAAGATTATAGCCTTGAGTTTGACTCGTTGGCGAGACATGCGCCAGCTATTATAGCTGACATGGCTGATAGAGTGCATCGGTATGTGATGGGGCTGGATCGTTATTTGATTGATAGCTGTATGGCAATGGCTTCTCAGCCAGGTATGGATATTGCTCGGGTACAGGCATATGCACAGGGGGTAGAAGATCGGCACAGAAGGCGTCAGCCCGATAGAGATCATGATAGAGGCCAGCGTAAAAGAGCTAGATCGACTAGTTATTCAGGGGAATTTCAAGGCGGGCAGCCTCAGCAGTACAGTAGATATCCTTCTCAGCCAGCCCGGAGTGCACCCCCACAATTCAAAGGTAGTAGATTCGATAGCACAGGGTATTCAGGATCCGGTCAGAGCTCCAGGGTTTCAAGTTCACAGATAAACAGGGGTTCGCGTCAGTCGAGACCACCTTTGCCTCGGTGTCCTCGTTGTGGTAGGTCACATTTTGGAGAATGTCGTTTTTCTACAGGTGCATGCTTTACTTGCGGCCGTCAAGGCCATATTATGAGGGAGTGTCCATTTAGGGGTAATTTAAGTGGTGCAACTCAGCCTACTGGGTCAGTTGTTGGCTCATCTTCTTCTGTAGCTATGTGCCCTATGGGGCAGGATATTCAGATAACAGCAGGCCGTGGTAGAGGTCGTGGTGGATCTTTCAGTTCTAGCGGTCCTTCGAACCGCATATATGCCTTGGCTAGTAGACAGGACCAGGAGGCGTCGCCAAATGTGGTTATAGGTATATTATCGATTTTCTCGCAGGATGTATATGCATTGATAGATCCAGGTTCCACCTTATCATATATATCTCCCTTTGTTGCTAGTAGAATCGGAATAAAATTTGAATTAATAGAACCATTTGAGGTAGCTACACCGGTAGGAGATTCTGTTATAGCCAACCAAGTATATAGAGATTGTTCGGTGATTATATATAATCGACACACCAAGGCAGATTTGGTAGAGTTAGCTATGACAGAATTTGATGTTATTATGGGCATGGATTGGCTAGCTTCTTGTTATGCTAATGTTGATTGTAGAGAAAAAGTAGTTCGATTCCAATTCCCAAGAGAACCAGTCATAGAATGGATGGGCAATACAGCATCACCGAGTGGTAAGTTTATTTCATACCTCAAGGCAAGGAAAATGGTTAGAAAGGGTTATATTTATCATCTGGTTCGTGTCCATAACTTGGAAGCAGAGGAATCGACTCTTCAGTCAATTCCGGTAGTTAACGAATTTACAGATGTATTCCCAGATGAACTTTCAGGTTTTCCTCCTGAGCGGGAGATAGAGTTCAATATAGATATATTGTCAGATACCCAGCCTATATCTATTCCTCCCTACAGAATGGCACCCGCAGAACTAAAGGAGTTGAAGGAGCAACTACGAGACCTATTAGAAAAAGACTTTATTAGGCCCAGTATATCACCTTGGGGAGCACCGGTATTATTCGTGAGAAAGAAAGATGGGTCACTACGAATGTGTATTGATTATAGGCAGTTGAACAAGGTGACAATAAAGAATAGATATCCTCTCCCCCAGGATTGATGATTTATTTGACCAATTGCAGGGTGCTAAGTGTTTTTCAAAAATAGACTTGCGGTCAGGCTATCACCAGGTACGGGTAAAGGAGGCAGATATTCCAAAGACTGCGTTTAGGACCCGATACGGGCATTATGAGTTTCGGGTGATGTCTTTTGGGCTGACCAATGCCCCAGCAGTGTTTATGGATCTTATGAACCGAGTGTTCAAGCCATTCCTAGACCTGTTCGTGATTGTATTTATTGATGATATTCTGGTCTACTCACGATCGAAAGGAGAGCACGTAGATCATTTGAGGAAGGTACTTGGGGTGCTCCAGCACCAGAAATTGTATGCTAAGTTTTCTAAATGTAAATTCTGGTTGACTTCAGTAGCATTCTTGGGGCACATTATTGGAGCTGATGGTATTCGAGTAGATACACAGAAAATCGAGGCCGTAAAGACTTGGCCTAGACCTACGACACCTACTGAGGTACGTAGTTTTCTTGGGCTAGCAGGATATTATAGGAGATTCATTGAGAAATTTGCTTCAATTTCAGCACCTTTAACAAGGCTAACTCAGAAGGCCGTTAAGTTCCAGTGGACCGATGCCTATGAACAAAGCTTTCAGTTGCTGAAAGACAAGTTGACTACGGCCCCAGTTCTAACCCTTCTTGAAGGACCAGATGGCTATGTTATTTATTGTGATGCTTCTGGTGTTGAGTTAGGTTATGTATTGATGCAACATGGTAGAGTCATAGCTTATGCCTCCCGACAGTTAAGGAAGCACGAAAGAAATTATCCAACTCATGATCTGGAATTAGCAGCAGTAATTCATGCTTTGAAACTATGGAGGGATTATTTATATGGTGTACATATTGATATCTATACAGACCACAAAAGTCTCCAATACATCTTTAAACAGAAGGACCTGAATTTGCGACAGAGAAAGTGGCTAGAGTTGCTGAAAGATTATGATGTTAATATTCTATACCACCCAGGGAAAGCAAATGTTGTAGCAGATGCACTTAGCCGTAAATCCATGGGTAGCCTGGCAGATGTACAACCAGAATGAGAAAAGATAGTCCGTGATATTTGCCAGTTAGCTAACCTTGGAGTCCGTTTGGCTGATTCTAGTGATGGTGGAGTTTCTATTCGAGGAGTTGTTGAATCCTCTATCATGGAAGCGGTAAAGCAATGCCAGTATGAAGACCCTATTCTGGCACAGTACCGAGATGAAACCCTTCAAAAGGAAAGGACCCCATTCGAGGTCACACCTGACGGAGTGCTAAGATATAGAGGCAGATTATGCGTACCTGAGATTATAGGGCTACGACAACAGGTTTTGGGAGAGGCACACTATGCCCGGTATTCTGTACATCCAGGGTCGACAAAGATGTATCATGACCTTAGATGTTTATACTGGTGGAATGGCATGAAGAAGGATATAGCAAAGTTTGTAGCTCAGTGCCCAAACTGCCAACAAGTTAAAATTGAGCATCAGAAGCCTGGCGGACTATTACAAGAGATGGAAATCCCGACTTGGAAGTGGGAAGCAATCAATATGGATTTTATTACAGGCTTACCTCGCACTCCACGGAAGTATGATTCCATATGGGTGATAGTAGATAGGCTGACAAAATCTGCCCACTTTCTTCCGGTTAGAACTACATATTCAGCGGAGGACTATGCAAGGTTATATATCAAAGAGATAGTAAGACTTCATGGGATTCCCATATCTATTATCTCAGACAGAGGGGCTCAGTTTACAGCTAGCTTCTGGAGATCATTTCAGAAAGGATTGGGAACACAAATAAATCTTAGTACAGCATTTCACCCTCAGACTGATGGGCAGGCTGAACGCACTATTCAGACGCTAGAAGATATGTTACGGGCCTGTATTATTGACTTTAGAGGTAGTTGGGATGACCATCTGCCACTTATTGAGTTTGCCTATAATAACAGCTACTATTCTAGCATTCAGATGGCACCGTATGAGGCTTTATATGGCAGGAAGTGCAGGTCACCTATTGGTTGGTTTGATGTTGGTGAGGCTAAGTTAATCGGACCCGATATGATTCAACAAGCTGTTGATAAGGTCAAGCTTATTCGGGAAAGGTTATTAGCAGCCCAGAGTTGATAGAAATCATATGTAGATAATCGACCTCGACCCTTAGAGTTTTAGGTTAGTGATTGGGTGTTTTTGAAAGTGTCACCCATGAAGGGGGTAATGAGATTCGGTAAGAAAGGAAAGCTTAGCCCGCGCTACATTGGCCCTTATCAGGTTACTCGTAGAATAGGCAAGGTTGCATATGAGTTGGACCTACCATCTGATTTGGAAGCAGTGCACCCTGTTTTTCACGTGTCGATGCTTCGCAAATGCATTGGTGATCCTTCTAAAGTATTCCCCATGGATGATATCCAGGTGACAGAGGAGCTTTCTTATGAGGAAAACCCTATAGCTATACTTGATCGCCAAGTCAGAAGGTTACGTACTAAGGATGTGGCTTCCGTCAAAGTATTATGGCGAAATAACAATAGAGAAGAGATGACCTGGGAAGCCGAGGAAGAGATGAAGGATAAGTATCCTCACTTGTTTTCTACACCTACAGGTAATCTAAACCTCTCGATTAATTATATTGATTGACATATGAAACTATTTGTTGTTGCAAAAAAAAAAGACTATTCCCCCAAATCTCTTATAAGACTTTATGGGGCGGGTTTAACATTCGAGGACGAATGTTCTAAAGGGGGGAAGAATGTTACATTCCGTATTTTTGCATTTTGGATTATTCGTAAGCTAACGATTATAAATTCAAGGCCTTTTAATTTTGAATTTTAAAAGGACATGATTTGTTGTAGATGCCAAGTTATATGAATAATTTATGTGTAGTAAAATACATCTCAAGAAGGACCCTTAAGCCAAATCAAAATAGAAGCCATCAAATATGTTTTTCTTAAAGTCACATCTCGGGTAAGTTGACTTCGGGAGGCCATAACCTCTTTATAATTTGAGAATTTGGGAAAACTCTCAACATGAAAGTTGTAGATAATTGAAATATCTTTCCAACCATAGGTCGTGGGATGAAATGTGATATCGGAATAATAAGATATAGACGTTTTAAGTCTGACAGGCCAAATTAAATAGTGAATTCGGCCCAATACAATTCTAATTTGGGTCAGGCCCAATACCCACGAAATTAATCTAATTTCTATGTCTTCCTTCATAGTTTAGACTAAGAAAATATCCTGAAAAAATTCCAGAGAGAGAGAGAGGGGAAGTTCTTGAGAGAAAAACCAAATCCGACCAAAATTCGAGTCCCGAAATCTGAAGCTCATGAAGAGAAAATTGTTGTACGTCGCGTTGGCTTCAATTTGAGCTAGAAATCAGCCAATAAAGAGAAGATTTTATGTGGTGCTGCAAATTTAAGGTAATATTAAAGTCTCCTTTTCATTGTTAACAAGTTTAGTTAGAGTTTTAACGGATTAGAACGGAGAAAATAGTGTTATAAACTAGTTTGGTGATTTGTTGAGAGTTATGAGTTAAAGGGTTATTTTAGGTAGATTAAATAGATGGAATTATCTTAGTGATGATGTATAATAATGGTTGATATTGTTTTGATGTTGTTGATGAGTTGTTGTTCTTGAATTTGGAGGAAAAAGGTGTATGAAGATTGTGAATGTTCAAACCCATTTTTGGAATTGAGTAGCTGGTAGTAATTCTGGAATATCTCATTGTGTAGACCTTCGATTTTAGATATTAAATATGTTTTGGAAAGATAATACACGTACCTACAACTCTTATGTTTATGTATTAGTCTATATCTGCTGTTATTATGTCGAAAACTGAGCATGAATAATAAGACAAATTCTATCAAGATTCTGGATTGAAAAATCCTTCATGTATAGCTGTTCGTATTTTGATGATATCTCTTTGTAGAAAATGATTTTTGAGTTGATTTCTTTTGAATTGGAAACTTAAGACAGAGATATAAATGTTTTATGAAGGTCATAAAGTCAAGTTTTGCCGTTTTCATTTTCAAAATTTAGATACAACGTGAGGTACTTGACTTTCCGAATTTACTACTTTGGTAACATGAGTCGGGTGGAAATATTCTAGGCTTATTGTCAATAATAAATCTTATTTTGTGTCAATATTTTGGATTGTTGATGTTGATTGATGATTATATGGCTGGTTTGAAAGTGGGAAAAGTGAGCGGTATAGGAGAGATGCTGTCCAATTTTTTTTAGAAATAACCTACTAACGATAGACTACACTTTATTCTTGTCCATAGCTTAACCATAGTGCTTAACGTTTTAATATAGGTTGAGACAATATTGGAAAACATATATGTATAAACGCTAAAGGTATGTAAAGTTAATATTTTCTTCTTTTGGCATGATCCATATGAAACGAACGAATGACGTATGCTTAAATCCCAAAGAAACTCTTATTCGTAGATATACTCGGATGGCTACCGTTCTTGATTTTTAAAATTTATATTGTTATGTCTTGACTCATGTGTATGATTCCAGCCATCCTAGTTGGTATAACTCATGTTGTGGTATAATTCATATTTTAGTATAATCCATAATTGGTGTGATTCATAATGACTATTGTCTTGGTTTTCAAATGATAGACTGTTTTGCTTATTCTATTAAGTCTCCGATAATGATCAAATTTCACAAGGTTGCTAATGATACCTTATTCGTGCATATTGTTATGGTATTATTCACCGAGTCCTACAATAAGCCGGGTATGTTATCATGTATGGAATCCACTACATTATTCACCGAGTCCCTTACTAGAGGGCCGGGTACGTGATATGATAATATGATATTATGATGATATGACGATATGATTATGGCACCGAGTCCCATAATGGGCCGGGTACGGTATCAGTGTACACTACTCTATTCACCGAGTCCCTTGCTAGAGGGCCGGATATGGTATATATATACATATGACGATATATTGATATAATTATGACACCGAGTCCCATAACGGGCCAAGTACGATATATGATGATGATATGCATGTCTTCATTTTATAAGACACGGGTGCAGTGATTTATTGATTATGATACTTGACTCCTGAATCTTTATTTCAGATGTGATCTCCTTTATGATATTTTATGCTTTATATACTCGGTACATATTTCGTACTGACCCCCTTCTTTGGGGGGCTGCGTTTCGTGCCCGCAGGTACAAATACTCATTTTGGAGAGCCGCCACCTTAGGATTCTACTCAACGGGTTGAAGTGCTCCATTGTCTCATAGCCTAAACTTTTGGTACTAATCCTTATAATGTATATATTTATGTATTTAGGGGTACGGCGGGGCCCTATCCCGTCATATGCTATTGTTAATCCTCTTAGAGGTCTGTAGACACATGAGTGGGTTGTATGTAGATGTTGTCTGGTGTACTAGTATGGCTTATGTTTTTGGACGTTTACATTTGGAGTGGAAGCCTTGTCGGCTTACATATTCTGTTATCTTATTTTTGATAATTAAGACTCTCCAAGAAATAGTTGATTTTGGTATATATATATAAGTGACCGTTTGAGACGACGTGCTACCATAGAAATTCTATATCGTATTTAATTGTCGATTGACAATAGATAATATGTGTGTATACGAGTGTCCAATTCGGACACTATTCACGGCCCACGGGGCTAGGTCGTGACAATTTACCCATAACTATATGGGCATAATCATATTTTAATTTTGCTGTGTTGTATGGACAGGATGAATCCATCTGTATGGACAAGATTAAGCCACGTGGAGGATTATCATCATCATCAGAAGAAGTGGAAGAGTCTTCATTCTTCTTCTTCATTCTTCTTCTTCATTCTTCTTCTCATTTTTTCTTGTGCTCGTCTGCTTTCCTCTTTCTCTCTTCATGGATATTCTGGGCTTCTCCAACAGGACACGACTCCCGTCTCTTGACCCCAACTCGCTATTTCAATCTCCACTTTCAGTTCTGACCCCAAACTCTAATTGGGACTCGATTTCAAGTTGAGGTCGACGTTTGGTCATGTCTTGAATCAATTTTAAGGCCGAATGAGATACCAAACCAATATAGGAGGTCGAGTTCTATTAAAAGGTGAGGTTTCGATGTCATAATATTTATCCAGATTATATCTAAATAATTTTGGGATGATATTTTTTCCTTATTAATCAAACACTAAAAATTCAATGATTGAAGCATAAATAATTATTTTATTTTATCAATTAATTTTTAAATTATTAATTAATTAATATTAATTTTATAAATATTAATTATTTTTTAAGTTATTTTATTTTAATATTTATGCTACAATGAAAAAATTAATTATCCATATATAAGATAAAATAGCTAAATCCGATATGAAATATCTATATCTAGCACATTTTGCTTACCAAAGGATCCTTATTAAGTAATAAAGGGCCATTTAGGTAAAGGTGTTAGAGAATAATGTCTATATCAGTTTTGATAGTAGTAATTTCTTATTGGTACACTTTTTAAATTTATGCATAATTAAATATTTGATATTATGCTATATATAATTAATACATAATAAATTATGATACTAACAATATCAAAATTATTAATATATGCATTAATATGATTAACGTCACACTTGACGTACAAGTGTACAAAGTTTAACAATAAGTAGGATATTTTATAAAGAAATAACTTTTTTTTTATAAAAGTGCAACACATATTATCTTCAATATATCAAATTAAATAAAAGTAAAAAATAATGTCAACATTACTAATTTCATCATTAATAATATACTTTATTCAACATTATTCTCATAGACTTTACCAGAAGTTAATATTTTTAGATTATGTGAATTTTGTGTTAGAACTACTAATTAAGTGATTTTTTTCAAAAAAATAAATAATTACGTGACTATCTATAAATTTTTCCCACAAAAATTTTTAAAAATTATTTTAAATTATAAACCCTTAAAGTAAATCAATTCAAGTCATTTACCTAGGGAAGATTTCAAGCCAAACAAAAATTACTCTTTTTTCAAATAAATCACTTTTTTGCATACCGGAAAATCCTTTTTTTTCCTTTCCTTTTTCGTGATTTTCCAAGTTTTCCGATTACCTTCTTTTTTTTCCCGATCAATTTCATCGGAGGGTTTTTCCGACGTAGCGGTACTGGTGGTTGATGCTAACATGCGCAGGGTGGGTATGTCACGAAATATTGCTCTGCTCAAATTCGGAAGTTGGTAAGTTTCGTCCGAGGGAGAGCCGGCGCGACGTGGCGGTGCCGGTGGTTGATGCTAACTTGCGCAGGGTGCGCGCGATACGAAATATTGCTCGGTTCATATTTTAAACTTGAACAGTTTCGTCGGAGGGAGTGCTGACGTGGCGGTGTTGATGCTAACGTGCGCAGTGTGGTACGAAATTGTTTGCTCAGTTCAGATTCGAAACTTTGTTCAGTGGTGAAATTTGTTTTCCACCTTTAAAATGATCTGAGCCGTCCACGTGGATCAAGACAATTGAGAACCGTAAACGTAGCGATTTGGTTCCCAGAAAGAGGATGTGGGGTACGCTGGAGGAACTAATATTAGGTGGCGCTGTTCTCCGGCATGGGATACAAGACTGGAACGTCGTCGCTTCGGAGCTTCATTCTCGTACCTTCTGTCACTTCACCCCTCAGGTTCATAGTAATTTACGTTAAGTGCCACTAGGCTATCCAGTTAAATAGCTTAATTCTCTCGTTTATTTTTACTGGTTCAATATTGAGTTAGCATGTTCAAAATAATGCTATAACAAATATAAAGGGTCAGAAATACTCCTTCAATTTTTATTAATTAGTTGACTTTATTTTTATTATTAAATAAAGTTATTTTTATTTTTTTCATTTACAAACTTGTCACTCGTACTTCTCAATTAAATGAAAACCCCCAAATCAATTAAAATTACTCAATTTCTTTTCTTAATCCAAACCCTAACCAATAAACTAAATAAACTCATACCAAATTAAAAGACTCAAAACCCATAAACAGCTCCTTCCTCCTACTTTCTGAATTATAAATTTAAACTTATCTATTGCAAGATCTACTAAGTTAAATGCCGGATCTATTTCGGATCGCACCACATTTAAAGAAAGGAAAATCCCATTGCCAAGCTGTAGCTTAAATTCTCCAACCAAAAAAAGGCCTCCATCATTATGCAATGCATTTTGTATTGTCATTTCTAAGGAAAAAAAAACTCAAATTAGTACTTAGAAATTTTATTTATTCCTAAAAAGATTAGATATTTAAAATTGGGAATGAATTATTTAATTTTGAATTTTTTAAGTGTTATTCCGTTAAAATTAAGGGCGGATTTGTACCAAAGTATAATGAGAGGGGTATATTTGAATCGAAAGTATAACACGAGGGGTATATTTAGCCCGAAAGTATAACACGAGGGGTATATTTAAACTATTTTTAATAGTACTGGATATATTCAATCCTTTTCCGTAAAATTAATTTTATTTTATGTTATGTTTTAGAAATAGATTTTTTGGGGCCCGTATAGTAATTAATTTGGGATTAGTCAACTATAAATTGTTTAGTAATAGACTTTACTTTTTATACAGTATAATAATAACTATCTTTTTACACAGATTAAATTATTTAAAAATAATTTCCATAATATGATAAAGACGTCGAACGGGTAAAATTACATAGTGGAATAAATTGTTTATGGTGTCTGAATAAATCCTCAGACATATTAAAAAGGCTTTGAGGAAGGAATATGGAATATAGTGAAAAGGTGTCAAATTTGTAGAAAAAAATAAGAGAGAACTAAATAAGGAAATTTTGTTCTTACCAAACAACATCTATGGCTAGGAGTTTTTTTATTTGTGGTGTATAACACATTTCTTTTGTCATTGTATATGTATACCTCTTAAATTAGAAGAGGAACCTTGGAGGAATTGGTAAAGTTACTGTCATGTGACTAGAAGGTCGCGGGTTTAAGCCTTGAAAACAACCTCTCAAGTCTCAACCAATTGTTAACATCTCGATTTCTGATTTGAAAGATTTATTAGGCAGACTTGTTTGTGCTTCTAAATAAACTATAGAGGCGTGGTGCATTTAGGACAACGGACGCAGCATACACTAAATTGATTGTATAAGGAAAATAACTGGTTTTACAGATTTAGCTTTATGCTGAACTATATAGTTACCTGATCAGAAATGATGCAAGTAAGCTACTTCACTATATAGTTACCATCCTTATATTTAAGCTTTTATTCATCACACCGACTCTACCAAATGCTAATTTGACAGAAAATACTTAATTGCAGGCCTGCAAAGCCAAATATGAAGATTTACAAAAGCGCTACTACGACTGCAAGTGAGTCTCAAACTTGTGAGCTAATTTAATTTTGTGCATCGAGTCAGTAACCATGTCAGGTTGTCAGCTGTGTATACGAAAATGCTTATGAAAGAATTGGCTTTTGAATTTATGCCCAAGCTATTCATGGTTTTTGTTCACTTGATACAAATTGGGAGAAAAATATTTAGACATTAGGATCTTATAGTTGCACTAATCAATGTTTCACTTCTTTACCTTTCTCTTGCTCAGTGCTTGGTTTGAAGAGCTAAGAAAGAGACGAGTTGATGAACTGAAGCGAGAATTGGAGAAATCTGAAAGCTCAATTGGGTTAGTATAATGCTTCTCTGTTTTAAGTTGGTGCTTCTCAAATATATCGTGTTTTAAGTTTCTTGACCGTACTGAGTGTATCTACATTTCCACAGCTTAACAACGGTTTCTGATTTGTGAACTTTATCCTTTCACTTAGGTTTTCTAGCTCCATTTTTATGTGTTTAATCTCAGGTCTCTCGTCACAAAGATTGAAAGCCTGAAGGCTGAGAAAGAACTGTCTGCTCAGATTGATTATGGTTCCAGTCGTACTGAATCACCCGCTGCTCTTGGAAAGCTAGAATGCATGGAATCTATTGGCAAAGATTATGGCATATCTGTTGGCAGCTTCACTCTAGACAGTACTAGGACCGATTTTGAGAGTCATGCAGTAGCCTCAGCTAAAGAGATAGACTCAGAGCTAGAATGCTCGGTCACAATTGCCGCGAGCAAAGATATTAGGTCTTGTGAGCAGGATGAAGTTCCAAGTATAAGCAAGCCATCCGAGACTGTCGAAGGAAATGGAGGGGCTTTGAGGAAGAGAAAAAGGAAAGATGCTGTTTCGGATGTCAAAGGGAGCATTGGGGAGAGCGACCATGTGTGTTCAATCAGTGACATCTCCGCTTCCAACTGTAAAGAAACGTCAACCAGTTCCGACCAAAGTATTAAGCCTACCGCCACTGAGGATAGCAAAGGAGGATTATCTAGGTTGATGGATAACGATGTGATGGCAATTTTCGATTCCATTATACAGAATGAAGCGGCTATGGTCTTTAGGCATCGTCGTGACAGTCAGAAGAGATATAAGGAAATGATCAAGCAGCATATGGATATTGAAACTGTAAGATCAAGATTAGTCAGTTGTTCCATCAAATCACCAGGTGAACTCTATAGAGATTTACTTTTGCTAGCAACCAACGCCATTGTATTTTACGCTAAGAGGACGAGAGAATACAAGTCAGCTATGGTCCTCAGAGACAGCGTCACTAAAGCCTATCATGACCATTATAAAAGCTGCTCTTACCACACAGTTGCTTCTTCTCTGCTCACATTCTCAACAACAGGTAATCTGCCCGTGAAGCCTAGAAGCACTCGCCCTCGCCCTTCCAAATTCAAACTCCAATCCAATTCTTACAACAATGTGAATAGCATTGCTGAGGCTCTTGGTGGAGATGATCATAAACCAAGTAATGCTGATTTCGAGACTCGATTGCAGTCATTGTTCGTTGCTATGAAAGGGTACAAGGGACATAGAAAGTTCGATGGTGGATCAGTTGATGGATATGTCAATCGAAGAACTAAAGTACCTGGAAAGGAAGATGACCTAAAACTCCGGTTAAGGAGGACCATCAGTCTGAGGTGGTAACGAAGGAAAGAAAAAGAGCTCGCAAAGATGATTTGCAGGTTTTATAGTCCTCTTTTTCGTGTAATATCTTACATGGTCATTTTGCAACTGGACTCTATATGTGAATCATTTCAAGTGGCATCTGATGAAGTTGACAAGTTGTGAAACTTGAATCCAAATTAGTTTGACATTATACAATAGACTTCTTTATTGTTACAGCTCTGAGTGTGTGGCTTTTCTAAATTTTGAGATCATATTCAGGGAAGTACTAGTAATAGAAAAAAAATTACCCCAAAAAGTATGATGGAATTCCAACATGGCTCTTTGGAGGACAAAACATTCAATTCTCTTGGGTATTTTTGTGGATGTGGACTTGCATGGTTATGGTAGAGTTACTGTCATGTGATCAAGAGATCACTGGTTTGAGCTAACGGAAAAACCTCTTGCAGGGTTGCCACTTTTAGGAACAAAAGTTTTTTCCACCGCGAATAATGAGAAATTTGTGTTATAAGTTATTATTTTTTCACTCATTTTACATCGAACCAGCTCATTGGTAAAACGAGTGATGGAAAATAGATTCTCACTGGCCAAATTTTTTCGTGAAAAAACAGTACTATTTTTTTCTCACCGATTTAATCAAAATATCTTTTGGAAATAGCCACTGAACATTTTCTAGTGGAAAATAAAATGAAAAAAATAGTGAATTTTTAAGTAGTGTGCACACCTCAAGGAGCGTGATATAGACATCTTATTTTTATGCAAGCATTAATGATTATTTTTAAGATTTGAATTCGTAATATATATAAGTGACATAAAGATAATTTTACCGATCTACAGGTCACACAAATAATTTTACTGTTGTTCTAAATTTCCTTCTGCTTGGATAAATAGTGTTTTTATGTCTCATCCCTAAAAAAATATGGCTATGTCAATTTTATTGGGGGTGACTAGCTAACTAGGGTCATATAGTTATTCTTTTAGATAAGAAAAGAATATTAAAACTTGTACCCCATTATCAATGTACAGTATTGTGACTATGACACCCAATATTCCTTCTTTGCCCTTTTTAGTTGTCAGTATTTTTATTAAAAATAAGTGAACCAAGAAAACATCATTTTAATAAATAAAAATAAATTTATTTAATATTTTTCATAAAAAATTAATCTAAACTTGATGGAGAAGATATATAAATACAGTGTGAACAATTATTGAGGGGAGTGATTAATTTGGTAAAAGATTTTTAAAAATTGTATAAATAAGAGTAAATTAGTCAAATCATTCTTCTAAAAATTCAAATCCCAACTTATTTGGGATGTAGTGATTAATTTGGTAAAAGATTTTTAAAAATTGTATAAATAAGAGTAAATTAGTCAAACCATTCTTCTAAAAATTCAAATCCCAACTTATTTGGGATGTAGTGATTAATTTGGTAAAAGATTTTTAAAATTTGTATAAATAAGAGTAAGTTAGTCAAACTATTCTTCCAAAATTTAGATTCCAACTTGTTGGGACTTAGTGATTAATTTGGTAAAAAAATTTAAAAATTGTATAAATAAGAGTAAATTAGTCAAACTATTCTTCCAAAAATTCAGATTCCAACTTGTTTGGGATGAAGTGATTAATTTGGTAAAAACAAAATAAAAATTGTATAAATAAGAGTAAATTAGTCAAACCATTCTTCTAAAAATTCAAATCCCAACTTATTTGGAACGGAAATGTAGTTATTATTGTTGCTCTTCTTATCAGTAACGTAGTTCATAAATGATAGTAACATTTTTTTATAAATAAACAAATAAATAAATTATTGGGACGACATTATATTTTAGAAAACAACAATTCAAGTATATTAGTATTTCTCTCCTCGATAAATTTTCATTTTTTTAGAACATATTCATAATAGACTAATTACAAATATTACTAAATATTTCTTTTATGTTGCTCAATTCGGTAGTAAATTAGCGTAGACAGTTTGTATTTAGTCAATATTTTATTTTACACTAGTCCATCTTTTTTATTACGTAATATTTTACTAAAGAATATTTTAAAACATAAATACGATAAATAAAAAGGTCCGAAAAAAAAAATTTAATAAATTAATTTATGTTATTAGATACTTCAATTCAATGGGTTAATTGGAGCCATTTTTACCGTAATATTCAGTGCAAAAAATACAATCTAAAGTACTGAGTTTTCCTCCTGTATCAAATAGTACCATGTGATCATGACAATAATGTATAATTATATATTCAATGTACTCCTACAAATAGGGTCAAATCCAGAGAGGCGAAAGGGGGTTCATTCGAACCTTTTCGATAAAAAATTACACTATATATATATATAAGGTAAATTTTTTATATTTATATTAAATTTGAACCCGCTGAATAAGAAACAAAGTGTAGCTCAGTGGATAGTGTCTTTCAAATGGATCCTTGTGTTCAGGATTTGAATCTCAATGTGAGTATTATATTTTTAGCTTCTATTAGTTCTTTTCATTTAATTATGGGACCAACCACTAATATCCAATTTTTCACTATTAATTTTTTTTGTAAAAAGAATGATGAAATAGTGGATTTAATCCCCCCAAAAAAGCAAACAGTCCCAAAAGATGGAAACCCATGAATGAAAATTCTGGATACGCTACTGTCCACGGAATAAATCTAGAGAGGATAAAGTGTACAATAGGCATAGAAATATAGAGAAAAAAATAACTAAAATGACTAGAAATCGTAAAAAAATACAATAGACAATCTGATAAATTCAATCCTAACCAGTAGTTATAATAAGATAAAACGATAATCAAAGTATGATAAGAACAAGTAAAATAAATGCTAATTAAATTTTTCAAAAGTCACATGTCTTGATCCATTGTACAAAAGGCAAGACACACTCGTGGTGTTTCATCAACTCACATGATTTATGATGGATGTGATCTTTCCATCAATCAAGTTTAAAGGAGAAAAGATTACTTCATCTGGATCATTTAATTATGGTGCTTATCAAAAATAGTTGATTCAAAATAATTATTAATTTTAAAAAAATTAAAATATAATTAATTATTATTTTTTACTTTTATACCCTTGCTAAATAAATATGTAAAAAGGTTAATATAGTGAAAAAAAGAATAATATAAAATTGAGATTGTAAAATAAATAAAAACAATTTTATCAAATTATTTCTTAATTATATTTTTTTAAGAATTGTGGAAAAAAAAAACATGACAAATAAAATAGATCGGAGAATGAAAGCATCTGATTTCAAGAGAGAAAAGATAGTATTACAAGCAAGGTCAAGCTTTCAATGTGGTAAATATTGTTCATTAATCTCACAAACATAAGATTTAATTTAGAGTCAAAGAGCAATCTTGAACTCACAAAATGAGTTAATTTTTCGAGTATTTAGCCATTCTAATTGAATAATATCATTAAAAAGATTACATAGAACTAATTAGATCTGTCTATGTTGAAACCCCGAAAATAAAGAATTTTTTGTTGAACCCATATAATGACCCGTTAGATTATTTTGAGAATGAGTTCTTACTCTGTAATAAATATTTTTTTATAAATTTAAATCAAAAATTTTAGACTTTTCAGTAACTACGATTAATTAGTTGATGAGTAATTTTAAATAATTAATTTAATTAATGAGTTAAATTGTTAATTTATTTAAGACTTTGTACCACTTGAACCATATATATTAAATACGTTAGTGGGATTTAATATTGTTAAATCATAATTTGAGGAAGAAAAAAAAAAGGAACAGAACGCCGCACATTGAAGGCAACAATTGCATGTTTGGCAAACCTTTCCATAGCTTTTTCCCATTTATTTTCTTTTCTCTTTTTATCCACTAATTATGACCACAAATGTAAATAGCAAATCACTAATTGGTTAATGATTGATAAAGATTGCATGGCAAATTCAATTTCTAGAGAAATTTATAAATATTTTTTTTAGCCTTATGCTGGAGTATTATAGTGAAATTCTCAATGGAGGCATTAGTGGTCATTATAGAGCAAATCATTGGGCAATTATTATAGGCTAATCATTGGGGTTGAGGTGATAAAGAATGAATTATTTATAAGGCAACCTTCTTAATATTGTTGTGGCTTAGTTCATGATTTACGTGGGTAAGTCTTAGTTTACGTGACTCGATTTCAATTTTAATTATTATTATTTTGTTATTAAATTATAAATTAAGTTGGGTATATTGAGATAGGTAATTAAATGTTAGGTGTATTATGTTATATGAATTTCATTAAATTTATGATAATTGGAAAAATTGAAACTTAACCTTAGTTTTGAAATTCAAAAAATATGGGAGTTGAAATGTTAAGTGGCATCAAGATTAGGAATTTGAGTATAGATTTGTGTGGGTTTTTTGGGTCTAGGCTAGACATATAGTAATATGAATGTTGTTTAGTTTCAAAATTGTCACGACTCACCCTAGGGCCTAACCATGACACGACGATTAGAATTCCCGAAGAAACCCCAGTCAAGCCTCTTAGCATATCATAAGCATACATAAGGTAAATAAAGCAAATAAAACTAAATCAAAATACGGAAGCATAATCACAATAAAGGCATAAGTCCTAATAATGAGAAAAGGACGACAAAATAGACTCCATGAATATCTAACATGCCTCTACTAACTCGATGGGGGCATAAGACAATTCCCTAACTCACCCATGACAACATAAGAGTAATGAAGAAGTCAAATGAAAATATGAAGTAAAAATTTCTCATCCTCGGAACATGAGGACTTACCACCAAAAACTACTATAGCAAGATCTAGCCACGAATGGGATAAACGTGATTTTCGACCCCTACATTATGATATAATATAGACAAAAGTATGTGTTAGTACATGGAATGCACTAAGTATGTGAGAAGATGCATGAACAATAAGCATATGACATAGCCAATATGAATCATGGATGCAAGACCAATATCTTTAAAATATGAATAAAGTCATGAAAAACATTAAAACATGTATCTTATTAGTCAATGCATCAAAACTCATAACTTTCACAAGAACTTATAACTCAACTGAAACTGGTGTGGGATAGGACCTTTAACCGACATACAAGACCATGCGAGCTAATACATGAATTCGATGACTCCTGCATCGAGACAGGGGAGGCTACCTTGTCAGGGCATACTCTAATAGTAGCTTATCTAATTGTGCTATGTGAATCCACTAGCTTCGCCATAAGGCATCTGTAAACCTACGCGGGCAACGTAGTTATGGGACAATGGAATCTTACTACTGATCTCTTGCCCTAACTGCGGGAGAAAATGTCTATCTCAAGGTCCACTCTGTGCTTAGTCAATATCCTAATGGAACTTTCATAAAACATGATCATAAACATCATATGGAAAGATAATAACAAATATCAATCCATCTTTAAAAGATAACATAAGAATAGCTCATATATCAACATTATAGTAAAATCATAGGATTAGCTCATCTATCATATAACTCATGTAATATGGGTGTAGGTCTTCCATCATTACATATATTTTACTCATAAAATATCTTTAGGGACTAACTTGCCCTATCATTAACTTGCTTAAAACATCATAGAATCATATTTCATAAACTTCTTTGCACAAAACATCTTTAAACTCACTCATAAATTTTCATAGAATATAACTTGAAATCATGCAATATGATGTTAATTAGGCTAATAGTATTGAATTAAATCATAATTGAGAATACCCAATATAAATTATGAAATTAGGGCTTTTAATTGAAAAAATCATAATAGAATTTGAGAAGAAATCTTTGGGATTCAATGGGTGAAATATACCCATGAATGAAGTCTCACATACCTTAGATGGATTCCTTGATTGAAGCTTGAAAATTGATGGAAGAATTGAAAACTCTAGTTGATCCTTCAATGGAGTCTTGTAGGAGAAGAAGAGATTCTTGAGAGGATTTTCTAGAGAGAGGATTTCTTGATACTTGAATGCTTAGATTAATGATTATAAGGGGAAAACTAGTTAGTGAAATGATATCTTCCTTCAAAAGACTCAAAAATGACTTAGAATAGGATTAAAAGGTTTTGGAAAGAACCAAAATAACTCTAGGACGCGTGTAGAAAATTGGTAAAAAAAGATTGCATACATCCATCCATCATGAAAGGAAATACGGCCCGTACAGACCTTAATGGTCTGTAGTACCGATCGTGAACCTGCGACTGCTTGACAGGGCTTCACTAAAATGGGCATAAATTTTTACTCCAAACTCTAAATGAGGCAAACTCGGTGGCGTTGGAAAGAGGAATTAATGAACTTTAATTTAATGGGTCATGGGCCACCTAACTCTTTATATTATAGGAGATATAATTATTGAAGTTGACCTATATAAAATCTTACATCGAAACTCAATCGGTAAGGAAACTTTCACTTAACTTTGTGTTAAAGGATTCTTGTGATCTTAAAACATCTCCAAATCTGTTCCCACACTTAAGAATTGACCTTAACATACCTAAGATAAAAATGCACGGACCTTTGGACGGACCATCTTCACGTTCTGTGAAAAGCTCCACGGGGTCGTAGGGTGGTCCATGAAGATTACCTTGGTCAATCTTGGACAAGGACTCTTGACGAAAGGGGACCATAGGCCGTGATGGAATCAATAGGGTCGTAGTAGACCTCGTGAAGCTAACCTACTTCATGGTTTTGAGGGCTAGCTTCCACAAACCACTTAACGGTCCGTAACCATGACTACGAGTCGTGAATTCAGTCGTAGTCCTCTCCTGATCTCACTTTTGTTCCCTGGCACTACCATGACTCCCTTCCACGGGCCGTGGTGCTGAATACGGCCTGTGATATGCTTCATGAACCTCAACTAGTGAATTTTTTTTCTGAGATTTCATCCTTACATTCCATTTTTCGACTTTCCAACATTTGAGATCTTATAAAAATCTTACTGTGATTATTTATTTGACTAGATTACATTGATTTAGAAATCCAACAAAAGGAAAAGGCTTAAGTTTTGGAGTGATTGCTTGATTATTTGAGGCAAGTGGATTTCTAAACTTTCATTAAACTTATAAAATTATATACTTCGTGCTATGTGTGTTGGAGAGTAATCGAAACTCGGATTTGTTAATCAATTGTGAAATTGGAATGAACTAAGGATAAGAAATGGGATAATAAAAAGTAATTTGATGAATTCTATCGTTATGTGTGATATAATTGATGATATTTACTTATCTGAGATAGCATGTCTTAACTATATTGATATGACTCGTGTGTTGTTGTGACTATCATTGTACATTCTTATATGTGTGATTATGCCTATGTTGTACTTATTATATGGCACAGTTGAAATGAAACACTTGTGATAACAATGAGAAATATGGGATGGGTCACACGCTCCGTGGTAGTGATTATGAGAAATAGGGATCGGGCCACACACTTCGTGGCAGGTATCATAAGAGGGTTCGGATCACACACTCTATGGCAGGTTACATAGATAGATATGTCCTCCATGAATTTCGAACTGAGATTCAGATGTGTATCGATAGGACAGACATATACCATATTATCTCATACCGCACTGCATTATATTGCAGTTCATTGATTATTTGTGGATTCGTATTCATCCCTATGATATCCTTGTGAGTGATATATCTTGATACTTGACTGGGTTATTTAAAATATTGAGAACGGTTGAACCTATGTGCTACTTGTAATATAAATTACTAGATTGGGTTGGTTTGCGTGTAGGTTGTAGTTATGGAGATTCGATTGGTGTGGCAGCGATATTTAATTTCTATTTATCTTTTATTATGTTTAGTTGTGGGCTTGTTGGGTACCGTGTTATTGATACTCACCCATTGCTTTTACATTTGTCTAGGTTGTGAGCCCGGATCAGTGTGGCACCTTATTCTTTCCACCCATCCTGAAGCTACTATCTAGAGTGACTAAGGTAGCTGTTACATCACTTCGGTGGCCACCTCAACTCTTATTTTAGGTTTTTAGTCATATTTGAGATAAAGACATTGAAACTTGTATTTCTTTTCGCATTCTATATATTGTCTCGAGGCTTGTACACGTGATAACCAATCTTGGGGATTTTGAGTTTATTTTACTTATTTTTAATTAAGTTAAAGTTCGATTTATTTCATTTTCTTCTGCAATTACTTTTTATTGGGTTTTAGGCTGACTTGTCTCGGTGGGTTGAGATGAGGGTCATCACACCCAGATTTAGGTCGTGACAAACCATCTTAGTCTCGCTTTCCTTATCTTGTCCACCACGAAAGTCACTCTTATCCTTGTCCCAGATATTTTCATTCTTAATCTTACATCTCCTAATATGCCTACACGCCCAGCTCA
This sequence comes from Solanum dulcamara, assembly GCF_947179165.1. NCBI lineage: Eukaryota > Viridiplantae > Streptophyta > Magnoliopsida > Solanales > Solanaceae > Solanum > Solanum dulcamara. The sequence continues at coordinate 63,309,642 of NC_077248.1, read as the reverse complement.
ACATCTTCATCTCTATAACTTTCATCTTCTGAGTATGTAAGTTCTTGATGGACAACACTCTGTCTCATGCAACATAGCTAGTCTAACTATCATTATATAAAACTTACCTTTAAGTTTTGGCGGTATATACCTTTTTATTACACAAGACTCCGAAGGCAAGCCTCCATTTTATCCATCTGGCACCAATATGATGTGTGACATTATCATCGATCTCCCTATTACCTTGAATTAAAGATCCCAGATACTTGAAACATATTCTCTTTTGGGAATTACTTGAGCATCATGCCTTACTTCCACACTAACATCACTAAATTTACACTCCAAGTATTCAGTCTTGACCCTACTCAGCTTGAGTCTTTTAGACTCCAGAGTTTGTCTCCAAATCTTCAGCGTGGCATTAAATCTTACGCAAATTTCGGCAATCAATACTATATTATCTACAAATAACAAACATCCTTATTATTAACTATAGTCATCTTCCAATATATTGAATTTATTATATTTAAAGAGTGATATAGTAAAATTGTCAATTTATTTATTGTTCTCTTAAAAAATGCATGCGTCAAGTTAATATTGAATAAGTAAAAGCAAATGAAGGTAATAATAATTTTAAAAATGGGTTCGTTTAAAAGATGGCATCATCTTGTTAGTATAGCTTCTTATAATTATAAATTTAAAAAAAATGGTTAAGTTACATGTTCAATACGCATTTGCTAAATTTCTATATTTGAAGCTCCACCTACCTCTTGAAAAAAAAAAAACCACCTACTGCAAATAGTAGCTTTTACTTTAATTATTGTGATAGGATCAAACTGCTTTATTATTTGGAAATTATGACAATGCAACATATTTGATTGGTCCAAAGATATTTGTCGTGTACCGGAATTTATAGTGTTAATTTTGGATTTTTTGATTTAGGTAGATGTAGATTGGAGGGAGAGATACATGTATTAGTTAGATATATTTTAATTTGTAATTTATGTGTCTAGATATATTTAGATATATTCAGATGCGTTTTAGATAAATTGTATTCAAGTGGATTTGCATGTATCTAGAATATATAATAAATTTCGCTCGCCTCCCTCGCTCTTTCTCATATCACTCGCCACTCTCGCATGTATCTGGTATCTCAAATACATGTGAATCACGTCAGATACATACAAATACATGTATCTAGTGAGATATCTGGGCTCGCCTCCCTCCCAATTTCACTCGCCTTTCTTTCTATTTTAGTATATCTGATAGGAAACTCTTAATTAGAGGTAATATACGTAATATTTTAAAAGTGTAGGTAATAATAATAAATATGATAGTAAAATATGTGTAATTATGTAGTTTTTTTGAAATTTTTTTAAGATGATAGTTGTTAAGTAAATATGAAATGACTTAAGCTACTAAGATTATTCAACTGAACTACTAAGATTTTTAAGTTTTAAAACATGAAATCGACTTTTCTCAAGAGCCACTAAGATGAATTCGTAAACCAAACAGCCAAGATATATATTGTATATTATTAATCCTGCATGAACAAAACAAACCATAGTTGATAATTGAGACTGACCTGCTAACAGCCATTAATTCATAATTGAAAAATTAAATTAAGATCGATTATCATTTGGATTTGAAATTAAACATATATTAAACATGTGATCCTATCTGTCAAAGTTTAGCATTTTCTTCTCCAGCGACTTAATGACATCATGTAATTATGTCTTCTTAAATATTAGTTCTATTATATAACTTTAAATCCAAAGAACCTGTTATAACAAATAAAATTTTATTAGTTATGTAAAATTAAAACCTTTACATTACAAATATATTAGCTTAAATCATTGACATAAGATTTGGACTTGAGAGTAAAATTTGAATAACATTATTGGTTGAACTTTTGATTATTTATACCCTAATTTGACCTACTACGTACAATTGGGTTGTTAAATGTATTGAAATTAATCATCTTGATTAATGACTAAAGATATTTTGATTTTGTTGATAATTTTTATTTGAGTTATAATTAGGAATGACAATGAGACAGAGCGTGTTTAAGACTATATGGAGCGGAGTGGATTGAAGGCTATGTAGAGGCGGGACGAGCTGAACTACTTCTTAAAAATATTAATGCGAGATAAGATGGATTGAAATTTTTAAAAAAAATTATGTAGGGCGGATTAAAATCTTTGCAGATTTATGCGAGTTTGTCCCACAACCACCCCACAACCATCCCTAATTATAATCAATGGTTGATTAGGTGCAAAACTAATCAGCATAGTAATGCATAGATTCCTAATTACCAAATACAGAAATATTTGGTAATCAAACCGAATTACAGAAAACTTCCACAGATCGTGTGACTATGGGAGAAAATGTCTTTCGATTCTTCCGTGTTCGAATGGTCAAAAAATTTAAAAATATTTTTTCAGAAAATAAGTTTCTTAAAAATCAGAACAATAACTTCTTTAATGAGATTAGAGAAAACAAATTCTACAAGCAAAACTCCACCACCACCCCGCAGTACTCTTTTCCCAGAATCCCAATCCTTACGTTTCATAGTATTTGTTTTGCTTATATACAAATACTTTTAGAATAATATTTTTTATTTACCTACCAAACATATGCACAAAAAAAGACTATTTATCTTTTGAAAAATTATTTTTTGAAAAAAAACGTGAACTTGTATATATATAAAACTAAATCAAATCAATCTATAGTATTCAACCATGGAGAAAGAATTACTTGCACTTGGATGTCGACTATTAACACACTTTCTTGTATATATTTCTCATTATTATTATTATTATTATATATATATATATATATATATATATATATATATATATATATATATATATATATATATATATGACTACTCGTTTATTGTTATTATATTATTAAAAATATATTTTTATTTTTATTTTTTCATTTTTAGGATATCAAGAGATAATTTTTTTCTATTATTATTATATATGTGTGTAACTATTATAATTTATAGTACTTTTTCATTTATTTTTACTATATTAAAAATATATTTTTAGTTTACTTGTCATTTTTAGGATATCAAGAAATAAATATTTTTTAATGTTGTTATTTTAAATATGAATACCATACTAAAATACTCATGTCAATTATTATTTCTCAAGAGACATGCAAAATCTAAACTGAATAAGTAAAAATGAATCGAGAAAGTATTAATTCGTATATATATGATAAACTAATATAATATTCATATAAAAAATATTACTTTAATACGGGGATCAAAATATTAAGTTCTACAAAAACATAAAGGAAAAATGACACGGAATAGCAAATATAGACTAACTAATTAGCTAACATAGCTATAGTTTGAATTAATTATGGCTCGCTACAAACAGTTATCTATAGCTACAATTTGAATTTTGTATAATTCGCGTGATTATACAAATGTTGTATGCGATTATACAAATGTTGTGCGCGAATACAGTTTGAGTTTCGTATAATTCGCGCGATTTATACAGACGTTGTCCGCAAATCGAATTATATAGCGAAATATACAAATACTACAAATTGTATAGCGAATTATATAAAAATTGTGCATGAATTATGTAGTGAAATTTACAAATATTGTAGTAAAACTGAAATTATATAGCAAATTATACAAACGTTGCGCGAATTATACAAACGTCACTATAATTATAGCTATGAATTGTAATTAATAAATTATAGTTATGGAGTATAATTAAGATATTTTTAAATAGTAATTTTTTTGAAAATTCCTCATATATAAACTATATAAATATATAATATTTTATATTGAAAAAGTTGGAAAAAGAAAAAGGTAAAAAAGTAAGCAAACTGTGGTTTCTTTTAAATGGTGCATTTTTCTTAGCGATAACATGTGTACAAACTTCACTTAAACGTGGCACTTTCAACAGTTTTGTCTGTTTCAAACTCAAAGACCCTTTCTTGTTACCTAGTAACCCCGTGCCCCCCCCCCCCCCGGGCACAACATACACAGACACTTCAGTTCTTAAGTTCTTGTATATTGGGTGACATATTATAATTAAAGCTCAAAAATTAAAGCTCTCTAGTGGGGTTCATCTGAATTATGAGGTAATTTCTTATACTCTGTTTTTTTTTTAATCTTCTATGGAGGTGGATTTTATTTTTTTTCAGATTAAAAGTTTTCAACTTTTTGGTTGCATGAGCTGAAAGATTTAATTAATTTTTTGTGTGCTATTTAATTGTTAATTAAGTGTGTAATTATGGGTTGGTCTGTATTTTTAATCTTGAAAAAAAAAAAGAGTCACGAGTAACGTTCTCTGTTCATTTAATTCTTTCCAAATTTTGAATTTATAAAGTTTCTTGAAACATCAGTTCCTTTAATATTTAATTTAACACATTCAAATGGATTTAATATGGGCATTAATTGTGAATTTCTGTGAACTATTGAATTCCCTTTTTTGCATTACTAATCTTATGTTTCAATTTTTTTTAAATTGTTTTGGGGTTCTTGATGATTTTTGGAAATCTGGTCATGCATGAAAACAAATGGAGGTGGCAAGTGGAATTATAATCCTTTTTTTTTAATGATGTAACTGTATATTTATTCCATTTTCTAGAGCTGAGTTTCTATGAAAACAACCATAAAGGTAGTGCTAAGGCGTGCGTACATGTCACTCCCTCAGACCCCACTTGTGAGACTAGATTGATTATGTTATTGTTGTTGTTGTTTGTTTGTTTGTATATTTATTCCATTTTCTCGAGCTGAGCGTCTATTGAAAACAACCTAATGGTAAGGTATGCATTACACGTCACCCCACTTGTGAGGCTACATTGATTATGTTGTTGTTGTTTGTTTGTTTGTTTGGATATTTATTCCCTTGTGTGTGTGATTTGTCTTGTAGGCCTAGGTAGTATTTTCGATATGGAGCATAGATATTTATGTGAAAACTGACTGAAATTTTGCTAGATGCTAGATTTGAACCTATAATTTTAGAAGTACAATTAGTTCAGTGCTTAAAGTGTTAAAATCATTAAAGGCTGAATTCATTAAGTTTAAAATCTTGGATCCGCTCAGGCCTTAGAAGTGATCTTGAATTGGTTTTCTAGGACATTAAAGTTTCGATTCTGATAGGTGTGCCTGACATGAAAGTTCCTCGCTTCCAAGTCTTTTATTCATATTATAATTATGTTTAGCCTTAGTAGAAGTGGGTAGCGGCACCTCTTTTGATCGTGATGATTGATTGATAGCGCTGAGCACAGATGACCATATCTTAGACAATTAAACTCTCAAACTATTGTGTGGTCGGGTCTATCCGCCTTTTGGAGGTATTACCACTGTTCTGTAGGAGCAGAATGGCAAGCAAGTGGTGCCACGACGATACAAAATGTAACTTGTGGTGTGATGGTCGTTGGAGTGCCCTCACTTGGTGTGCGTTCGAGTAACTCAGTTCATGTTTTCTAGAGCACTGATTATAAAGCCTTTAGGTTTTTTCGCTCTGCATTATAGCATAGAACACATGATGTGCCACGAAGTACTACTTTGCTGCACTTATAGCCAATTAACCAGACCAATTTCCGTAGTTGTTAGGACTTGGGAGGACAATATGAATTATCGCCGTATGGTTAAACAAGGACCAGGTTTTTGATATTGAATCCCTTTCATACATAAAATAGAATAGGCTATTTTTCATACACACTTTTTAATGTTTTTCATTAATGTGTTTTATCAAATTGTTGTTATTGCAGCTTGTAATGAGCAACTTTGTTATATCATAGCATAGTCGCCTATGAGGGCATCTATCATGGCGGTGGCGTCAAAGAAGAAAAAAGGGGTCTTTGTTGACGGGGTATGTGAATGCATAGTGGTTAAAAATCACAAATAATCTACTCCCTTTTTTTGAACATCCAAGTTTCCTGTATATTGAACTGTTGAGAGTGGAATTGCAGGTAACATGCGGAATAAAGGTTAAACAGCTAGTGTTTATGGGGGTTATGTGTATAGTTATGATGTTTACTGTGTATAGGACCAATAATTATCAGTATCAACAGACAAAGGTATGATGGTGCTACCATTGGTTCGTTACGTTATTTTCCGTTTATTTTTAGATAATAGAATGTGAAAAAGTAGAGATACCTTTTAATTGTGCCCGAGAACTATACAACCAGCCACTCTGCTAACAATCATATTTTCCTGTGTACCTTTTCAGATGGAGTCGAAAATGGATTCGTTTTATTCTTCAAAGGTAGTTGCATTTCTGTTCTTTTCTATGTTAATTTGTTGCTGGATTTGTAATTGTCTGGCATTTATTAGCTTCCGGTTCTTGATGAGCTGAAGTATTCGACAAAAACATTTCGTATCAATTGTCACTCTAATGCATTCTTTCTTCCATCCAGAATTCTGATGTAGATATCACACGTTTGAACAGTTTGCCTCGTGGTATTATCCAAGCAAGGTCGGATCTAGAATTGAAGCCCCTTTGGTCTACAAGTCATTCAAAGTCCAAGGTGTTTCTCTACTCCTTAACTGTCGAATAAATATAGCATCCTCCTTTAGTATTTTTTATTTTCATTGTTCCTAGTTTTTCTCTTCCGCGCAGTTTTTCACCCTCCGTGTTACCATTTTCAGGCTAGCGTTTCTAGTTCTCGTAACCTGTTGGCAATGGCAGTTGGTATTAAACAAAAGAGCAATGTTGATACTCTTGTCCAAAAGGTATAACATCTTACTCATCTTTGTTTCGGAAAACTTGTAATTGACTAATCTTTTTCTGATTTTCAATCCTGTCCGATACCTGATTTACTTTAATTCAGTTTCTTTCAGAGAATTTTACAATCATCTTGTTCCACTATGACGGACATGTTGATGGGTGGTGGGACCTCCAATGGAGTAAAGAAGCCGTTCATATTGTTGCGAACAACCAAACTAAATGGTACATACATTTTCAATGATTTGGAATTATAGCTGAAGTGTGTGTAGTTCAAAATCGGAGACTTCTGCCTACCAAATCCTTTGGGATTTTGGGGGGGGGGGGGGGGGCATAATTAAATAGGCTGATTTTCACTATGACCGGACGGGGCAGAGTGTGGGGGGCTTTATTATCTTAATTTGCTGACAACTGATTATTATGCTCTCAATAAAAATAGAGCCAGAGTAGTTTAACAGATAATGACCTCGAATGCTTTTGACATTGAAAAATTAATTGGATTTCCGATTTTTGAGTTCTCTCAACTATAGGAGGGTCTGTTTAAGGCCTCGTTTTTATGCAAAACTTTCTTCACGTGGAACTCTATGATCAGCTTGTATACTTTTGAAGTAGAAGAATTCATCGTTGTTGTGATTTAATTTTAACACAGGTGGTTTGCGAAGCGGTTCTTACATCCTTCTGCTGTTTCTATTTACGATTACATTTTCCTTTGGGATGAAGATTTGGGCGTGAAGAATTTCCATCCTGGAAGGTAAATACCTGCATAAAAATATGTCCTAATTTAGACATATATAATCTGCAGATAAGAAACATTTGTAGAAGTTTCTAATTTGATCCTCGTGACTTTTGTTTTTAAAATTTAGACAACTTTTTCCCAGATAGTAATTTCTTTTTTCCATATTGGACCTTCACTTTTTTCTTCAGGTACCTTGAAATTGTGAAATCAGAAGGACTGGAAATTTCCCAGCCAGCCTTGGATCGGAACTCAACTGATATACACCATAGAATCACAATAAGAAGCAAAAGAAAAAGATTCCACAGGTGAGCTGTGATACTCCGACTCCTCAAATTTAATGATTTGGAATATTTTGGGTGAATATTGATACACTTCTTATTTAAACAGACGAGTGTATGATAGTAGAGGTAGTACAAAATGTTCAGCTGAAAGCGAAGGTCCTCCATGCAGCGGGTAAAAGCTTTATAGAGTTAATATATGAACTGCTATTAGCCGTGTGCATTTGTCGATCTGGTTAAGCTTTTGCATTCTCCTTGACGTTAATTAATATAATGGATATCTTGTTTGACAGTGTGGTACGCAATGCAATTCTTTTTAACAATTTGGATAAAATCTTGCTTCAAGTGTGTGTTGAATTGGCTGAAATCTTTTGAATGTTTTAAAATCTACGAGAATGTGTATGATCCATATTCTTTATCTGCAGATTTGTGGAAGGAATGGCTCCAGTCTTTTCAATCTCTGCTTGGCTGTGTGCTTGGCATCTTATACAGGTGAACTTCTAGTTCCTGTCGGAGCTGACTGTAGTTCGTGTCGGAGATAAAAAAGAAATTTTTGTTTAAGCTAACCTTATATGAGGATTGATCTCTGGGAGATGACTTAACTATCTTTTACTTGCATTAGATACAAAAATGCAACGGTTAACTATATCATCGTGAAATCGCGCATTTGCTAATCTTCATGACTAGTTGCTTACCATTTTTAGTTCTGTGACTCTTGTACTGTTAATGTGTTTTTATTGAACACACATCCTCCAAACTTTGCTCGATTACGTTTCACTTACAATTTGAATTCTCATGCTGAAGAATTCTTTGCTTGTTCATTGTTTTACCTGCTTTCGTTTTCCACGCATGTATTGATTCAAACGTACTGTAATGAAATTCTGATTACTGATTCTTCCTATCAGAATGATCTTGTTCATGGATGGGGAATGGACATGAAACTTGGTTATTGTGCTCAGGTTAGATTACTTCTTTGTGGCTGCTTGGTTTTAGTTCGGTTTTAATTTCAATCGTTATATTATGAGGTAGACCTGTAAAATTTCCTTTCAATGCCCCTAGTTACTCAGTTTATTCTGAATTCTGATAGAATTCTAAGAGCTTCCATTCCCACTTTCTTTATCTAGAACAGAAGCGTCTTTATCCAAAAGAATATACTCCCTCCGTTTCAATTTATTTGTCTGGTGTTAACTTGTCAAGGAATTTAATAAATTGGAACTTTTGAATCTTGTGTTTAAACTAAAAATATGTGGAATGTACCAAAATGTCCTTCAATTTTGTGGTCTAAAATATACCATGTAAGGTAGAATTAAAGAGTTTCACAAAAAGGGAAGAGACATTCTTTTTGTAACGGACTTATAAATTGTCTGCCAACAGTTTAGCTTTTACTGATGAAGAGGGCATCTTTTCGTGTGTTGGCGGCAAGCTATGTATTAGTTTCTGGAGAGAGATATTCTCATTTAAGCTATTTTACGGGATAGAAGAATTATGTTTAGTGTGCTGTCGATTATTATTTAGAAGTAGTGGATGCATACATGATTCTAACTTATGTGGAACTTGAAATTGTTGTAGGGGGACCGAACCAAAAAAGTTGGAATAGTTGATAGTGAATATATCGTCCACCAGGGCATTCAAACTTTAGGAGGGCCATCTCTGAAGAAGGTAACCTTCTATAACTATATCCGTTTTAATTGGAGTCGTAAGACACAGTTTCGCTGTTCTCTCTGTTGGTTATCCCGAAGTATGTCATATATAATTGCATTCAGGTTCTTATTCAAACTTCGGTGTAGGATAATATCTACTGGTAGAGTTCCAAGTTCTATGCACTGTATTCACTCTATCCGTTTAAATTCTATGCACTATATTGACACAATCAAATTATGTACGATAAATTAATTACGGATAAATCTCTATGATAACATTTCATTGGTAGTCTCTAATAGTATGTTAGATTACACTGATCGTGCAAGAATCTTTACTTTGCAGTGTGTATAACTTAAAAACTTGTTACCAATATTACAAATTGTATGTGACCATTTCGATTGCTCCACTAAAATTTGTTCATGTTTGTACAGCGTTCAAATCTTGAAGAGTCCGTGAAGGTATGTAACATCCTATTGCTCCTTTTCTTAAGCAGTTTTGAGAAATTTTCGCCTCTGAACTTCTGCTGATTACTTCCTTTGTTTGATTTCTTCACTTTGGCCCACAGAGACACGTTGTTGACGTGCGATCTGAGGTGAGACGTTGCTTCTATCCTGCTGAATTATGGTTTCCGTTAGCATATAGGTTCCTTTTTGAAGACACTGCAGTGTTTTTTTTTATATTTCATTGTATTTACATGGTGCAGATTCGACGACAGTCAATGTATGAGCTACAAATATTTAAGGATCGGTGGGAACGAGCTGTGGAGGAAGACAAGAACTGGGTCGATCCAGTTGAAGCGATCAACCGAAGACGTAAACGACGACGCAAGCAAATACGAAAATTACAGGTTAAGCTAAAATAACGTTTTAACGATTATCAGAGATGCATACAATGTCTTGATCAAAGATAATAATAGGAGGTTTAGCTTTAACACGAGTGTCAGTACTTTTTGCCGTATCATTTGACCTCACACACGCAGTTGCAATGGAACTTGTAAATTGTTACTGTATAGGCCTATTGAATTTCCATAATTAGTTCATTGTTTCGAGGTTGTGGAAACCCATTGCCTGAACAATTGCAAGCAGTACTATTCGGGAAGTTGATAAGCTAATTCCCAAATTGTTTATTCCGGAAACGGTTATAGGTATTGACACTTATTTATTCGCTTTTTTACCCTTCTCTCGAGTAAAAATATACACCGATAGGGTTTGAACCCGTGTATTTATCATTTATTATTATTATTTTTATTATCAAAGATTGTACAATGGGGAATAAACTGAGGATGGATTGTCAAGTTGAACATGCAAAGACTTGATGGTACTATGGTTTTATGAAAATTCAGTTTGACAATGTTGGCTTCATGTTTTAGTCATTGCTGTATATTATCGATCGATTGAATGTTGTGGTTTTAAATTAAATTAAAAATGTGTGTAATGTACAATTTCTTTATAGTGTTGTTACACATTTGGTCATCTAGAAGAGTGAAAAGTGTTGTCACATCAGATAAGCATGTTATTTGTCCGTTGGTGAGGTGAGGTGAGTATTGCGCATTTCGTTTAGATCTATCTATTTCAGTTGTCAATAAAATGGAGTTTGTTTAGGTTTTATTTAGTTGCCAATAAAATGGAATGTTTGTAATTCTTCATCGGTTAAATACGTAATAAATATCCTTCGTAAACAATTTTAGATTTTTTTAAAAAAAAAGAATTTTGAAAAAATGTATTCATAAAATAAGTGATTTTGGGTACTAGCTAGTAGTATTGGAAGGCGTTTAGCCATAGAATTTGAGGCTCAAATTTGAAGTAAAGTTTTAATTTAAAATTAATATTTATTTATAAAATATAAAACGTGAACAAAACTCAAGTTTAGTTTCAAATCTCCAAGAAGTGTGATACTGTTACTTAAAAGATAAAATCTGATTCATTCTGTTATTTTAAATTTTGTTAAAAAAAAGTTTACGCTCGATGAGACTATATTAGTCGTCGAAAAAATTATCTACAATTTAATTAAATGAAAATAATTAGAAAAATGAAATGATAAGTTTAACGGAAAAGGGCTTAAAATGTCTTCAAACTATTGGAAATGATACAAAAATGCCCTTTATTTATCTATTGGCCTAAAATGCCCTTGACATTCATATTTAGGTCCAAAAATGACATTTTCTTTAACGGGAAAGGGCATTTTAGGCCCAATAGCTGGATGAGGGGCATTTTTGTACCATTTTCAATAGTTCGAAGGCATTTTAGGTCCTTTTAAAAGAATTTTAATTAAATAATTTGAATAAAATTTTTAAACACGTAGCGGTCATCTATTGGTTACAATTTAATTATTTAAAATTAATTATAAATTAAAATTTATTTAACAGAATTTTAATTACGAAAAAGACCCTAAAATACCTTCGAACTATTGGAAATGATATAAAAATGCCTCTCATTCATCTATTGGGCCTAAAATGCCCTTTTCCATTAAATAAAATATCATTTTTGGACCTAAAGGTGGATGTTAAGAGTATTTTAAGCCCAATAGATGGAATGAAGAGCATTTTTGTATCATTTTCAATAGTTCAAAGACATTTTAGGCCCTTTTTCGTAAGTTTAATTATAAATTTTAGAGGTTTCTTTTTGTACATAAATAAATTGACGTATATAAAAACAAAGTAAATATAATTAAATTTCTCTGTAACAACCTCATTTGTTCTGAATTTTTTTAATTGTTATAGTACTGACGGTTATACATTAATAACAATATTTAAATTTTATTTGATTGTTATAAACAAAATATATATAAAATTACACTTAGTATAAAGAAATGAAATCCTTATAGTAAGATCAATCTCTACACCTAATATTGATTATCTTGGGGATTATATTATTATAAATATGGTTAATACTATTATTTAAAAAAATGTTATGAAAAGGTAAGAGATAACATAAAGAAATACGTTTTCAAAAAAAAAACTAAGTTTTGTAGTGAGGTGTTGTTATACTATGGTAAGGCATATATAACTTCCCATTTTTGTACTTTTTCCTTTGATGTTCGATTTTATTTTATAAATAAAAGAATTAATCTTAAGCAGAGATAAATATAGAATTTGAAGTTTATAAATTCTCATAAATTTTAATTTTTTTAAAAAGTTATTCATTATATATATCCAAGAGGAATCGACCCTCATAAAAAAGCTCAAAGAAGTTTTAACAAGTTCCATTTATGCCACTAAACCAAAAAGGGCAAATTACACTGGTCAGTGGCCATTCGGTCAAAGTTATTATAAAAAAATGGTATAGTCAGTGTATATTTTATGAATAATTAAACTATATTCAGTTTTTGAGTGTATTATAATGTATATTCAGTGTATAGTTCATATATAAGTAATTTATATTATATAATCACTGCATATTTTTTATGTAAATAAAATATAATTATATTTATTGTAAACTAATTAGTTTATTAATAATCCTCATTTATATATATATATATATAATAATAAATTGCTCAATTTAATTACGGTATCAACATAAAAATGAAGAAGGAAAATACTTCAAAAGAGAATAGGTAGAGTGACTGTAATCATTTACAATTTATTAAATATAAATTTGTAGAATGGTTCAATTTATATTAAATTCAAGATATATTAGTCCAAATAAATATTTTGGATTAATAAAATTGGATCAATTATTTAAGCCCAATAAATGCGGATTTAATTAAAAACCTAAATTCATTGATTTGGGCTATAAAGATGACTCCACTTTGTTAAGCCCAATATCATCTCATCCTAGAGGCCCATTTTCATGCCACATATCAAAGTTAAGTGGTAATCCAAGTCAAATTAAATAAGCCACTAGAATTATGCCATGTGCCAAAATTAGGTGGCAATCCAAGTCAAATTAAATAAGTCACTAAAATCATGTCACATGTCAAAGTTAGGTGGCAATCCAAGTCAAATTAGATAAGCCACTAAAACCATGCCACTAAAACCATGCCACATGTCAAGGTTATGTGGCAATCTAAGTCAAACTAATGATGCCACTAGAACAATGTCACGTGTCTATGTGACATGTTCTGACCAATCAAATTAAAACTCTTCAACAAAGAAATCTGATTGGTCAGTTCAAACCAACCAATCAAATCACACCTCATACCACTCCCTACAACTATAAATAGGGGTCCTCATTATTCTGAAAGGGGGCTTTTTTGAAGAACAAAAAGCAAGAAGAGAGCTCGGGGATCAAAGACCGCAAATTCTCTACAAAGCTATAAAGTTCAAGTAATCAAATTCAAGTTCAAGTTCAAGATCAAGAACGAAGAAGAATATCAAGAGGATCAAGATCAAGTTACTTGTTCACATTCACTGTTCGTCATAACCATACAAGTGTTCGTGACGAATAATTCAAATCCAAATTTGAAGACGAAGATTCAAGATCAAGCTATTCAAGCCCTTGACTCTAAATCAAATTCAAGTTCAACGTGTTTCATATTATTTGAAGAATCAGAGGATTATCATAGAGATTGTAACCCGCATTACATTTTAAAATCAAATATTACACTTTGTTACTCCAATTTTTCGGTCTTGATTATCTATTTTTCTCGGCTCGAAATTTGTTGTTTACAATGACATTACTGCAATATTGAGCAACAAAAATTTACAAGAAAGGCAAAGTCATGCTATGTGTCTCCTCTTTTACCTGCATTTTCTTTTTTGTTTGTTTTTTCATTCGATGTTTGGAGTTTGTATTGGAGGTCCGACTAAATTTGGATTGCACACTGCAGGATCCATTTAGAGGTGGCGCTTCCAACATAATTTTCTCGATATTCAAAACTCGAATTCGAGTCCTCTGATTAAGGATGGAGCAGTCCCACTACTGCACCACAACCCTTGTTAGTTTTTACGTGCATTTCCCCCCTCTTTCTTTCTATACCAAATTTTCTAAAGCGTAATACATAAATATATTTTTTAATTTGATTTCAATTGATATTTATGTGTTTCATTTTTGAGTGTGTACAAGTAAAAATTTAAATTGATATAAAATTAAATGAGTAAACATACACATTCTATGTGACATTATTCAACTCAAAGTGTATGTATTTATTTGTTCAATACTACAATTTTGAAAAAAAGATATGTATCCAAATTAAAAAAAAGTACAAGAGAAAAAGCTTAAAATAGTCTCTTATCTTTAGGTTAAGACTCAAATTTATTCTTAAATTTAAACATGAAATACTAATAGTCCCTCATGTTTGCAATATTCGTGCATTTTTCGTCCTCCCTCAAACTTTTGCCTATTTTTTAACATTGAATTTGTCCACAATTTTATGCATGGGATGTTCAATTGTGTTTTTATATATTTAGAAGAAATAATAACTTCATGTGAGAGAAGGTGAGAAGAAGAACATCATCTTGTTTTGTTCAGTAGAAATATTATTGCAGCTAAACTAAGAATACTTTGACATATGACTTTGCAAGAAAATAAAATTTTATTCTATTACACATAAAATCGGCGTGATGAATCTCTCGATTTTAGTTGTAATAATATTTCTACTAAACAGAACAAGTTGTTCTTCTTCTCATCTTTTCTCACATAGAATTTTTATTTTCATTAAATATATAAAAAGACAATTAAATATTTTATACATAAATTATCGATAAAATTAATGTTAAAATATAAGCAAAAGTTTGAGGAGGATCAAAAGTGTGCTCATATTACATATATAAGGGATTAGTAGCGCTTCGTGTAAAAATTTAAGAATGGCTTTTGAGTCTTAACTTAAAGATAAGGGACTATTTTGGGCTTTTTCACTACATATATGTATTAGCCAAATTTCAACTATAGAGCGAAGACTTTTCTCTCTCTCTAGAATGGTAGAATTCCCTTATTTTCTTCCATTTGATTTCACATTTTTGTATAAAATAGCCACCAAATTTTGAATTTTTTGTACAAAGACTTCCCCTTTTTTCCTTGTTTCCTAAGCTTTTTTTTAGCTATTTGACTGTTCAGATCTCAGCTTCCCCTTATTTGCTTCTTCTCCTTCTTCTCCCTTTTGCTCCCCTTTGAATTTCTGTTGGCAGCTTTTCTTGGAGCAGAAATTGAGACAGTAACAGAACTTTGCTGAAATGGCTAGCCATTATGATCGCAACCCTTTTGCTGAAGAAGAAGAAGTTAACCCCTTTGCTGTAAGTTCTCTTTTTGTGTTTTGGGTGTGGGGGTTTATGGGGCCCATGGGGATGATTGTTTTATGTATGTGGAGCTAAAGTTCAAGTCTTTTTTCTTGATGAGTAAATGAATTGACTGATTTCTTGATAGTTCAAGACTTGAAATTGACTTTGATGAATTGGGTATTTGGGGTTTTAATCTTTTGTTTTATGATGTAAGTGTATGTTGAGGTTCTATGTTTGGTACTGATTTGTTAAAGCTGATTGATTTGGTCTCCTCTACTGTATTGTTCTTTGTTGATAATTCAGAATAACCTGGCCTCTTTTTGAATATTTTTGAGTTTATGAGGTAATTGTTGTGTGAATTTTTGGGCCATAAAGCTTTGACTAAGTTCTTCTAATTATAATGTTTATAGATGTAATGTTCTTAACAAAATGAACTCAGCTAACTCAACCAAACTCGAATAATATCGTGCAGAATCGAACTAAACAGCTAACCACCACAATTCGTACAAAATGAAACAGCACAATCCGATGAGGATTCAACAATTACACGCAAAAGCAATAAAACAAAGATAAATTAGAAATGCCCATATCCACACTTGTCTTTCGGTGTAATCACTCTAACTGAGTAATACATCATACCTGAAGATGAGGGTAACACTATGAGCTGCGCAATTAGGAAATTTCCATGGTTCATGATGAAGGATAAGAATTCGGGATTTAGAAGAGATAAGGAAGAAGATGAGAATTGGGAGAGAATAGGATTCAGTTGAGAGAGAGAAGAGCACGAGAAAAGATCATACCATATTCATTGCCTTCTCCTCCTGATGAAACTGTATTTATACCCTCCTTTTAATCACAGCCCTTCATTCTTATTTAACAAACTTCCAAACTGATCCCCGTTAATCCCACCGCTAATCAGCCTCCATAAGCTGTCATTTTACAGTGTAATGACTCAGCTCATTACAATAGAATTCTTGGCTCTGTGGATGATTTTGCCTCAAGCTGTCT
The DNA here is from genome assembly GCF_947179165.1 of Solanum dulcamara. Classification (NCBI taxonomy): domain Eukaryota; kingdom Viridiplantae; phylum Streptophyta; class Magnoliopsida; order Solanales; family Solanaceae; genus Solanum; species Solanum dulcamara. The sequence continues at coordinate 63,293,145 of NC_077248.1, read as the reverse complement.
TATATTTGGAAAAGTTTTAGAAATCCTTATCAAAAAAGTATTATTGGGGTATACATTTTCAGGAAAGAAGGGGTTGTGTTTGGTCGATGACTGTTGGAGATCAGTCAGTTTTACATTAGAAGAATATGAGCAGAAGGTCCTTTCTCTGAAACAACTTCTCTGTAATTTGGCTTCTATTTTGTGCAACTAATTATGCATTTTAATTCTGAATGTATTCTCTAGTACAAGTAGTAAGATCAGAATGTCATTTTTGGATTAGGAACTACCAGAAGTCATGTATAATTCTCATCCCAATGCCTAATTGTCATTTGATTTGACAAGTATCTGTAATTTGACATGAAATATCAGCATACATATTGAAGGTTGTATAAAGTGTTTGGTTAGTCTCTACCAGTTTTAATAATGCTAATCGTGAACAAGGTTTTGGAAAATCTTGGAAAAATTCTACCATCATATTTGGAAATCCTTGATATATGTTATTGAATGCAAAATCTTTTATCTGTAATTACAGAACTACATGTAATGATGCGCTGAGTCATCAATTATGACTTTAAATCCAAGTGTTATACCAGATATTTTTGTTCAGGTCTTGTAAGTTGGCCAATGTGTGTACTGATATTTCTTTTTGCAGGATGGAGGAGGAAAATCAAAAGGGCAATCAAAATTTAGTGGAGGCGCATTTTATACCACCGTGAGTTAGACGGACAGTCACTACCTTCTAACTGTGTTTTTATGGAAATAATGCACTTTTATTTAATGAAAGTATGTTTACGGTGGTCCCAACTAGTTTGGGGCCGTAGGTTAGTTGATTGACTAAAATTTGCTTACAAAGATGTATGCAAATTCAGAGCATCATCATACAAAGGCATCCTGTCATCATAAATGTCAAAAGTCCAAAACATGTGCATAAATGTTAAAGTTCCACTAATTTATACAATGGATTCCTTCTCTCGAACATGATCTTCTATTCCATATGGTTCACATCAGAGCTAGAAAAATTCCTTCCAAGCTCTACTTTCATGTTTCTCTTCTGTATTTCCAAGATGCCAATTTTGTCTACGGTGTCTGGCTTTATCCAATCAACTCCAAACATGTACGACATATTCCAGCAGCTATTATATAGGCAGAGAAAATTTATTTCAGCCTTTAGTTAAAGTCAAAATGTCTAGAAAGACATGGGTGTATTTGCGTTAGGCATGTATTTCTGTTTTGTTTTCTTATATAATCAGTAACCCCTCCTCTCTGATCTCTGGGAAAGAGATAGAAAGGAGAGACTGACTGAGAAAGAGAGGTAAGTAGTAGCATTGCCTTAATTGAGGATTTCTGTTTATTCCCTTTCATATTCGGTGATGCCTCCTCTCTTTGGGGAGGAGGGAGGAGAAAGTGAAAAGGGAGTAAGTACTAGCTTTGCTTTAGCTATTTTCTGGTCTTATGCTTTATCTCCACAATTTGCTCTTTCCTCAAATTAAAAATATTTTGCTTTGCAGTGACACGTCATTAACTCGGACCTCGGAGTCCTTCCGTGGATTAAATATTTCACCCCCTTCTCTTGATCCATGCTAATAAATATATCCTCTTTTCACTTGTTCAGAGTGTTCCTCCAGCAACAAACTCTAGACTTTCACCCCTTCCGCATGAACCTGCTGATTTCTATGATCGTGATGTGCCTGTTGATATTCCTCTTGATAGTTCTACGGTAGTTTCAACTTTTTTGAATTTATTGAATGTGATTATCTTATTTAACATCTATTATTATGATTTTTAATTTTAAATTAAGTCACTCTGAATTATAGGACTTGAAAAAGAAAGAGAAGGAACTTCAGGCTAAGGAGAATGAATTGCGAAGGAGGGAACAGGTACACAATAAATGAACTAAATTTGTAATAGTGCTGGGTTTTTTTCAGGATTCCTGTTGCTTGATTAGTTCTGTACCAGTTCTTCAACAAAATTAAAAGTGACTGCTTCTATAGGTCTTTTTTAATTAAAAGTGATTGCTTTTATAGGTCTTTTTTACCCTTTTCAAAATCCTTGGATTGCTTCTGGATGTCCATATTAGGTTTCTTTCTGGTCTTTGCTCTCTTTAAGAGCTTGTGAATTTGATATCATGGAGGGAAGTGGCCTCATTGCAAGCTTCTTGTGCAAAACAGTTTGAAGAATAAGCAAACACAATTTTCTTGAGACCTCTTCTTTTCTATGAAATTCGGGTTCACTCCTTTGTTGTATAGTAATGTTTGTGACTAAGGTTAACAGTAGATTCTATTATCTCAATGCAGTATAGAGGATATATTGCCGTTCTTCATGAAGTCAAAAACTTGGGAATAGAGGTCTTTTGTTTGTCACCAACTTTACTAAACATTCTTGTTGTCCTCTGAGGGGCATTATTCCATTTGTCAAACTAGAAACTCTTTCTGACCATATATCTCACTTTGTTTGAGGCAGAGTTTTGGTTTTGGTTCTTTTGTGGAACTTTTCCTCAAATCCCCCATGCTGGCCCTAACTTGTCATACATCTTTTCTGGAACATGTCTTCACGGCCTCGTATATTCTGATGGGAGACAGTGTGTTTCCAAGGTCTATCCTATTCCAGATTACCAGCAAACAGATGAGACAGTCATCCTCTGGTCATAAATTGCATTATAATATGTCTCTTGTGCTTGAGTCTCTTTTGGCTTTTCTTCTTCTTTTACCAGTTGAAATTGTTGTTGATCTGTCTACAGTGCAAGTGGAAAAATATTCTCTCCCTCCACATCCCCAGCAGCTCATGTTTGCTTGTGGTACAAAAGTCATTATTCCCTGATATGGTTTCTTGATTTCATGCAGGAACTGAGACGAAAAGAAGAAGCTGCTGCAAGAGGTATATCCTTTTATTCCTATGTTTATCCAATCATCACTTGTATCCTTTTACAATCTCTAGATTTAAACATGGTGCAATTTCTGTCTTGTGATTTTTAGACATTTAAACAAGGAACTTAAAGGGAAAAAACATAAAAAATAATCCAAGTACATAGATGAAATAGAGCTGAATGAACCTTTATTCTTTTTGTTTTTAACTTTCCTGATTCTTCCTTCTTATCATTGTCATTGTATTTTTTTGTCAGTCCTTTTCCTTGTCCTAGCACATACATTATGCCTGTCTAAAATAAATTGTGAAAAGAATAATAATAAAAGAAGACCACTCCCCTTTCTTCTTGTTCTTAGTCTTTTTTTTTATATCTATTTATAAGTATAAGCGAGAGTGGTAAAAATATATTTTAAAAAAAGACGGGAATCTTGTGTTCCAATAGAAGCAGAAGTGATGTAGATTATTCAAGAATCAAAGTCGATTTGCTTTATAAAAAGAAGATATCAATGAACTTATATGAAATGGTTTCATGGGATTTAACCAATTGTCCTTTGGCGCTAGCAAGCTTTTTTAGGCATGCATAAGGTAGTTTTCCTATTCTTTTCAAACCTATTAGAAGGAAGGCAGTAGCTCCTCCCTCATACAAGTAGGGAAATCCTGAATTAAGGTATGATTGCAAACATTATTGAGATCTGCCTTTTCAGAGATTACGGGTGAAAGGCGAAGAGCCACTCCTGAGAGAAATAAATGAATTCCAAAGATCTTTGGCAAATCCAAAGAGGGTCCGTGACTGAGTTGGTCATTTCTGGGTCTCGGTGTAGCTATAAGCAACATGGATCTTATGTTTTTTTTCCAAGTATTTACAAGTTTACTTAAAAGGTTACATAGTTCGAATGCCTATAAATGAAACTTATAAAAGAAAAGGTTACATGGTTCAGATAATTTAATGCAGTACATTACAATTCCCTCTATTCTTTCTGATTGCAGCTGGTATTGTTATTGAGGCGAAAAATTGGCCTCCATTCTTCCCAATTATCCATCATGATATTGCAAATGAAATTCCAGTTCATTTGCAAAGGCTGCAATATGTCGCGTTTACTACCTTTTTGGGTACGTCAACTTTGCCTAGCTATATGTTTGGTCTTCTAGTTTGACGCACCTTATGTGACACTTTCTACTTTTTGATTTATTTCCTGTCATGCTACATTTAAAACTTAATGACTGTTGCATTTGCCCGAAAATAAATCGACCGGCATCTTTATCTTTTCTCAAAGACGAGAAAACTTGGGACCTAAAGCTGCATTTGACTTCCATTTGATACATTTAATTTACCTAGTTACAAAAATTTTCATAAGTAAAATGTCGTCTTTTAATTCATGGCATTGAAGCATGTTTTACAGTGTCATTCTGGCTTAACTTACTGAATCTTCTTGACAAACTGGTTACAAACATTGTTATTAGTTCTTACCCCCTTTATCAAGAAGTCAGAAGGGAAAGAAAAGGCAACACTATTATTGTTCAACCCAACAAAGGAGACGAATGAGGAAATTAGCTTACGGATTAAATGTAAAAAATCTAGAGTTCTTTTTTCCTTTCCTGTTTCCTCCCCGTTAAGTTTGAAACAGTCTCTACCTAAATTTTGTACTTAATTACTTGATCAACAGTTCAATTATTTTTTATAATGAAAAGCATATTCCGAACAAGTATTTTTTCCCTTCATCTTTTCCATATTTTCTTGCAAGACCTTCAAGTTTTTAGGTCAGAAACTGCCTATATCAATCTCTATAGTAAGTAAATTGAGGTTTGGTGAAATTCCTTGTGCTTATTGTCTCCCCCCTGGACAATAGTTTTAACTATTTGTTAATCATGAACCACGCCAATCGAAACAACTTTTCTGAGCATTCAGTTGTTTCATTCTCATAATTAAATGATTTACGCGTTCCCATGCTTGCTTTTTTGCTTTTCTACATCCCATAAGATCATCATTGCTCTCGTCCTGATTAGATAAACTATGATGGTGACAGGAATTTTTGCATGCCTTTTATGGAACATCATTGCTACCACTACAGCATGGATTAAAGAAGGAGGTTTGTCTCATTCTGCATTCTACATGTCATTGATGGCTTATTTATGGATCATTCTAACCTTAGTTTTTGGCTTTAGATGTAAAGATCTGGTTCCTTTCAATTATTTACTTCATAGCGGGGGTTCCAGGAGCCTATGTACTGTGGTATCGTCCTCTTTATCGTGCTTTTAGGTGAATATTCCTTTCTTTTGGAGAACTCAACATTTACTTTCAGATTAAATCATCCAATTTTTGAAAGAAATAATCCAAATTGTCAATTGAATATTGGTTATGTTGCTGAAGTAATGGATTTATAAGTTTGATAGTGTAGCAGAATATCTCATTCATTATAAAGACCTTGTGGGTTGGTCGACGATCTGTATCCTGGATCACAGCATAAAAGTTTAATCCCATGCCTAACTCCCTCTTATGCTATTTCACTTTTTGTTTCTTTCTTGCATGGGGCTAACACAAATATTTTGTCACAGAACTGAGGGTGCTATGAAGTTCGCGTGGTTTTTCTTGTTTTACGTGGTAAGTTCCATTAACTTCCGTAGATTTTCTTTTTTAACTTTATTTCCCATCTGAACTGATGAATTCAAAGATGTCTTACATTTTCTCTCTGTGTACAGCTTCACATTGCATTCTGCATCTTTGCGGCTGTTGCTCCTCCTGTAGTTTTCAGAGGAAAATCACTTACGTAAGTTCTACTCTACATTTGTCTTTATGAAAAAGTTTGTATGAATGCATTTTGGCTAAATACATACAGAGACGCCTAAAGTTGACATGATTTTTTACTTACTCGTAATTACACATTGAGATACCTAAACTGTAAGTTCTACTTTGATTTTCTGTTTCCATGATCTGATCTTTTACAATTTGTTGGAACAGAGGCATTCTACCTGCAGTAGATCTCATCGGCAAGCAAGTACTTGTTGGGGTACGTTTTCACATATATCCGGCATACTCCATAATATCTCCAATGTATTACCCTCCCCCACCTTCACCCCTCCTGGGATGATCCCTTAATTAGTTTCGAAAAAAAAAAACTAGGAGGATGAAAAAACCTGCCCATCTGGTCTTATTATACTAAACCTGCCGAACATAATGAATTTATTGCATAAACACCTAATATCACATACAAGTTGCTGGAGTCAGCCAATTAACATGGAAATGCTCTTTTCCTCCTCAGATTTTCTATTTCATTGGTTTTGGGCTATTTTGTCTAGAGTCTGTGCTGAGCATATGGGTTATTCAGGTATGGACCTCTCTCTTATTTTGATTTCTCTTCACAGTTTTATTCTAGTCATCTTATGGAGCGTGAACGACATGTATTACACTGCAATCCCAAGCAAGTTTGGGTTGGCTACATGAATCCTCATTGACTTTCGTTTCTTTGTGATCTCATTATGCAGCAAGTATACATGTATTTCCGAGGAAGTGGTAAAGCTGCAGAGATGAAGCGCGAAGCTGCAAGAGGCGCCATGAGGGCAGCAATATAGTGTTGTGTAGCAGATACAAGATTTGGTCACTTCAGTCAGGCAGATATGCTTTGTTTCTATGTGTTTTTTTTTATTCATATATGTATATGCCTTCATTTATACTACTCTAACCACTATGGTTTTTAGCAATAGATTATAGAGATCATCATATTTCTGGTTAAAAAAAAAAAGAAACAAACTTTGTATGTAAATCACCTTTCTTTACATTTGACCTTGCTGTTTTTGGTCACACAATTTTTACAGTAAATCAAGTTATTTTGTTTCCAATGCCATATGTCTGAATGGGCGTGCTAAATTCAAATATGACAAGTAAAAGTGATTGGAGAATAGCCAAACTTTCTACATTTTACAAAACTTAATGTTGTCTTATAAAAAGATCAAAATTTGTTGTTTTTTTTGTCTTCTTTAAGATTTTAAGCATTGCAATCATCAATCATTATATATTTATCAAGTTTTTGAGTTAAATTTTACTATTATATTGTATCTTTTTTCATTTTAAATATAGCATTGTTGATAATTTTACTTCAAAAGTTATAAATATGATGATCTTTCCTTAAATGGAATGTTAGAACAAATTGGTTATAAAGTACATAATTAATGGCTTCAGCCTTCACACAAAATAATGTTTTCAATAGCCACTTTTCTTACTCCCAGTAGGCATGCGTAGTTTGTTAATTTTGCAAATCTAAAAACAAGTTTTAATGATCTGAATGATATTCCTATGCTTTTATTAAGTTCGAGCTCTAAAATAATTAAATGTTTTTTTTAGATAGAATGATTAACCTTTTAAATTTTTTGCCCGCAATTAAAGTTTAGCCATTATTTCAAATATAATTAGAAAGTAGTCTTTTTTTTTAATGTGAAAATAAAATTTACTAGCATAAAAAAAAAATAGGTCCAATCCGTCGATGACCCATTAAAGTTGGCACCAAGTTTCACTTAGACATCTTAAGTGGGCGATGTTCACTTTAGACACCTCATGTAGGGTCCCGCTATATCATTTTGACACTTTTTGCTGACATGGCAAAGTGAGTATGATACACTCAACAATAGCACGTGAAAGACTTTATTTAGCCATTTTTTATTTTATTTTCTCTTCTTCTCCTCCATTTCTCAAGCCACCATCTGCCACCTTTTTTTCAAGCTTAAACTCCTTCAATGGAGGTCGAGTTTTTTATTCAAATTCATTTTTAAGCCATTTTTTTCTTCATTATACTGCTTTTCTAAATCTACCATCACCTCCCTCCACTTTTTTTGCTGGAAAAATAGATGTCAACACTCATATTTTATATTTTTTCTCTCTTTATTTCTTCTTTTCACTCTTTTCTTCTCACCATCGCCATTAATTTTATCGCTATCGTAAAAAAAAAAAACAAATTTTTTTCAGATTTAAAAATCGCACCCACTATCATCATCTTCTCCTTTCTTTTCTTTAGATCCAACAATTATAATTATGGAAAAAAAAATCTAAATCTAATGAAAATCCTAAAATAAAATAATAATAAAAAAAATAGAGAGAAATTGGGAGTTACGGAGGTGCTAGGAAAGTTTGGGAAGAAAGGAGGAAAGAGGGGTGGGGTTTAGAAATATGTATTTTTATTATTATTATTTATGGCTGAAATTTAGTTTTTCTCTTATATTGTATTTTTTAAATATTATTTTACACTCAAATACCACATATTTTTTTAATTAGTCGTAATGTCAGGTCATTCGCAAGTGTGTTAAGTTAAAGTGAAACTTCAGGAATGATTCATGAACTTTACTTTCACATTCCGAGTATATAAATCTGCTAACGTGAACAATTCATGGAGTTCAAATTGATAAATTTCTAATTTCTAAAAATGTTTTCTTGAATTTTTCTACATTTTAATTAGCATATCTACAAAAAATTAATTTTGTATTAAAAAGTTATTAAACACTAAATAGTTTTGAAGTACTACCTAAAACTTAATTATCCGTCCAAAAAGTGGCTATTTGCCAACTTCTCTCAATTTTTTAGGGTGCACCTTTTCCGATTATGGAATATATGAGGTCAGTACAATGTACAAAACATTCTATATTACTAAAATTTAAAAATAAAATAAAAATTATAACGTAAACAATCTATATTAATACAAGCATTAGTAATTGTGCCTATCATTAATCTAAAATTATAATATGCCAATTGTTCAAAAGGAAATTGAAAGTGACAAATCTTGTGAGTTGTCTGGTCTATAAAGTGACAACTTTAGGTTATATTTTTCTATTTTGACCCATAATATAAGTGGAGATTGAGAAACCGCGTTTTTTTATAATAGATTTTTTTCCTCCATTTCTTGCACACAATTTCAACTTTTAACAAAAAATTTCAATCTTTTATTTAATGTTATGTAAGGCCAACCAGCACCATAATTGTGATTTGCAACACTTTTAAGATTTCTCAAAGATATTTGAGCAAGTCAGTTTATTAAATTTTTGCTATGTGCATGATTAAAGAAAAATTAAATCATAAGGGTTAATATATTATTTACGATTTTAATATGTAGTTTTATAAGATATTGTTTTCGCATTTTTGAATTTGTGATCTTCAGATCACATGGATGCAATTAAATCAGTTACGCTAAAGGATTGGGGATTCAGAAAAGGCTAAATCATAAGGATCAATTTATTGATTGTAGTCTTGATCTACATTTTTACAAGATAGTGTTTGAATTTATAATCTTCTTATTGCATGGATGCAACTATACCTGTTATGCCAAAGCTTTTCCTCTATAAAAGTAATATAATAAACTATAATATATTACTATTAAAGTTTCAAACTTATACTAATTATTTTGTAACACAAAATGATTGAATTATAAGTAAATTGTTCAGAAAATACAAATAACTAGAAGACCAAAATTTCTGATTCAAGATTATTACCAGTCAACTCGCCAAGTCAATACTTTTCCCCTCTGAAGTTTTGTTTTTTTAAAATGGACCTAGTAATTTATGAGTTTAAATTTAATCAAATTTTAATATAAATATATATATAGAATAAAAAATTTTAAAAAATCATCGTATAAAAGTTTTGACTGTCAATTTTTAAAATGATACTATCTAAAAGATCATACAATTCAACATTGGAGACATAGTGTAACTCAAACTCTAGCTAACTCATAAATTGAGAAAAATGTTCAGTGATTACTTTTACAAATATTTTTGTTGAATCATTGAGAAAAAAGAAAAAAAAATATTTTATACATAAAAAATTAGAAAACTTCTCAATATTTCAATATTGAATCTATTTTCCATGCACCATGCAATTTTTAAATGAGCTGATTCGATAGAAATAAAGCAAGAAAATTATATTTTGTGACACAAATTTTCTATTGATTAGCGGCAGAAAAAAAACTCTATTTCTGATAGTAATGAACCAAAAACAACATATTTTTCATCCCTAAATAACAGTTGTGGTAACTCAACAAAAAATAAAATAACATACCACTTCCAAATAGAGAAAATATCTCATAGTAAATTCTACTATATACTATATATTATAACTTCATAAACATACATAGAGTTTCCACAAAACTCAATTCAAACCAAAAAGACCATCATCAACTTCCAAAAAGAAAAAACACTTCAACATATAATAAAATACTATATATATTAATTAGTACTTACTTGGCTAAGCCATAATCATATATTATTATTAATAATAATAATAATAATAATCTTCTTAACAATAAGCAACACATTTCTTCTTGCAATCCCAATTGCACCCCCCACTCCCACCCCCATATCCATACCCTTTTCCACTTCTACTAAATGACTTGAAACACTTTGATGGACACTTCAATTTTTTACCAAAACATGGGCCTTTATCATTGCAAACCATAGTGGGCTTTATGATACCACCTTTACCATATCCTCCATTTGGGCCTCCAAATCCACCACCATATCCACCTCCACTTACAGGCCCAAAACCAGGGATGTTGAATCCACCACCAGGCCCAAATCCAAATCCAACATCATTGTTGTCATCATTTTTAGTAGTAGCAAAAGTGAAAGTGATTGTGATGAACAAGAAAGTTATTAAGATGAGAGCTATGGAGTTCTTCATTATTGTTATTTTTTTTTTGAGAGGGAGGGAAATAAAGCAAGAATTGTGTGGGGTTTTATTGAGAGGGAAAAAGAGAATAATTTATGTATTTAAATGCTAAGTGGAGATAGCATTTATAAGTGGATAGTAGTTGGTTGGGGGTGTATGAGACCATGACAAGTAGGTTGGGTGCAATTATTACACTATACTATGTAGATTATGGATATCTATAGTCCCACTAGTAAGTGTTTTTTTTTATTCGGTAGATATTTGTATTAAGGTCTGATTAAATTTAGATTCGTGTATTGCAGAATTTATTTTTGAAACGTTATTTTCAATAGGATTTTTGTCATTTTCGCTCAAAGACTTGAACATGAGAGCTTTAGTTAAAGATAAAGAAATTTCAATCATCCCATCATAACATGTATTAATATTAATGTGTGTTCCTAGTGTGTTCTAATCACATGTCAAAGATTCAACATGTCTATCTATACGATTTAGGTTATCCTTTCTCAACTGTTAAATATTTGTTATTCTTACTAAAAAAAAAAAAATAGATAGTCCATTATATTTATCATCCTAGAATATACTAGTTTCATAGACATCGTAATAAAAATAGTTGTTTTATATTATTTGATCACTTATTAAATCAGAATAGAATTAATTAATTTTTTTTATTCATATAATGAATATGACCTTTTTGGATATAACTTATTTTTATGTGCATTGATATAAATAAAGAGCAAAATAGTAAAATTAATTAATTTATTAATGATTTCTTAATTACCATGTAAAATAGAAAGTGCCCATCAATTGAATATTTAATATGGAATGAAGGAAATAAGATATAATTAATTGTTTGTTAATTGTTGAATAGTATTTTCTGATTGAATATTTATGTCAAGTAATATAAAACAGAGGAAGCTTTATTAATTGTTGGTTGAATAATAATCCCTCTGTTCTTTTTTACGTGTTAAATTTTGACTTGACACACCTATTAACAAAACAATAATTGATATAGAGAGTTTACAATTTTATCCTTATTAATTGATAGAGTTTTAAACATATTTACTCATTATATTTTTTAAAGACATTAACTCAATATTAATAAATTTAAGATATAATAAAAAGAAAAAAATATTCTTTCTTGATTTATTAAAATTGACAAATTAAAAAAAAATTAAAAAATATTTAATAAATAAATAAAAACGGAGGAATTATTTACGGTTTACTTTTTTGAAGGTACACTCAATATAATTAGCAGTAGTATTTATGATCACAACAATTCATAACTGGAGCAGCGGACAGTAGTAAATGATTATCTAAATAAATATTTGACTGTACTTTTATTGTTTGCACATAAAGATGCATTGGACTTTTGGAAATTAAATGTATTTATTTGGTACTCCTTCCGTCTTTATTTATTTGTCAAGTATTTTTTAATTTGATTTTCTGTTTTACTAATCAATTTTGATAAATCAAGAAAGTAAAATTTTTTTTTCTATTATACCTTCAATTTATTAATATTAAGTTAATGTCTTTGAAAAATATAGTAAATAAATATGTTTAAAACTCAATTAATTAATATGGGTGAAATGATAAACTCACTATATTAATTATTATTTTCTTAATATGTGTGATAAGTTAAAATTTGACAAGTAAAAAGGAACGGGGGGAATATTCCCCATTTGCCTTTACTTGTTCAATTTATACTTGGTATGCTTCTTAAAAAAATAAATAATGATGGACATGAATAAATTAATATCTATATCAGTTAACGGATAATCTTAGCATTTGAAAAATGCTTTTTAAAATAAGTAATTAATGTTTGAATATGATAAAATAGGGAAAAAACGTTTTTTTAATATGTTAAAAGTGAGAATTAAGATTTATTCCCTTCATTTATCTTTATTTATTCACTATATTATTTTAAGATGTCCAATAATACTTGTTCAATTTATAAAATCAATCAATAATTTATTATAATATATCTATTTTATCTTTACTATTAAATCTTATTCATCTTTCAATATTTAGATAACTTGTATTTAATAAAGATAATTTGATAAAATTATCTTTATCATTTACTCTTTCTTAATCTCTATGCAAGTCAATAATGTACAACTATTAGTCAGTACTTTTGGAGGTACAGTTGAGTACAATTAGCAGTAGTATTTATGACTTATGAGCACAGCAATTCATTAACGAAGCAGTGGACATTAGAAAATAAATATTTGACTGCACTTCAATTGTTTGCACATTAAAGATGCATGTGCATGCCTTTACCAAATTCTTTTTCTAGTATTTGCTTCTCAAAGTTTTACTAAATATATTTTTCTAAATCCATTATTAGCCAACACATTGGATCAAGGGTATTGTATATCGAGTAGTTTGATTCTATTTTTGTATTTAACAATTTGATTTATTAGTTATTAATTTTTATATGTATTAAATTAATATCATATTGATTGATATGATTAGATTTAACGATTTTTCATTGATTATCGATTGATCAGTGTATTTAATATTAAATTTGAAATAAAAAAGGAGTTGTTTTTATGTATTCCACTGGTGACTTCTCGTCTAACGGTCTAAACCCATCAAATATCGTTGTCGCTGTTGACAGAAAATACAGTTCGTTGATGGAAATAATAGTTGAGTAAGCGGCGAATAAAAACAAGTGTTTTGAGGCAAAGGAATTTAGAGTGAATTAGTATAATTGGTTGGGGTGGAGTGGCGGAAGTGCACGAATAAAACAGATTTATGGATTGTTGATTTATTCGATATAAAAATTAGACAATCTGTTTCTGAATCAATAACTCGTTATTTAAAAAAAATTAACCACTCCCAAATTATTTTGATAACTCAATATCAATAATTCAATAAATATTTTTTTATTTGAGTTATCACGTTATGATTCGATTTTGAACACCTCTACATTGGATTCTTGTAATTTGGACCTTTAAAAGGTATGATTTCTTATCTATTATTTGGTATGAAATAATTTTACAAGGTCAAATACCCCTATACTATAGAATAAGAACATATATATCTCCATTAATACTTCTATTAATTGAAAGGATATATTTGAACCATTATGTAGCGGTACAAACATATATTTAAGCCATTTACGTTGGAGCTTTGTTATTGGAGAAGGCATTACGAGATGATTTACTAACGACAAGAGATGAACGCGTAACAAATAGTATTCTTAATTCCCTTTTTAAAGATTGACACAAGGAGACACTAAATCACCAAGTAGCCAACTAGTACATACATATAAACATGAAATTCATCAACAATCTACTCATTCTATTCCATATTAACTGAATTTCTAGAGTTTTTTTAATCGTTCAAAACAGTTGAATTGTTCAAAGTTCAAAAGAAATGTTTGAAACTTTTCATGTTTATCTTTTCCATTAATAAAGTTTTGTAATTTCCTAGAAGTAAACTACATTACTTACAAAGTTACACTCCAATAAAGGACTACTTGTATTCATGATTTCACATTTAATTATCTTTATGATACTGACTATACAAAAGAGTAATTAGAGAAAAATTTAGTTTAAATTATATCCTTAAATATTTTTTCTAATATATGTACATTATCTTTGAAATTCAACTAATATGAAATACAGGGAGTAACATTAAAAGAGCAGGGCCGACCAGAGCAGGGCCGACCATGGACTTTAAAAGGACCATACAATTTAATGCATTTCACTATTTCTAGTTGTGAATAATGTGATGTTGAGTTTTTTTCCATAAATATTTATTAAAAGTTTGACCTTTAGATTATGATACTTTAATGAATGTGCAAAGATGTGATCAAGTCAACCATAGGTTCAGATATAGGGACAACTGGTCGATTTTGGCTCGTAAAAATAGCCCTTCATTTTTTAACTGAAATCCAATGACTATTAAGAGCCTGATTGGTAAACCAACTTAAAGACCCTTTTTAGCTTTTGGACGTATTTGTCTAATGCTGACTTTAAGCCATAAAGTTCTTAAAGTCAGTTAAAAATGAAAAGTTTGAATTCCTAACCTTTTTTTTCCTAAGTGCTTAAAGTCATTTTCTTTGACCATGAAAATTACTTTTATATCCCTTATATTTTAACTAAATTCCCAAACTATCTTTTTTTTATTCTTTTAACTCTAAAATTCACATCATAAGTACTTTTATCCAAACACTCAACTGCTTATTTATAAAAATAACTTTCAACACTTCAAAGTTCTAAAAACACTTCATATATAAAAATTACTTTTTTTAAGCCCATCCAAACGGGCTCTAAGTGTGGAGTTGATTTGAACAACAACAACAACAACAACAACGAACCCAGTGTGATCCCACCATGTGGGGTCTGGGGAGGGTAGAGTGTACGCAGACCTAACCCCCACCTTAAAAGGTAGGGCGGCTGTTTCCGAAAGACCCTCGGCTTAAGAGAGAAGAAACAAGGGAGGAGAAACAAGGAAAAACAAGACATAGGTCAGTAAAGCCAGGCATATAACAGACAATATAAAGATATGAATAATGAGAGCGATAAAGCGATAAAGTCAGGGTAGGAAAGATCGGGGATAAAGGAGCATTAACTACTATAGATAAAATAGGATACCCAAAGTAGACTGGGCCAACTAATATAAGCAGTAATCCCATGCAAAATCATATGTTAAGACAGATGAGCGCGACTACGACAACTATGGAGAACCGATCGGCCACCTAGCCCACTATCTTAGTCCGAGTCCTCCATAGCCTCCTATCTAAGGTCATGTCCTCGGAGAGCTGCAACTGTGCCATATCATGTCTAATGACCTCTTCCCAATATTTCTTCGGCTAAATATTAAATACTTTGTAATTGTTTGGCTATTGTTTAATTGTAGTCATTCAAGGCCGTCTAAAATAATTTCCATTGGTAACTTAATATAAGAAATTACACTTAATAATTTTGGAAATTAGCGATCTTGTAATTCTTCTCCTGTTTGTTTCATATGGATAAATTTTTAAAGTCAAAAGTTCAATTTTATTAAATTTAAAGTTTTATCCATTAAAGTAATCGAGGCTGATCTAGATAATTGAACTTTATGGGTTCAAACTCGTAATATTGTCAATTCCTTCAAATTACTTGGTTCAAAATATATTATTTGTATATATTTAGTAAATTTTAACTTCAATTTCATAAGTATAAAATCGATTTTAAAACAGCTAAACATTAAATAATTTATGATTCTCGGCTATATCTTAAATACTGATCCTGTATGAGACTATGAACAAGTTACTTCAAGAGATTGGGAACTGCATCAAATGTCAAACTCTTTTGAGCAAAAAGTTTGCAAAACTAACCCTTTTTTATATGATCGAATGGTTCAGATTCGTAATTTTCCTCAAAATAAAACTAATAGAACAATAAGGAAAAATTAAAATGCAATCCATTACACTAACTAAATTTTTCTTCTTTTTTTATTTAGATATTATGATAGGACAGACAGAGTGTTAATATAATGTACTTTTCTCACATTTTCAATATTGACATTGTTATACTAATAAAGGAAGCAATATCAAATTTTACTTAGCTTTAAAGTCCGACAAATTCGAAGTTTTCATAAGGTCCATATTCGCTGTACAACATCCTTCGATGGTCTTACGTCGATATTATATAAGCTTAAAAAATAGGCATATATATTATTAGTTTAGAAGCGATAAAATTAATTTATAAAATCATGATTCGTTCAATCTTTTAGATTTGATGAGTTCAATCATGATGATTTAATCTTTTTATGAAAACAACTCATTATGATTCATCCAGTTCATCTAATTTAGACATTGGATTGCTATATACAATCCAAATTGACTCATAAGAAACTATATGAAGATAATTTTTAAGAAGATAGTTTTATCTTCAAATTTCAACTCCCAAATCTAGTTCAAATAAACACAAATTTGAAACATAAGTTTCATATAATATAAAAACAAAATTCAATCACCAATTTATCAAAAACAACAACAAATCTAATAAAATCATTTAGCATCATTTTATTTTTTTCAAAAACAAAAAAAATTGGATAAGGTTTTGGTTAAAATTAACTCAATTTAGTAGATTATTAAACTAATCAAATCAAATCAAGCCAAATATAATAGACATTTATCGATTTTATTGTCATTGACTTTGATTTAATTGTTCGATTTTAACCCCCCCCCCCACATATATATATATATATATATATATATATATATATATATTGTTTCTTTTTTTTCATACTATTATTTCTTGGCATTAAGCAAACAAATAAAACGATATTTTTTTTTTATTAATTTAATATAACATTGTTTCTTTAAAATATACTCATACCAAGATAAATACTAGTTATGTTGTAATGCTCTAAGTTATATATATATATATATATATATATATATATATATATATATATATATATATATATATATATATATAAATATCCCTATTTTTACCAAAATAAAACTATGTCGTGTTTTAATTAGAATTTGAGGTTTCCAATTCAATACACTAAAGTATATGATAGTTTTGTGTAAACTAGAATACTAAAAAGCTAAAGATACTTGAAATTTTACCTTCCCTACCACACGAGAAAAATTGACTAATTCTTATATAAAATAATAATTAAACTTTGTGAAATTCATGGTAATTTGATCTACTTTAAAAAACTATAAATATGTTAAAGTTCAGAATAAACCTGCAAATGGCAATTGTACAAATTCAAGAAAATCAGAATAATCACCAATACAAAAAAATCAAATCTAAATAGACACAAACCAAACATGCTTCACTCTTGAACAGATAGCACAATTACAAGTCAAAATTTTAAAAGTTGATGAAAAATATAAGATATTTCAAAAGTTTCATAATAATTAACATATTATAAAAATTGTATATATAATTTATCGATTTGATTCGTTTTGATTTTTTCTTCAATTTTTTTTATTAAAATAAAAACCAAATCAAATATTATTATAAATTTTTAAATCAAAATCGAACTCAAAAAAAATATGTTTATCTATCTGGATCGATTTATAATCAAACCAGGAACACTTTTAGTGATGGATGCTTATTGCTTGAACAATTAATCTTGTTTATCTTATTTCTATCTTACAAAAGTATACACTCTATTTTTAATACACCCTCAGCCTAAAGTAAATGACTCTACTATTATAGTTTGGACATTAAATTATTTATATAGTAAAAAAATAATATTTTTAAAATAGTATTTTCACTTTATTATTATTATGAATGAATTTTAGTGAGTATATATGAAATTAAAAAAATTTCTAAAGCTAAAGGTACAACTCCACCAAGCTACTGCACCATTAAAAAAAGAAAATTAGTTCCAATTTCCCAATAGAAGAAAAGGGTTTTAGGTTTAAGTTTTGACAGAGCTGCCATGGAAGAACCTCTAATAGCAGCACAAAATCCGAGGATAAGAGGTAGACATATCAAGAAAAGAGCCCTAAAGAACAAAGCCCTTACTGTCTCTTTCGATGAAAAAGACCTCAAGTAAGTACTCTTCTACAAAGTTTTTTTTTTTTTTTTTTTTGCTATTTTTTGGTGGATTCTTGAGTTTTCTGTACTTGTGTATGTGATTTTTGTTTGTTTTTCTTTGGGTTTTGAAGTGTTAATTTTTCAATTTGATGAATTGGGTTTTTAGGGATTTTGTAACTGGTTTTCATAAGAGAAAGAAGAAGAGAAGAAAAGAAGCGCAAGTACAATTGGAAGAATCCCTGAGAAGGAAACGTATTGAGGCTCGTAAAAAGGTTTGAACTTTTTATACCCTTTGTGATTTCATTGGATTTAATTGCAGTTTAGTAGCTTAATAGCACTAAAATATTGATAAAAAGAATTGTCTTTTGGTTATCGCACTAATTTTGTTGTTGTTACTGTTCCTTTCCTGAATGCTCTGCAGTGCTTTCCTTTTTAGTTGCTATGTTTTTCATAACTACTTTGATTTGCTGTACTTGAGCTGAGTATCACTCGGAAACAGCCTCTCGACCTCTATTCTCCCCAGACCACACTTGTGGATTTCACTGGGTATGTTAAAGTTGTTGTTTGTTGAGAAATTGTGCTTTGGGATTTACTGCCCTGTCATATTGGTTATTGCATATTGGTGTGGCTGTGTGGTTGGATATTGTGGTGTTATGGAGTAAAAAGCTTATTTATTCTCTGTTTCATGGCTTCTAAAGCAAAATGTATGTGTTTTTTTGAAAATAAAATTTGGGTTTCAGCTGAATAAGCATATTTAATAATGACTCGGATGCTAGTTCTTGAAAGTTTTAGGAGACTAATTCAAGCAGAGGAGAATGAATGAATTGGATGAGTACTAGTAGTTTAATATAGGTAGTTAGTCTGCAATAATATGGATTGTTGAATCTTGGAACTCTGATGATAATAAACCTCACTTGGACATAGAATGAATTCTGCATTACGGTGCTTACCATCTATTGCATTACTAGAATCATAGAATGTACTCATGTTTAATTATTTATATTCTTGATATCGTAAAGCCGATCACTCAAACCCCCATTAACCAAGAGCTGACACTTTCTTCATTTGGTGACTCTCCCCCCCCCCCCCCTGCCAGGCTGTATGTAAAATATATTGACAGACAACTTTTCTGTTACTCGCTAAAGCCTAAAAGAACAGTGCTGTAAAAGGAAAGATGGATAATGGTGCAAGGTGACTAGAGACCATTGGGCGAAAGGCCCTCCAAGTCTTGAATTAAGAAAGAATGAGGTTGACCAGCTCAATTAGTACATCGTCTTTATACTAAACGGAAAATTTCACTACTTTAGCTGTTCAAGCTACATGTCATCTACTGCTTTTTAGAAGTAGGAGGTTAAAAGCTAATCCTTTTATCCATTATCAATACAGCTAATTCTTTGATAAGTAAAATTTCAAAGGGTTTCCAAACAGTTCTTCCCTATCACGGGCTTACAACATTGAGTTAACTGAGTAATTATTTATGGTAACAGCCCTCCTACAGCCTTTTTCCAGTCAACTCTTGTTAGTGGGTAAACTCACAGCCACAAAACAGGAAGGTAGATTTCCTTCCCAAACTGTTCTCTGGTTCCGTCAAATAACAGATGCATGTACACGAACCACAGTGGAAGAAGTCCTTATTTCTCCTTTCTTAGCAAAGTCTTTTTGTAGCCTAGGTTATAAGTGTGGCATCATGCTCCGTGGCTTGTTAAATGAGATCCTTGTTATATTTTATTTATGTGCATGACAATTACCCTCTCAACTAAATAGGCATGTATACAAAATCTACCAGTCTTAATGCCGATATTTATAAACAAACAATGGGGACCAGTGTGCAAAATCATTTTAAATTTGACTTATTTTTCTACTTTTTCTTCCGGAGATTAGCACAATCCAGGTTATTGTTAAAATACCTTCATGGCTTTGAAGTTCCTTGCTGTCTCAGTAATTGTCTCGAATTTCCTTCTTTCGTAGTGGTGATCGTTCTAATAACTTTTACTTTTTGATTATGGCTGAAGTGCCTTAACACATTTACATCTGCCTGGTTGTGCGTCAATTGGATCAAATTTGCTTCCAGTTTAGCAGTGCAGTTAGTACGATCATTCAAATATTTGTTACTTTTATTACTAATAGCAATCTTGATGTAATCAAACTTGTCATGGTGAGATATCTTACTTTTTTTCACTTGCTTTTACTATAGAGAAAGGAGGAAAGAGAATTTGCCATCTTTGGTGGAGCTGCTCCTGATTCAGCTGCTGTAACTGATGAACCTGATGATGACCTCGATGACGACGAGGAAAATGAGCGTAATGCAACAGTCTCAGGTATCCTCTAATGGCATTAGTGCAAACTTGTTTAGTGCTGAAGTCCTCGTTGGATAAGCTGAGAATTCCTATGTGTAATATCTTTTGATAGTTATCAGCATAATTGTAATTACGTTATTATGTTGTAAAAGAGAGAGGTATACTATAGAAAATATTATTGGGAATAGATCCATAGAATTCAATTTCAGAATAAAGTTAACCGAGGCTAGGGGAAAGGTTTGGAAACTTGGTCACCCTTGACTGGCTCTTTTTTTTTTTTAACTTTATGACGCCACATGATAGAATCATTTATATAGCTGTGTCACTTCCCTCCCTGCAGAAAATGAGAACTCTGTATTATAATCATTGGCCCATACATTCTCGGTAGATATTTCATTTGCGCTATAACCAAGTGTCTGAGAGTATCTGAGGCTACTAAGCTTCAGTTTTGCTCCAATATGCTCGAATCTTCCTTTCTTATTTTATAACTATTAATTCTGGTGGTTGAGACACACTATTAGTTACTTTTTTCTCTTAGACTTCATAACAAAGAAACATGAAAATGGTATTAGGAAGGGCTATGTCCTTGCTTCACAAGATACTACAACAACAACAACAACAACAAACCCAGTATAACACCACCATGTGGGGTCTGGGGAGGGTATAGTGTACGCAAACCTAACCCCCGCCTTGAAAGGTAAGACGGCTGTTTCCGAAAGACCCTCGGCTCAAGAGAGGAAAACAAGATAAAAAGTCAGATAGGGACAAGCATATTGAAAACAAGATGAAAACAAGGAATAACAAAAGTGAGAAAGTCATGGTAGAATAGTACGGAAAGAAAGAGGCATTAACTACTATAAATAAATAAGATAATCAAAGTACAACGCCCCACACCTATAAACAGCAATACAATGCAGAAATCCAATGACAATAAACAATGAGCAGAACTACAACTACTATGGTGTAAGGATAAGTCACATAGCCTTCACAAGATAAAGTTAACTTAATACTTGATCAGAGGTGGATCCAAGATTTAAGTTCTCATGGTTCAACCTTTAAGGTTCTTAACATTATGCGTCTCTTATTTACTATTTGTTGCAATTTTATTCAATTTTTACACATAAATTACCCTGTAACATTAAGCTACATCTGCCCCTTTACTTGATAGTTAGGATTTGTGTAGCAGCAGTAATGTAACTTAACCTGTGGATTGCTTTTTGTTTCTTGTTAAAAAGGGACTACAACATATGACAATGGCGATGTGCAAGTCATCGTGACAACAAGTGAGTTATCGCGTGAAGAAGAAGAATCCCCAGCTCAAGTGCCGCCACCATCAGCAGTAGTTCAACATACCGGAGAAACTAAAAACAGCAAACGAAACATTCCAGTAAGTAAGAAGAAACCATTCAAGAAAGCTGCGAAAAAGAGATCTCGGCCCAAGCCACAGAGTAAGAGAGATAAGAGGAAAGGTAAAATGAAGAACAAGAAGCATCAGCAGTAGCATTTTTTTGTATCTTTAACCTTGGCCTCTTCTCCTTCAATGAAAAAGAGATTAAAATGTCTCATCCGTAGCGCCTTTTTTCATTTATTTGCGAATATTTTTAGCATATAGTATTTTAATTTCTTGTTTATGTGATGACTAAGGTTTGTTCACAATGATTAATATGGACGGATTATTTTTCTCAATTATTTATTTGTGTAAAATCCTTGCAATTGAATTATTCATACTTTTTACATGATAAATTTACATTTATTTTCAAATAATTTGGAAATAATTGAATAAATTAGAAAATCTAAATTTCACCAATTCAAAATATAAAAATCCATTTTAGAGCTTCTTACAAGGATATGAATGAGCAAGTACAAATTGTAATGTACAATCATGCTATGCCAGCTAACAAGTTGAACAAGACAAATTATTAAGTCAATGTTCAAAACTACATGCGCTAAAACAATAATATCATGATATTAGATATTTAGCATAATCTTGTCATATTCAATATTAACATGCTTTTTTTTCTTTTCTGATAATTGAAAAATCTTTGACGGTCAGTGATGCATATTTAGAAATTCGATAAGGATAATAAACTCGATTCTTTATTTTTTCTTACTTAAATATCAAATTCTTGACTCAATAAGGTTGGCACGTATTGAAGGTTGACACTTAATTAAATTCGGTGAATAATAAGTTCGCTTCTTTGTCCTTCTTCATTTGTATATCAGACTCTTATATGCAATAGGGTCCGAACGTGTGTCATATTCTAAATCATCCAACACAAGTTGCACTCATACAATTAAATTAAAGTCTTAGGCAGGTCTGTTTTGACATAAAAATAAATCTTCTTTTAAATTATTTTCTAAAATAGAATTTGAGTATGCATTAGATTGATTTCTTGAAAAAATATTTGAATATTCTGTATGTTGAATAAGAGGACAAGGGAGGGGACAAAAAGTTATACAGATCGATAAGTCAAGACGAAGGAAAAGAGGGCTCATGATATGGCCCAAGTGAAGTGCATCAAAAAAGGAAACGATAAAGTGCTGATGGAGGAGACACTCATTGAACAAAGATGTCTGTCATACTTCTATAAACTCTTGAACGAAGAAGGAGACAGACATATCGTGCTTGTGATTTGGAGCACTCAAAGAGGCATCATGATCTTGGGTGTTGTAGGTGTATAAAGCTTGAGGAGGTTGAGGGTACTATTCGTAGGATGTGTAAGTTAAGAGCAATCGGGACGAACGAGATTTCTATTGAATTTTTTGGAAGAACGCAGGCGAGGTGAGTATTAAGTGACTTACTAAGTTGTTTAATATCATTTTTCAGGATGACGAAAATGCTTGAAGAATGGAGGTGAAGTACAATAATTTTGTTGTACAATATTAAGGGTGACATTTGAATCACAACAGCTATAGAGGTATCAAGTTGCTAAGCCGGCCACACTATAAATGCTTGATAGGGGTGGTAAAATGAGGGTGGGGGATGGAAATTTTCGTGAATCAGTTTAGATTCATGTCGGGATGCTCAACTACAGAAACCATTTATTGGGTAAGGAAATTGGTGAGGAAGTATAGAGAGGAAAAATGACGCATGGTTCATTAACGTAGAAAGGCTTTGAACAAAGAATCAAGAGAGGTTTTATGGAGATGCTTGGAGCCTAAATATGTATGTGGAGTATATTATGGCGATCAAAGACATATATGATCGAGCGAAGATCCTGGTAAGAAAAGTGGGAGAAAACTCAAAACATTTTCTAGTTTTGATAGGGTTGCACCAAAGATCAATCCTTAACTCATTTTTATTTGCCTTAATGATGAATGCATTGACGAGACAAAATCAAGATAAGGTGCCATGATGTATGTTACTTGTAGATGAAATAGTTCTGACTGACAAGACTCGCAATGTAATTAATGCTAAAGTAGAGATTTGAAGACATATCTTGGAGTCGAAAAAGTTTAGGTTGAGTAGGACCAAAATAAAATACGTGTAGTGCAAGTTCAGTGACCTAACACATGAGATAGAGACAAAAGTAAGGCTTCAAACACAAGTCATCCAAAAAAGAGAAAGTTTCAAGTATCTTTCGTCTATTATACAAGAAAATGGGAAGATTGACTAGGATGTCACCACTGCATTGAGCATGGTAGATGAAATAGAGGCTCGTATTTAGAGTGTTGTGTGATAAGAATGTGTCACAAAAACTTAAAGGCAAATTTTATAGAGTGGTAGTTAGATCGACTATGTTGAATGAGGTGGAGTGTTGGCCAGTCAAGAATGCTCTTGTTATAATTAAAAGTTGTAGAAATGAATATGTTGAGATAGATTTGTGGGCATATTAGATGAGGGTAGCCGGGATAAGATAGGAGTGACTTCGGTGGAGAACAAAATGTGAGAAGCAAGACTAAAAATATGGTTCAAACATTTGAGGAGGAGATGCCTAGATGCCCAAATGTGGAGCTGTGAGACTTGTTATCCAAATTATAATCATGATATTCGTCTGACACCGAGAAATGATCAATAATATAAAAGAAGAGTGAAAAGCATGAAGTTATACCAAAGAAAAATTCAGAAAGTATATGTCATAGATGTGGAGGTATGAGGCATTGGTGACGGATCTATCAATCATCAAAACGTCTGGTTCAGTTATATTAGGCATCCTTGAAGAGGGCAGAAAATAATCTAGAGACAAACTTTATCTCTGCAGATAATATTGAGCCTATGCATCTGGATGTAGCTGATTTCTTCAATTTCTTAGAAGAAAATATGAATATTGATAAACTTGATAATATTTAAATAATTTTCTTTTCATTTGTCTATACTAAATAATATGTTTATATTTTTCTAATTCATGTAAATAAATAAAATTTGTATAATGAGCTATGTTTAAATTATAACCTTTCCCTTATTTCTTTTTGAAGAAAAATATGGATATGCCTCAAATTTTATTTGGATCAATAATCAATTACGAAGATATTTATGTAATTGATAGTGGAACAACTCATGTCATTTTAAAAGATGAGAAATATTTTCCTACTTTCTTAGAAGAAAAGCAAATGTTACTACAATTTCTGATAATTCAAAAATTATTGAAGGCTCCGGAATATCTACTATATTTCTGCCTAAGGGGACAAAAATTGTTATAGAAGTTGCATTATTCTCTTCTAAATCCCCAAGAAACTTGTTAAGTTTTAAAGATATCCACAAAAATAGATATAATGTTGAGACATTAAATAAAATGAATACTGAATACCTTGGTATAACCAAGAATTTCTCAGGCCAGAAATATATTTTGAAAAAATTATCAACTTTATCGTCTGGCCTATATTATGCAGAAATTAGTGCAATTGAATCACATTTGATCATAAACCAGAAGTTTACTGATCTAAATACATTTGTGCTATGGCATAATCGAATAGGTCATCCTGGATCAATAATGATGAGATGAATTCTTAAAAATTCAGTTGGATATTCGTTAAAGAACCTGAAGATTCTTACGAATGATGAATTTTCATGTGTTGCTTATTATCAAGGCAAATTAATTGCCAAATCATCAACCGTGAAGGTTGGCATCGAATCTCCTAACTTTTTAGAGTGTATACATGGGAATATATATGGACCTATTCATTCACCTAGTGAATTATTTAGAAGGTTATCCTACGAGGAGCAACCTATCGCCATCTTGGATCGACAGATTAGAAGGTTACGAACTAAGGACGTGGCTTCCGTCAAGGTATTATGGCAAAATAATAATCGAGAAGAAATGACCTGGGAAGCCGAAGAGGAGATGAAGAACAAGTACCCTTGTTCCCTACACCTACAGGTAACTTAAAACTCCTCATTTGATTATATTGATTGCCAGAGGAAACCATATGCTATGACAATAAGGGAAACTTCCCCAAAATTTTTATATAGAACTTTATGGGACCAATTCAACATTCGAGGACGAATGTTCTAAAGAAGAGAAGGATGTTATATTCCGTATTTTGATACATCAAGTCAGTCGCAAGAGCATCGACTCAAGTTAAAGACGGGATCATTTTTGAACACGAAGCAGACATCTTTAATTCTTAATTCTAATTAGAAAATATTTTGGAGATTAGGAGTTCATTTAATTAGGGTTAGATGACTAAATAAGAATTAGTGATTGATTAAATTAATTAGCCTAAGTACTTGTGTGGTCCCCACCCGAATTAGTTAATTAAAAGAAAAGACAAATGGGTGTCATAAGAGGAGGGAGTGTGGAAGGCTAGGGGATGCTATAGGGAGCATATAGGGCAGCATTTAAAGGCTCAAATCTGAAAAATACATTTCATTCTTCATCTTGACCAAAAACACTCAGAAAAAGAATTGAGAGGTGTAGAGAGAGAGAGGTGCAGCCAAGATAGAGAGGGAGGGAGAAATTAAGGGGTTGAGAGTGATGATTCTCCAAGGTTATGGAAGCAAGGAGGGAGGCTTTAGGGCAACAAAACATTGATGAACCAAACCCTCAAGTTCCAAACAAGTTTTGTCACTATAACCTAAGGCAAGATTTCATCTCTTTTTCCTCATTTTTCTCACCTTGAAGGTGATTTAAACTTATGTGAGTTGATAAATGAGTGATGAATGTATGAAATCATGGGTGTTGATGTTGAGGCATGGTGGGAGGCGTTGGGGGATGTTTGGTGTGAAAATGATGAATTCATTTTATTTAGTATTTAGTTGTTGCTATCGTAGATTATGTGAGGAGGATGAAGGAATTAAATGATTAAAGTTGTAGTTGTAATTGTTTGTGGGATGTTGTAGAACTTGGTGTAACATTAATATAGTTTTCTTACATTTAAATGAGTGATGTTGCTGCGATGGGACTGCTGCTATATGCCATTAAAATAGATGAAAAGATTGTATGAAATAATGTATAAAAATTGGAGGTGGTTTATTTGGCTTATGATAGGTGTACATGAGGTTTTTGAGCACCTTTATGTGGTTAATTAGGGTTTTTTTTTGCTATATCGTTGTCATTATTGTTGAGCTTGGAAGATTAATGATAGGTAAGATTATATGTTGTATTATATTTTGGTTGGGTTGTTGTAGCAATGTTTCGATGAAAATGTGAAGACTACGGATCACTAAAGATCATATGAAGATGTAGTAGTTGCATGTGGATTTGAATTTTTGTTGGATGTTATGAATGTGGGCTGCCTTACTCTAGAAATGATGTTGATATTAATTTGTATTAAATAGAATTGGAAGTAAGAAAACTCCATGATTAGTATTGGTATTAAAATGGGCAGAATTGGAGCTTCATGAATTAGATTGGGTTGATTGTTGTTGTTGCTATTATTGTCATGGATTATGTGTTAAAAGTAAAGGGATTGTATGTGTTAATGTTAAATCTCTGTTTGGGGTCGTATTGGGGTTGTTCTAACCTAAGAATGATGGATTAATTTTGAGTAATGTTGTAGTTATTATTGTGGCTGATTATATTATAAAAATGAAAGAATTCAATATGTCAAGTTGGAGTTGTAATTGATTTAAGGGTTGGTTGTAACGTATGGTTGCTTGTGTTGTATTGAAAGATTAAGTTTAGTTATGATTATGCATTGTATGGTTGATTGTTGGGCTGTTATAAATCATTTCGATAAGGTGTGATGGTTGTAACCTATTAAGAGTAATTCGATAGCACCGTAGTCGTCATGTAAATAATTAACGAAAGTCGAATGTTATATGTTGATTATTTGGGGTATTTTTGAATATCGTCTTGGCTTGTATTGTCATGGCATTTGAATGTGTGATTGTTGATGTTGCTTGGTAATTGTATGACTGATTTGGATGTGGGAAAAATGAGCGGTATAGGAGAGGTGTTGTCCAAATTTTTAGAAATAATCTACTAATGATAAAGTATGTTTTATGCCTTTCCATAGCTTAACTATAGTGCTTAATGTTTTAAAATAGATTGAGACAATATTCGGAAGCATATACGTATTGAGTGCAAGTAAATGCTAAAGGTATGTAAAGCTAACCTTTCTATTTTTGGCATGATCCATATGAAACGAACGGATGACGAACGCATAACTTCCAAAGAAGCTCTTATTATTAGATATACTAGGAGGGCTAATGTTTTTAATTTCCAGAATTTATATCGTTATGTCTTGACTCATGTGTATGATTCCATCCATCCTAGTTAGTATAATTCATATTTTGGTACAATTTATATTTCGGTATAATTCATGTTTGGCATAATTCCTAACGGCAATAGAAGAGTACTTGAAATGACTACCATCTTGATTTTCAAATGATGGTTCATTTTGATTATTTCATTAAGTCTTAAATGATGATTTAAATGCATATGGTTATTCACTACTCTGCTCGTGCATACTGTTATTACATCTTTCATCGAGTCCCAGGCCGAATATGTATTCGTGCACTGTTTCACTACATTATTCACCTAGTCTCTCACTAGAGGATCGGGTATATATGATGACATGATGATGTGATAATGGCGTCGAGTCCCATGATGGGCCAAATATGATATACATGTATATGACAGATTTTTCGAATCCATAATGGGCCGGATATGATATATGATGTAATCATGCATGTTTTTATTTCATAAGGCACATGTACAGTGATTTCTTGAGTATCGGCATCATGTTTGTCTCCTGACACCTCTACTTTGGTTATGATCTTTCTTATTGTAATTTTGTTCTTATATATACTCAGTACATATGTCGTACTGACTCCTCTTTCTTCAGGAAGGGTTGCGTTTCATATCCGTAGGTACAGGTACTCATTTTGAGGATCCGCCAGCTTAGAATTCTCACTCAGGGGTTTTGAAGTGCTTTATTGTCTCGGAGCCTAGACTTTTGGTACCGATCCCTTTAATGTATATATTTATTTATTCAGGAGTACAACGGGGCTCTATCCTACCATATGCTATTGTTAATACTCTTAGAGGTTTGTAGACACGTGTGTGGGTCGTATATAGATGTTATTCAGCCGTGCTAGGATGACTTATGTTTTGGGCGTTCCCATTCGTAGTGGCAGGCTTATTAACTTGTGTATGTATGTGTTTATTTTGGAATGTGGTATGTTGTGGCAGCCTTGTCGGCTTGTGTTTATGTATACATAGTGGGACGTTCTATATGTAATGACAGCCTTATTGACTTACGTACTATGTTATCTTATTTTTTGACAATTATGACTCCCTAGGAGACAGATATATATATATATATATATATATATATGTGATAATTTTGAGACGATTCTACGTCCATGTAAATTTCATGTCATGTGAGTGTTGATCGATTATAGCTAACAGGTGTGTATAAGAGTGTCCAATTCGGGCACCAGTCACGGCCTACGGGGTTGGATCGTAACAGAATTAACGTCCCAAAAGGACCATCTACTAGTATCATAGCTTCTGAATTCCAAATAAGCCTGAAGCGTGGTAGAACACTAGGTTCAAAGGATAAAAATCCTAGAAAGAGAAGCATGAGAAATAATAAAAATGATACTACAAAAGAACCTCCTAAAGAAGGTCAAGATTTGAGTGAATCCGAGACTCAAGTGAATGAATAACTTTTAGTAAGTTCAACCGGTGATAAGATAAATTTAAATTGATCAAAAATCACGATTGATAATGTTTTTGCATATAATGTTGCGCTTAACTCCATACAAGATAGTGAAAGTCTTGAGCCTAAATCCATCGAAGAATATCGACGTAAATGTGATTGGCCAGAATGACAAAAGGCAATTCAATCAGAATTAGACTCACTTGCTAAACGTGAGGTTTTTGGATCTGTAGTCCAAACCCCTGAAAGTGTAAAATCAATTAGTTATAAATGGGTTTTTGTGCAAAAACGAAATGAGTGAAATAAAATTGTAAGATACAAGGCACGCCTTGTTGCACAGAAATTCTCTCAAAGACCCGGGGTCAACTATAAAGAAACATATTCACTTGTTATGGATGGAATAACTTTTTGATATATCTTCAGTTTAGCTATATATAAAAATCTTGAAATACATCTAATGAGTATAGTTACAACTTACCTTTATGGTTCACTTGATAATAAAATTTACATAAAAATTTCAGAAGGATTAAAATTGTCTGAAGCATGTACCATGTCTCGAGATATTTATTCAATGAAATTGCAAAGATTATTATTTGG
Source organism: Solanum dulcamara (assembly GCF_947179165.1). Classification (NCBI taxonomy): domain Eukaryota; kingdom Viridiplantae; phylum Streptophyta; class Magnoliopsida; order Solanales; family Solanaceae; genus Solanum; species Solanum dulcamara. Next base: position 63,263,227 of record NC_077248.1, on the reverse strand, counting down.
TTTGAAACAATCAGGGCATATGTGGTATAATCGCCTTAGTGAGTGCTTGATAAATGAAGGTTATATAAATGATTTCATTTGTCCATGTGTGTTTATTAAGAAAACTGAATCAGAGTTTGTTATACTCGCCGTTTATGTTAATGACATAAATCTCATTGAAACCCTTGAAGAGGTCCAAAAGACAATTAAATATCTAAAGAAAGAATTTGAGATGAAAGACCTTGGAAAGACAAAACTTTATCTGGGTCTGCAAATTAAACATTTAGCAGACGGGGTCTTTGTCCACCAATCTGTTTACACTAAGAAAATCTTAAAACGATTTTACATGGAAAAAGCACATTCATTAAGTACTACAATGGTTGTTCGATCACTTGAAGTGGATAAAGATCTATTTTGACCTCCAAAAGAGAATGAAGAACTTCTTGGTCTTGAAGTACCATATCTAAGTGCTATTGGTGCACTTATGTATCTTGTTAACGCAACCAGGCCTGATATGACCTGTTTTGTTAATTTGCTGGCAAGATATAGTTCATTCCCAACGCAAAGACATTGGAACGGTATCAAGCATATTTTGTGATACCTAAAAGGTACCATTGATATGAGTTTGTTTTATACTAATAAAGATTATGCAGACCTTATTAGTTATGCAGATACAAGTTATTTATGAGACCCACATAAATCTCGATCTCAGACAGGCTATCTATTTACATATGGAGGAACTAGTATATCATGGCGATCTACAAAATAATCTATTATTGCCACTTCTTCAAATCATACTGAAATAATAGCAATTCGTGAAATAAATAAAAAATGTGTGTGGTTGAGATCGATGATACAATTAATCAAAGAAAGATGCGGCCTGAAAAATAATGTCAAAGTACCTACAGTTATATTCGAAGACAATGCTGCGTGTATAGCTCAATTGGAAGGTGGCTTCATAAAAAGAGACAGAACAAAATATATTTCACCGAAATTATTCTTCACACATGATCTCCAGAAGAATGGTGATATTGATGTACAATAAGTTCGTTCGATTGATAATCTTGCAGATTTATTCACAAAGGCATTACCAACATTAACTTTTGAGATAGTGATAATGTATTCCAATCTATTTCCCTTTTTAGTTGCTTATTTTCTCCCCTAATGTTGGGTATACTGATTCATCAAAATGACAATAATAAATATTGTAGTAAATAAATCTCCAGTCATAGGTTTCAAATATTTTATGATAGAAGGAGATTCACACCCAACATATATCCCCAATCTTCTTTAGGGTCCCATCTTTGTGTGTTGTGGTGGAGCAATTGAAACATATACTGCACATCCAAATAGTCTAAGATAGGAAATATTCGTCTCCTCACCAAAAGCCAATTGTAATGGGGAGACTTTATGATAACTTGTGGGTCTGATCTGTACAAGACTTGCTGCATGCAAAATAGCATGATCCCATAATGAAATGGAAAGTTTTGTCCTTATAAGCATTGGTCTAGCAATTAATTATAAATATTTAATCAATGGTTCCGCTAAACCATTTTGAGTATGAACATGAGCAACCGGATGCTCAACTATTATTCCTATGGACAAACAATAATCATTAAATGCTTGAGATGTGAACTCATCAGAATTATCAAGACGAATTGTCTTTATTGCATAATCTAAAAATTGTACTCTTAACTTAATTATTTGAGTAAGCAATCTCGCAAATGTCATATTTGTTGTGGCTACAATTGCACACGCAAGTGTACGTAGTCTCTCAAGTAGTAAAGCGGCTCTTTCAAGCCAGATATCGAACTCACATGGACCTTGATAAGGCAAACAGTTTCTTTCAAATGCCTACACTAATTATAGTTATGCAATGAGGTTAAGATTGTTTGTTACTGATTTTTGGAAGTATAAACACTTTCTCGAAGTGAAGCCAATGCAATAGTTATGTATATTAATCAGGCTTTAAGAGATTCTAGGGCTATAGCATATCGTGAAATCAAGTTACTATTATTCAATCTTAGTTTCTGATGGGTTATTTAATTACTGATAAAAAGGGTTAATAATCCAATTATGGTTTTCCGACCTATAATTGCCTATCTTCATTGCCAACCTAACTACATCATTGAGCGGTGATAGGTATGAAACAATAAAAACGCATTTAACTATCATCCTTTATCATAACCAAATGTGGTAAATAGGTATGTGTCACAAACATCCTATCTACTAATCACGCTAACATATGTTAGTATGAACACATTCCTTCCCTTCTTTGTTCTATCTATCTGTCCTCTTCCGAATTCAAGATAAACAACACATATATCTTAATGCTGGCCAAACATCAAAATCATAACCACAAGAATGGAAAAGTAATTAGAATCAACAACCCATCTTCCACCAAGTTTAAATGCTATTAAATCATGTTTCGTAGCTATAGCCCCGGAATTTGGGTGTTTAGCTACTCATATGTAAATAACAACAACAAGGAATCAATTCCAATTACATTAAAATACAATAAAGGAAGAAAAGAACCTAAAATGTTTTTGTGCTTCTCTTCTTCTTTCGTCTTTCTTCTCTTCTTTTTCCGCCTCCAAAAACGTCTCTCCCTTTTTGCCCTAGCACACCCAACTATTTAAAGTGCTCTCCACTTTCAATTATTGAAGGGCAGAATAATAAATAATTGGAAAGTTGATGGCGCTGCAATGGGGCATCGCGCCACTATCGCGCCCAGAGAATTTCTGAAGAATTTCGCTTGGCGCTGCAGTGGGGCATCGCGCCACTATCGCGCCCAGAGTATTTCTGAAGAATTTCACTTGGCGCTGCAGTGAGGCATCACGCCACTATCGCGCCCAAAACATGCCTCAGTAGTTTGTATCCTGGCGCGTCATGCCACTAGAGTCTGTGCAGGTTTTGACGCTGTAGTGGCGCATCGCGCCACTATAGCGCCAGGACTATATTTCCTGCCTTGCTTTGCAAAATTCCTGCATATGTTGGAACTCATACCTTATTGCACACTTGCTTGATATTCCATCCAAAACACATCATTTGGATTCAATAACTTCTCAGAATGCCACACAACAATGGCCAAACATAGTGCATGGGCTTATAAATACGCCCAAGATCACCGCCCCCCACTTAGACTTTTGTTCGTCCTCGAACAAACACCTGAATTGAGCGTAGACGTTGATCCTAGCATGAACATAATGCAATCTTTCTCAGATATACCTTGAGCACCTGGCTACACATGTTCAATCATCTTAATTAGTTCAACACCTCTTAAACTCAAGAATTGACTCTATAATACAGCAAACTCATATGTATCATTTAATTGGACATTCTATAGATTATCAAATCCTTACAATTTAACATGTGCATCTCACTACATCGAAATACCCCCAAGCACTAGAGTAGCTTTGTGTGTATATTGCAAAAAACAAAATCACTCACTCACTCAAACGATTTCATGTGCGACACAAGGATTTCCATAGGCTTGTCCTTCGTGTTTTGCTCTACCAATACAAGAACGCAATAGTTTTAGGATTGCATAGGTCTTCATAGGTTGTGATTTAAACTGGTGGGACGGTAAGAATCATTATTTGGTACCTTTCTTAAACACTTTAATACATCACCCTTCTCACCATATTTTTTCAAGGATTGATTAAACTGCAAAGTGAGGCTCGGAATAAGAGAGTATTGAAAGCTTGGGTTTAGTATAAAGCAAGGGAAAATAACCAAGGCTATCTAAGAAATGCCTAGTTTCTTTCCTAAACTAAACAATCTTTATTTTGTTTCGCATGCACCCCGGGGCAAGTTCTAGCTCTCGATATGTCTGCACTGAATACATACAATCCTCACTTTCACATAGCACATGTACAATTTAAGGATGATAACTATTGAATGTCAACTACACAATCATATGAATTAAAATTAAGCATGCATCACCTGAGTCAAATATAAGAATTTAAGTGTCTTAAACTAGTCATTTTATTTCATAACATGCCTTCCCTCACATGCATAGCTTAGTCAGACATTTTCCATCCAAACACACTGAAACACATTTTTTTGTGTACGGTTCAAAAGGGACTATCCTTGGCTAAAGAACCGAGAACAACTACCAAGAAACCCAAAATGAAAAATGCACTAAAATGCACTAAAGTAAAGTTTCTACAAAGGTACAATAATCAATTCCCACACTCTCACCCCACACTTAAACAAAGCACCGTCCCCAGTGCTCTATAACAATGCATAGTTTTAAGAGTGAAAGAAAGAACTCCCTGCATAGCTCAGTCATCATCTCCTCCAATTATGGTGGTTGTGTTATCTACCACCATAAGAGCAGTGGTAGCCGTATCCTCTGGTTCTTCATCTTCCTCGTCTTCTCCCACCTCTTCCATGGTGGGTTCATCATCATCCAGAGGCTCTTGAAAATCTGGCCCTACCCTGCACATATGCATAGCACTATCCGTCAGAGGATAGCGCTCTGCCAATTTTATCATCTCGTCGTCCGTTGCCGGACGACCACTAATACGCAATTGTAATTCTACCATTCCAAACATGTGACCCATCCAACTTTCGTCGCGAGCTTGTCGTTCTACAGCCGATAACATTTATCCCTGTGCTGTATCATGACTCCTTGTTTTGGTCACGTCAACCACCTTACAAATCAAATGCGGCACCCTTGGTGCACTTAGATCGTGACTTTCTTCCTCAACTCTTTGAGCCCTCAACATTCGGGTTATTATGCTTCCATAACAGAAACGCCACCTCTTATTGTTTCTGAATTTCAGCATATTGCGACGGATCACCAACCCTGCATTTACCTGCAACCCCTTCATCAACCGGTAAACTAGGACAACCCTTTCCCTAGTCACTTCTGACACATGCTTACATGGCAACAAGACACTGCACACGATTTTCAACCACACCTTGGCTTCACTATTCAAATATGAATAATACAGCGTACTGTGCCTACTGGTGTCTTTTGCCCTCTCCCATCGTGCAACGGAGTTAGTACCACAAAGAGTATGACAAATATCTCTGTATGGTGGCTGTTCTTTCATATCTATAAATTCATTAAAATCACAATGTGGTGTCCCCAAAAACTCATTCAAACTTCTAGTTGAAAAACGGATAACTTTACCCCGAACCTCTACCTTATTGGTACTTGACTGATTAGTGTTCCAATTTGCATAAAATTCATGGACAAGAGTTAAATTGCACTCACCTTGGTCTTCAAAAATGAATTGAAGACCCAGATTGTACACCATCTCGTGAATTCGGGGAAACTCCGTCTGTAGCTTTCCTTCATTCACATATTCATCTCCCATGTATTTAGCTTCTTTCTGGGAGTCAAACCAATCTAGTCCATACTGCTCCACTGCTTGTCTACCAAATTGATGCGGTGGTATCCCTGAGCTTGTTTGTCCAGTGGTTGAAGAACTCCCAGTTTTTTGGGACCTCTTGTTGTCAACTCCTTGGGCCACTTGTTTTCCTTTGAATGCCATTAGAAAGGAGAAGGGTAATTTGGAAGAAAAAAATCGGATTCTTGGTAATGTGGTTGTTTGGAAAAGTTCAAAGAGGAGAGAAAGAAGATTTAGTGATGTTTTGGTGAGGTAAATGTTCTGTGGTATAATATGTGTGTGAAGGAAGGTGATTTATAGTAGAGATTAGAGTGGAAGTTGAAGGGGGAAAGTTTTGGGAGTTTTAGAAATTAGAGGGGAAGTTGAAAGGGAAGGGTTTTGGGAGTTTTAGGGTCGGCTAATGGAGGAGAAAAAATGGAGATAATAGAGGCAATTGAGGGAATGGAGGGTTTTGGGGGTTTTGGTCTGTTTTAAACCTGATATTTAGGCTTTTGGACCGACCCTACTAGTGGCGCTGTAGTGGCGCATCGCGCCAGTGTAGCTCCACAATAAATTTCTGAAGAATTTCGCTTGGCGCTGCAGTGGCGCATCGCGCCAAGAGCTGTTTTTCTACCTATGCTTCTCCAAACTCCAGCTTGTTCTACACTGCTACCTGTTGTTCTACACATGAAATTTTCACAATTATATAAACAACTGGGTGGGTTGCCTCCCATTTAGCGCCTTATTTTTGGTCGTAGCTCGACGAAATATATATATATATATATATATATTCATATAATCGCAACATCAAACTCTATTTTTAAAGAAAAAAATAAAATTACAAACTATAAGTCCTAAGTTACGATACACATCACGGGTTGCCTCCCGTGCAGCGCCTTATTTTCCATCGTGGCACGACCCAGCTGTTGCCTCACTCATTTTCCAGTTCGATGGCTTCCTCTTCCCGGTTAACATCTTCACCAAAGTAATTTTTTACTCTTTGTCCGTTTACCAAGAATATAGACGTTTTCATTGTATTCCACAATTCCACAGCTCCATGTGACGTTGTACGCACTACCTCAAAAGGTCCACTCCATTTGGATCGCAATTTTCTAGGGAAGAGCTTGAGTCTAGAATTGAAGAGGAGTACCTTTTGCCCAGGTTCAAAAGTGCGAGTGATGATGTGCTTGTCATGCCATCGCTTTGTTTTCTCCTTGTAGAGCTTGGCATTTTCATAAGCATGGAGCCTAAACTCTTCCAACTCGTGCAATTGATTCAACTTCTTCCGTCCTGCTAGCTCTGGATTCAAATTAAGCTTCTTGATTGCCCAGTAAGCTTGATGTTCTAACTCCACTGGTTGGTGACACGCTTTACCGAATACCATTTGGTATGGGGAGGTTCCAATGGGTGTTTTGTATGCTGTTCGGTATGCCCAAAGAGCTTCATCTAATTTTTCCGACCAATCTTTCCTTTGCGCATTCACAGTCTTTTGTAATATCTGTTTTACCTCTCTGTTGGATACCTCCACTTGCCCACTGGTTTGAGTATGATATGCTGTAGCAACTTTATGCCTCACCCCATACTTAGCCAAGAGATTCTTTACTATTTGATTTATGAAGTGTGACCCTTCATCACTGATAATTGCCCTGGGAGTGCCAAATCGAGTGAAGATGTGCTTTTTCAAAAACTTGCTCACCATTTTCGAATCATTTGTAGGAAGGGCCACGACTTTGACCCATTTGGACACGTAATCCACTGCCACTAATATATATTGATTTCCACATGAGGGAGGAAAAGGACCCATGAAGTCCATTCCCCATACATCGAAGATTTCAACCTTTAGAATGTTGTTCAAAGGCATTTCATGTCTTCGTGATATGGTGCCCGTTCTTTGACATTGGTCACAGTTCTTCACATAACCTACAACGTCCTTAAACAACGTAGGCCAAAAGAAACCCGATTGAAGTACCTTATGTGCAATGCGCTCTCCTCCATGATGGCCGCCATATGGTGATGAGTGGCATGCAACCAATACTTAGTGTACCTCTGCTTCTGGCACACATCTCCTCACCATTCGATCAACACCTCGCTTGAATAAATAAGGCTTGTCCCATATATAGAGGCGAGCATCATGCATAAGCTTCTTCTTTTGTTGTGAGGTAGCATCAGGAGGGAACACTCCACTAACAAGGTAGTTCACAATATCTGCGTACCATGGGAGATCTTGTACCTCTATTTCCAGCAGTTGCTCATCCGGAAATTCCTCCTTTATCGGCTCCTGCTCAGCCATATGGGGCGAACCCTCTAATCTTGATAGATGGTCTGCTATTTGATTTTTGCATCCCCTCCTATCTTTGATTTCAATATCGAATTCTTGTAATAACATAATCCATCTGATGAGCCTTGGCTTGGCATCCTTCTTGTTGAATAGGTACCTAAGAGCTGCATGGTCAGTAAAAACAATCACTTTTGTACCTACCAAGTAAGAGCAGAATTTATCAAACGCATAGACCAACGCCAGCATTTCCTTCTCCGTGACCGTGTAATTTGCCTGAGTAGAGTTAAGAGTTTTGCTTGCATAGTAAATGGAATGAAAAATTTTCTCCTTCCTTTGTCCCAGAACTGCACCCACTGCTGTATCGCTTGCATCACACATCATCACAAAAGGTAACTCCCAGTTAGGAGCTAGTAGGATAGGGGCTTCAATCAGCTTTTTCTTCAAGAGTTCAAATGCCTGCAAACATTCATCATCAAAAACAAATTTTACCTCTTTTTCGAGCAACCCACACATTGGTTTGGCTATCTTTAAAAAATCTTTGATGAAACACCGGTAGAATCCGGCATGACCTAAAAAACTTTGAACTCCTTTTACTGAGATTGGTGGCGGAAGTTTCTCAATCACTTCAATTTTTGCTTTGTCCACTTCCAACCCATCTTTTGACACTTTATGTCCCAACACAATACCCTCTTTTACCAAGAAATGACACTTCTCCCAGTTTAAGACAAGGTTTGTTTCTTCACACCTTGCAAGTACTTTCTCTAGATTTTTCAAGCAAAGATCAAAAGACTCTCCAAAAACTGAAAAGTCATCCATAAAAACCTCTACAAACTCTTCCACCATATCATGAAATATTGCAATCATACACCTCTGAAAAGTGGCAGGAGCATTGCAAAGGCCAAATGGCATACGCTTGAATGCGTAAGTTCCGTAAGGGCATGTGAATGTTGTCTTTTCTTGATCCTCTGGTGCAATGGTGATTTGATTGTAACCTGAATATCCGTCTAAGAAACAGTAGTATTCTTGGCCTGCTAACCTATCAAGCATTTGGTCAATGAACGGCACAGGGTAGTGATCTTTTCGTGTTGCATCATTCAACTTTCTGTAGTCCATGCATATGCGCCACCCAGTCACTGTTCTTGTAGGTATTAACTCATTTTTTTCATTGGTTATCACAGTCATTCCCCTTTTCTTTGGTACACACTGAACTGGGCTTACCCACTTACTATCAGAAATTGGGTATATTATGCCTGCATCTATCCATTTAATTATCTCTTTCTTCACAACCTCTTTCATGATGGGGTTCAACCGGCGTTGTGGTTGTGCACTAGCCTTATATCCTTTTTCCATGAAAATTCTGTGTATGCATAAAGCAGGGCTGATGCCATGAAGATCAGCCATTTGCCACCCAATGGCCTTTTTGTGCCTCTTTAGTACCTCCAGTGCTGCTAGGACCTGTTCCCCAGACAAAGCAGATGAAAGGATTATAGGTAAAGTGTTATTTATTCCAAGAAAAACATACCTGAGATGTGCTGGCAGTTTTAACTCCAATTTAGGGGCTTCCTCGAGAGAAGGCTTGGGTGAAGGACCCAATTCTCTGTTCAAGGGTTCTACATTTTTCTTCCACATGCTAATATTTGGCATATCAAGCACACTTGCTAGCTCTTTAGCTTCCATGTCCTCTGCAATATCTTGACCCATTACGACTTTTGCCAACGGGTCATTTGAGGTAGTACATTGAGCTGATATTTCCTCATCAATGATGGTTACAGAAGACAGCTCCTCATAAATTATAGGCAATTTCAGTGCATGATATACATCGAACACTTCCACTTTATCATGTGCTCTCATAGTCAATCTACCTGCAACCACATCAATTAGTGCCCCGCCTGTTGCTAAGAACGGGCGTCCTAAGATAAAAGGAACATCAGGGTCCGGCTCAAAATTTAAAATGACAAAATCAACAGGAAATATGAGGGATCCTACTTGTACCAAAACATCTTCAATGATACCATCAGGTCTAGCTACAGAACGATCAGCTAACTGTAGCAAAATAGTTGTTGCTTTAAGTTCTCCCAGGCCGAATTTCTTAAGCATGGATCTAGGTATTAAGTTGATACTAGCACCCATATCACAGAGACCTCTTGCATTACTATATTTACCGATGGTTACCTGCACCGTGAAACTACCTGGATCTTTTAGTTTGGCTGGAAGCTTGCTTTTGTTCAAGATTCTTGAACTACACTCTTCAGTGAGTGCCACAGTTGCAAATTCAGCTAACTTGCTTTTATTGGCCACGATATCCTTGACGAATTTAGCATACTTTGGGATTCCCTATAAAACATCAATCAAAGGCAAATTAATTTGCACCTGTTTCAACAAATCTATAAACTTTGCAAAACACTCCTCTTCTTTATTCTTTTTAAATTTTTGAGGAAATGGAGGAGGAGGTTTTGTCTTTGGTTCCTCTATTGCTTTTGAACCGCTAGGTTCACCTTCTTGCCCGACTTGCTCTTTGCCTTTTTCCTCTGCCAATTTTGCTTTGGGAGCCAATTCAGTGAGTGGGCGACCACTGCGAGTACTCACGACATTCACCTGTTTGGAATTGGGATCAGTGTTACCTGGTAAGCCCCCTTGTTGGCGAGAACTATGTGCACTTGCCAATTGCCCAAGCTGTTTCTCTAAATTTTGGGTAGCCAGTTGATTTTGTCGGACATCGGAAGCTAGCTTGGCTTGGTCTGTCATAATTTATTTCAACATGTCCTCAACACTCATGCTTCCCGATTTTGTTGATCCTTGATCACTTTGACTTTGAGCATTGTATCCTTGACTAGGATTATTGTATTGGTGTCCACCTCCCTGTGGTCTATATTGAGTTGGCCCGTGATGATGATTTTGTTGATTTCCACCCCATGAGAAGTTAGGATGGTTTCTCCAATTTGGGTTGTAAGTATTTCCATAGTTTTGGTTACCAACACCCTTAGGTGCATTACCTACAAAATTTATTGATTCTGGATTTGCTCCACAATGTTCGGCCACATGCTCACTGCTTCCATATACTTCGCACCACATATGTTGTTGTTGAACCATGCTCACTGAAGCCTGCTGCTGTCCTTTTGCTAGCGTGTTGAAATGTGTTGTCATCATATTTTGCATTGCTGCAATTTGTGCTGTCAATGCAGTTACTGCATCAACCTCTAACATGCCTGCTTGTTTTTGGGTGACAGATCGAGCATTTCCTCTATTCCACTCCGATTTCCTTGGGATATGCGATTTAACAATGTGTATAACTCATCATATGTTTTCTCCAAGGCTTGCCCACCTGCAGCTGAATCAAGAAGAATTTTGGTGTTAGGTTCCAACCCTTCTATGAAGGTATGGACCAACACTTCGTTAGCCTGATAATGATGAGGGCAACTAATGAGTAATGATTTAAATCTGTCCCACGATTGATACAAATTTTCTCCTAACTTTTGCTTGAAGCTCATGGTTCCGACTTCAACCACCTCTTGGCTTCTCCTATCAAAGAAAAAGGAAACAATGTTAGTCTCATATAATTAGGAGATACCCCAATTGGCGTGTAAGTGTCGCTGATCTCCAAAAATTTTTGGATGTGAACTTGAGGATCTTCACGAGGCAATCCCGTGAACTGTCCATTAGAGTGCAACAATTGCACCATGTTCTGTTTTAATTCAAATCTCCCTCCAGCTGGCGGTTTCTGAATGCTGGAGGTGACATTTGCAGTGAGTGGGACTGCCACATCACGTACTATCCTGGCTGCCATGGCTGCAGGGAGCTCCTCTGGTAAGACCTCTCCTTCTAAATCGTGATTTTCCGCCAGATTTAGTTTATGTATTAAGTTTTGCGAAGCCGCTGTTCGCCTTTTCCGCTGAAAGAATCGTTCAGGCTCGGATAACGGATCTACAAGCTCTTTGTCTCTGTCCAGTGTAATGTTTAAGTTACTTGCGAAAATTCACATCTAAGACCAAGTTGTTAACGCTAGCACAATCAACATAGAAAGTCAATTTGCCTAATTTCTAAGGTCTCCGACAACGACGCCAAAAACTTGTTGTGGCTACAATTGCACATGCAAATGTACGTAGTCTCTCAAGTAGTAAAGTGGCTCTTTCAAGCCAGATATCGAACCCACAGGGACCTTGATAAGGCAAACAGTTTCTTTCAAATGCCTACACTAATTATAGTTATGCAATAAGGTTAAGATTGTTTGTTACTGATTTTGGAAGTATAAACACTTTCTCGAAGTGAAGACAATGCAATAGTTATGTATATTAATCAGGCTTTAAGAGATTCCAGGGCTATAGCATATCGTGAAATCAAGTTTACTATTATTCAATCTTAGTTTCCGATGGGTTATTTAATTACTGATAAAAAGGGTTAATAATCCAATTATGGTTTTCCGACCTATAATTGCCTATCTTCATTGCCAACCTAACTACATCATTGAGCGGTGATAGGTATGAGACAATAAAAACGCATTTAACTATCATCCTTTATCATAACCAAATGTGGTAAATAGGTATGTGTCACAAGCATCCTATCTACTAATCACGCTAACATATGTTAGTATGAACACATTCCTTCCCTTCTTTGTTCTATCTATCTGTCCTCTTCCGAATTCAAGATAAACAACACATATATCTTAATGCTGGCCAAACATCAAAATCATAACCACAAGAATGGAAAAGTAATTAGAATCAACAACCCATCTTCCACCAAGTTTAAATGCTATTAAATTATGTTTCGTAGCTATAGCCCCGAAATTTGGGTGTTTAGCTACTCATATGTAAATAACAACAATAAGGAATCAATTCCAAATACATTAAAATATAATAAAGGAAGAAAAGAACCTAAGATGTTTTTGTGCTTCTCTTCTTCTTTCGTCTTTCTTCTCTTCTTTTTCCAGCTCCAAAAACGTCTCTCCCTTTTTGCCCTAGCACACCCAACTATTTAAAGTGCTCTCCACTTTCAATTATTGAAGGGCAGAATAATAAATAATTGGAAAGTTGATGGCGCTGCAGTGGGGCATCGCGCCACTATCGCGCCCAGAGAATTTCTGAAGAATTTCGCTTGGCGCTGCAGTGGGGCATCGCGCCACTATCGCGCCCAGAGTATTTCTGAAGAATTTCACTTGGCGCTGCAGTGAGGCATCGCGCCACTATCGCGCCCAAAACATGCCTCAGTAGTTTGCATCCTGGCGCGTCGCGCCACTAGAGTCTGTGCAGGTTTTGACGCTGCAGTGGCGCATCGCGCCACTATAGCGCCAGGACTATTTTTCCTGCCTTTTGCTTTGCAAAATTCCTGCATATGTTGGAACTCATACCTTATTGCACACTTGCTTGATATTCCATCCAAAACACGTCATTTGGCTTCAATAACTTCTCAGAATGCCACACAACAATGGCCAAACATAGTGCATGGGCTTATAAATGCGCCCAAGATCAATATTACGAGTTGATAATAAACACACATGTGACCATCTTATAGATGCATCTATTAAAATTATATAATATTTAAATGATCCACGTGATGGGTGAATGGGCCCACATATACATTACCTTGTATACGCTCCAGAAATATTGGGGATTCAATTTTCACTTTGATTACTGATAGTCTAGTAATCAATTTGTCGTGAGAACATGCAACACAAGAGAATTCTTAAATTGAAGAATCTTTGGGCTCTTCAAAAAGTGTCCATGTGAACTCTCAATTATTTTGCGCATCATATTAAAACAGGAATGACCCAACCGGTCATGTCAAATAATAAAATTATTTGAGTTAGTAAACCTTTGATTTACTATGACATGTGTTTCAACCATGCTAATACTTATGAAGTATAAGCCGGATAAAAGAGCGGGTAATTTTTCAAGTATAAACTTTTTGCCCGACATCATTGTATTAATGTAAAAATATTCATTTTTTTTTATCATTTTTAGTCTCAATATGATACCCATGTTGACGAATGTCTTTGAAACTTAATAAGTTTCTTTGAGACCTACTACAATATAATGCTTCATTAATTGTTAAATTTTTTCCTCCGACAAGTACAACTTTAGCTTTTTCGGATCCTTCAATTAATCTTGTGCTACCAAATATTGTATTAACATTAGCTTATTTCATAATCAAACAAGAGAAATATTTCTTATCTCTTAAAATAGTGTGTGTTGTGGCACTATCAATAAGACACATATCATCATAATTGATTTTGGATCCAACTGATGACTGAAAATTTTTCATATTCTTCATAAACAAAAAGATACATTATAAGAACGTGAAAAACTAACAACATGAGAAGCTTTAAGAAATTGCATTGCCTTAAAAAATATTTTTACGAAGGACAACATAATATCAAACATAATAGGAAAAAAATAACTATTTTTATAATATTTATCCCCAGTTAGATGATCAATTCTTCAGAAAAAATTCATAAAGTCTTCTGTTTCCAAATGAGTAATATTTGGTAGATCTTCAAATTCATCATCTTTATAAGCAAGATTTGTCTCAATATCTTCATATTTATTTAAGGGAGTTTCTTCATTACCATCATTCTGAAAATTCAAGTGCGCCTCCATATTATTATCTCTTCTTTTGAGAGAGGCTTAATAAAGTTTCACAAAATGATCGGGCATACGATATTCACGTGCCCAATGACCTTTCATACCACACCAGTGACAAATATTGAATTTACCTCTGGAAGGATTATTTTGAAGAACTTTATTGTTCTCATTTTATTTTCATCATGATGACGATAATTATTTCGTCCTCTACTACGTCCTCTCCCACGCCCACGGCCGCGATAATTATTTTGTCTTGATTCAAATCGATTATGTGCTGCTACAATATTCGCTTCAGGGAATGAAGCAGACCCAGTGGGACAGACTTCATGATTTTTCATTAGCAGAGTATTATTCTGCTCAGCCACAAGTAGACATGTAATTAATTCTGAATATTTCTAAATCTCTTTTCACGATATTATTGTTGTAGCAACACATTTGAAGCGTGAAAAGTTGAAAGAGTTTTCTTAAGTAAGTCATCATTAGTGATAGTATCTCTACTTAATTTTAGCATGGAACTTATCTTGTGAATAACAGAATTATACTCTGTCACAGTTTTAAAATCTTGAAATCGAAGGTGTATCCAGTCATATCGAGCTTATGGTAACACCGTAAGTTTTAGGTGGTGATATCGATCCTTCAAATTAGTCCATAATTTAAGGGGGTCTTTCACAGTTAAATATTCAGTTTTTAATCCTTCATGAATATGATGACGGAGAAAAATTATGGCCTTTGCTTTATCTTGGCTAAATACTTTATTTTCTTGTTTAATAGTATGACCAAGTCCTTTAGGGTCAAGGTGAATTTCAGCATCAATGATTCATGAAAAATAATTTTTCCGGTAATGTCTGCCACAAACTCAAGTTTTAATAAATTTGACATGATAAAAACTGAGATAAAAATTAATTTTAAAATAATAAAGATAACTAAATTTAAATTTCTTCAGCAGATATATCTGATATAAACATTAATTTGTCTGAAGAAAATTAAAGCTTTTGTGTTATAAAATAAACTAACTTAACAAATTAATAAGGAAGATGAAAGAAATAATAAGAGAAAGACTTAAAGTTGAGAGAATTGAGACTATTTATTTCATCGCAGAAAACGACAATATATATTTTTTCAATGAAAAACCACTATGCAAGCCAAAGCAAAAGGCAGCCATGAAAGCAGTAACCTTTTTAACATTTAGTGCATAATCTGCAGATACCCATAAAAATCCCAAGATCTTCCTCGAACTTTCCGCGAAACCTCTCATCCATTTCTCCTTTTCTTTTCAATTTTCCCGCTTTCCCTTTTCGCTTTCATCTTTGGTTTCTTTAATCTTTCCTTTTCTTCTCCTCTTTTTAACCCTTTTTTCCCGTTAGGAATCTGATTCCTTTGTGAGCTCAAATTTTAACTGAAAACAGTTGAAAAGTCAGATCTGAAGATACCCATTACAGTAATTAAGAAAAATGCAGAGGAATTTCATGGAAAGACCCACTGGAGAAAAACGTACACTTGATGCTAACAGTAGTGAAGAAGGTCAACCTGATAGAAAAAGACCAGCTCTTGCCAGGTAAATTTACCTTAATTCATCAAGAATTATGTTTTTTTTTAATATATGATGTTTTGTGTCTTGTATTGGGGGTGTATGGCGACATGGGGGCGAAAAAAAAGGAAATAGAGAAATGGGGTTTCTCTAACTTTTGGCATAATGGGCTATTAGCTCAGTGGTAGAGTTCGCCCTTGATCATTGGGTCGTTGTGCCATGGATAGTTCAATCTGCTGATCGGCAGTTTAGTTTTGATGAGAACTTCATTTTAGGCTAAAACATTGCAAAATTAACTTGAGGCACCTGTATCAGGGTGTAGAAAGTGTAACTTGTAAATAGGTTTTAGTTCTTTTTTCCTTTCTTTATGTTTAGCTAATTTTGTCAATGGAGTAACAGTGTGGCACTTTGATTTTTCATCGAATCAGTAATCATGTTTCAGTAGGAGGTAGAGTTTAAGTTGGAGGGATTTGGGGAGCTACTTATTGAAGACACTGCAAGTTCTTGTGGAGGGTGAAGACTGAGAGTAATCTTGCATAATGGGGCAGTAGGTAATAAATTTGTTAAGAGAAGTTATAATCTTGATGGATATGTTTGTCGTATCATCACGAAGACCCTTGGAACAGATGAGTACTCCGTTTGATGGTTGTTTGGAAATTTGGGGAAGGAAGAGTTAAAGTTTTGCTTGATGACTAGCCAATTTTTGGTTCTCCTAGTGACAATTGAAGCATGTTCTCTTAATCTCAATTCTTATTACATTCCTGGACATGTTGATATGGTGCAGCATTTCAAGAGGTTCATAGTGCTGTCTACTTTATCATGGCTCAATTTGTTAAGTGTTATAGATGGAGTGGTGTCTCTTGAGGAAGTTGAATTGTGGTGATCTGACCTACATTTGTGGCAGTTTCCACCTATTGTTGTCAACATCTTGCAAAATGGATTTGAAATGATTGCCTTGCCACAGTAATAGAAGTGATGTAGTACGTAAGTTCCCGTGGCTATCAAAGTTTGAGCTGTCAAATGTCAGTAGGATTAACCAGACGTTGCAAAGAGATGAATGTTATCCCCTCCAATTTGCAACCATGAGCATACTTGAACATCTCAAGCCAATTGCTTTAAATTCTGTATATGCTTTGATATCTCGGACCCGTCAAATTGACAGATGCCTCTCTCACAGGCATATTCTATGTGATGGTCAATCAATTGAATTACTTTTAGTGTCACCATCTAGACTACAATTTTTTCAGTTTAAAAATATGCTATTTTGTTCATAGTTTCTTTAATGCAAAACAATATGGTCATAGTTATTGGATGTCATATTTTGTGCTTCAATCTAACATGAAACTGTGTGAACTGGATTATCTTATTCTTCTCTGTGAAGCTGAAATCCAATACCTATTGTAGCTGACCTCATCTTTCTGTGTATCATTCATGGTAAAAATTGCATCATTTATTGAAAACTACATGGTTAATGCAGTGTTATTGTTGAAGCACTCAAGGTGGACAGTCTGCAGAAACTCTGCTCATCACTGGAACCTATTCTTCGGAGAGTGGTAAGACTATTAGGCCCTTTATAGCTTTTCTTCCCATTCTCTGGATGTTAAGAAACACTTCCGTTGTGATCTCTAATTACCTTAATACATGGAAGTCTCAACCACCCATTTAGTTACCTTGTACTGCTGTGACATTGTATCTAATTCTAGTATGCGTTGGAAGCTACAAATGTTTACTTATTAGTGTATAACAAATTAACACAAAAGAATGAAAAGATGCATAAATTTATGTCCATACAAGCTAAACAGAACAAGTTATAGATATTTGATCTCGAAGTACTGCTTAGAATTGATGATTATAGCACAGGTTTATGTGGCCATTGTCTGATATGTCATAGTGTTGGATTATAACTATTAAAGAAGAGCACTTTCAATCTCTACAGAAGTCCCCCCCGCCCCAATGAGAGTGTCCTCAATATCTATGCATGTGTTCACAGTGTCAATGTTCTCGAGATGCCATTCAGTCAAGTTTTTCTTCCTTGTCTGAGAGTTTTAAGTGTGCCAGACTTTCTTTTCTGTTAAACACACCACGTAATTTAAAGTTGGTGTATGGGGAAGTGATTTGCTGATCTCAATTTCAAGGTTTTATTGTGAATACATTTGGGAATGGCTATTTTTCTCGTACTGATGCTTGACGTTGAAAGATTTTGATCACGAAAGTCTATTCACCTGTACATTTGCTCCTATATTGGTTGGAAACAATGTTGAAGTGTGCTTATGTTTCTGCTTTTGGGATCACTGTGCAATGCTTAATCTTTCATTCTTGTTGCACTTGCACAAGATGTCTTCTGCCTTTGTGGTTCTTGTATCTTTATTTCTGGATATTCCTTTGTGCTCACTAGGTTAGTGAAGAAGTGGAGCGTGCTTTGGCAAAACTTGGTCCTACTAAACTTAATTCAAGGTATGTCAGATTCTAGAAGTTTACAATTTATCTCCTTGAGGATCATTTGATTTACTTTTGAACCTATCAATATTTACTCTAAATAGAATTGAGATGTGAACATTAGAGGAGGTTTTCCTGGTTTTGATTGACGCTATAAATTTAGGTCACTCTGGCACCCATAGTAGCAGTCATGTATTCATTAGTGTTCTGTTGATCAATTTGGTTATTAGAGTCCACGTTGTAGATTTGTCATAAAATAATAGTGCTGCATGGCAGCAATATCAAAGTTAGTTTGGTCAATTGAGTGGTTACGGAGACAGGACGTCAATTTGGAGTGGTACCAGAGTGTTAAAAAAACATGTCTCTGTTAAGTTTTTACATTGTCACGGAGCTCAACAAATGGTTAGATACTAAAGCATACTAAATGGAGAAGGGCCCAGGCTTCAATCAGATTGGAATCAACTATTTTCTTTCACTTAATATATGTTGCTTAAAATGATCTGCTCACATTAAAATATTCTCTACGGTATTATATAATTTATATGTGAAACCTTTTCAAACAAAAATTACCCTTTGCTTCGCTGGTTTTATTGGAATTGTCATAGTTCCCAACTTCAATGTGTAATTAACGCAACTTCCTGTGATAAGTTTCTTCTGCGAAATTGTACAAATTTATGGCTAGTCTTCCATTGGATGCTGACTATGTAATGAAATTATTTGAAGAACTAGCATGACTAAAATTTGGATGTTACTAAAAAATATGCAATTTTTTTTCTTATCTCTATAGTGTTGATTTGCTTAAAAAAAGTGCCTGTGTTAAATTTGGATCAGAGGACTGAGGCTCTTGGCCTCTTAAGTCTTTGCCACTCAGGCAATTTCATCAAAAGCTAGAGTACTGCTTCTGTTTGCTTGAGTTCCCATGTAATTTTGCTTTAAATAACTGTCCCCTCCTCTTTGATACTGAACAGCTAAAAAATGATGCAGGGTTTCTCCAAAAAGAATTGAAGGGCCAAATGGGAGAAATTTGCAGCTTCAGTTCAGGTCTAAATTGTCACTGCCTCTCTTTACAGGAGGTAAAGTAGAAGGAGAGCAGGGCTCTGCAATCCATATTGTCTTGCTTGATGGAAATACGGGCCATGTTGTAACATCAGGCCCAGAATCCTCTGTTAAACTAGATGTTGTTGTGCTTGGAGGAGATTTTAATAATGAGGACAATGATGGCTGGACTGAAGAAGAATTTGAGTCTCACATTGTGAAGGAGCGTGATGGGAAAAGGCCGCTTCTTACAGGAGACTTGCAAGTGATATTGAAGGAAGGTGTAGGTAGTCTTGGTGAGTTTACATTTACTGACAACTCTAGCTGGATTAGAAGCAGAAAGTTCAGGCTAGGCTTAAAAGTTGTACCAGGTTCTCGAGATGGAATTCACATTCGTGAGGCAAAAACAGAAGCCTTCAGTGTGAAGGATCATCGAGGAGAATGTAAGTCTATAATATGTCAAATTACGTGCCATTTTATATGCAAACCACAATCAGCTTATCTGTTGTAGTTCTGTGACTGTCTTATTCTACAGTGTACAAGAAACATTATCCACCTGCATTAAATGATGATGTTTGGAGATTGGAAAAGATAGGGAAAGATGGATCCTTCCACAAGAGGCTAAATAAAGCTGGCATATATACAGTGGAAGACTTTCTACGACTCATCGTGAGAGACTCTCAGAGGCTTCGAAATGTAATAATATCAAAACTGTAATGTCAGAAATTAATTTGACGATTGTGGCTATCTTAACATTTTCGTTTTGCTTTTCACCTTATTGTCTCAGATCCTAGGAAGTGGAATGTCAAATAAGATGTGGGATGCTCTTGTGGAGCATGCTAAGACCTGTGTTCTTAGTGGGAAGCTCTATGTCTATTATCCAGATGATATGAAGAGTGTTGGGGTTGTTTTTAGCAATATCTATGAGTTGTGTGGTTTAATCTCTGGTGGACAGTATCATACAGTTGATTCTCTTTCTGAGGATCAAAAGGTTTGTATTCTTGAATTCATTTTCCTCTTTTACATAATTATGTTTGATTCTTTTTTCTCTTTTCTTCTTTTGAGTAAGTTATGGACCCGTCTAACAATTTTGTAAAATTAAGAAAAGAGAAAATATTAAAAGCAGAG
Source organism: Solanum dulcamara (assembly GCF_947179165.1). NCBI lineage: Eukaryota > Viridiplantae > Streptophyta > Magnoliopsida > Solanales > Solanaceae > Solanum > Solanum dulcamara. The sequence goes on along the minus strand of NC_077248.1, from coordinate 63,242,926 downwards.
AAGAATTCATCTTTTCCAGCACCTCCAAGAAGATATCTAATTTGTCATATTGGATATTGAAGTCAAGGCAATGGGTGCTGTAGAGCATGTCCCTATATGGGGTTAAATCTAGGTTTTTGTTATTCACCACCCAAGTCTTTTGGCGCAACCATGTTTCAACCAAAAATTATTTGAGACCGAATATTTTTACTAAAGCCATTTTCAGCCTTATTTAAATCCAATACCGCTCTCCCAGTTGCCACCCTATTTTTATGCAATTTGCACGAATCATTTACTAAATTTGTTTTTAGCCTATCTAAATGCTGATGAATATTGTGTTAATTGATGGAACTAGCGTGGGTGTCAACCAAATGCTTGAACTATGGAGAAGCACGTTAGAGAGTAAAGTTTTTTGGATAAGTAGAAGTAAGACCAAATACTTACATTGCAGGTTTAGTCAACATGAGAGGAGAGAAGTTGAGGTGAGACTAGATGGAATTGTGGTGCTAAAATGCAACCAAATTGTATATCTAGGCTTGTTGTGTCAAGAAAATGGAATGATAGATGAAGATGTTGCTAAATAGGATTAAAACTGGATGGTTGAAATGGAAAAGTGCTACTGGGCTGTTATGTGATAGAAGGATACCTACCAAAGTGAAAGGTAAGTTGTATAAAACAACTATAAGACCGGCTATGTTGTATCATGTATGGTAGTGAATGTTGGGATGCTAAAATCCAACATATCCACAGGATGAGTGTTGCGGAGATGCAGATGATAAGACAGATGTGCAGTCATACTAAATTAGATAGGATTAGAAATGACCACATTCCCCAGAAAGTGCGAGTAGCAGTTAGCACACATTGAGGATATTATGTGAGAAGGTCACCTGAGATAGTTTGGACATGTTCTGCGTCAACCTATAGATGCACCGGTCTGTAGGTGTGAAACTATGTTAAGTGAAATTGTTAAAAGGAGATGAGGTAGACCTAAAATTACATGGAAGGAAGTGGTCTCAAAAGACCTACAATTGCTTGGTATCAATACAAACTTAGCTTAAGATAGAATACAATGGAAGAAAAGACCCATATAGGTGATAGTTACTAGTTGTGGATATGTCTTAGACTCGTACAAAACTTTTGTTATTATTATTTTTCTTATATATATATATAAAATTCACGTATGTTTCTCTTTTATTTTATTTATTATATAATGTTTAGCGTATTTTTTCACTTTTATTCTTTTTTAGTATTATGATGATATGATATGAGCTTAAATGACGAAATGAAGATTCATATAGTCGACCCCAACTTATTTGGGATTGAGGCATAGTTTTTAGCCTATATCTTGATGCGTTTTGTACTCTTTCTTTTGTTAGTGTCATGTTGTAAAACTTTGAAAGTAGTGGTTGTTAGTATATAACATGTTACTACCAATTTGCATAATCTTGACTTTGTATTGTTTGACTTCCCCGGTGTGAGGAAGAGCTTAAGTAAACTTCAAAGTGTTCTTGCAGGAATATGTGGACACCTTAGTCAAGAAGGCATATGACAACTGGATGCATGTTGTTGAATATGATGGAAAATCTCTTTTAAGTCTTAATCAGAATAAAACCTCAGATGCTCCTCAGTATAATCTTGCATCTGGTTCTCAGAACCATTCTAATTCATTTGATCATCAACTCAATCTGCCAAGTCTTCCTGCTTCAACTTCATCAGAGCAGCCTCATATGAATCCAGGATTGAACATGGGATTGGGAGGTATATATATATATATATATATGCATCAGATGCAAGATATTAGTTCGATGCTTAAGAAATGTCATCTTGAAGTATGTTATATTGTGTTCATTGTTTTGCTTTTACTGCTGATTTGGCTCAGTGAGCTCCTTTGGTAACTGAAAGATAATTCATTGCTAAAACTATGAATCTAAATGATTAGAAACTTCACACATCCAGTAACATAAGACTGAACTTTGAGCATAAATAACACATCGGATATTCTCTGGCATGCCCTTTTTTCGTCAAGTTTAAGAGTGTTGTCTTAGACTTGTGCTACCATCCTTAGCCAGTCTATGATTGGTGATCTTATGATAACTTGTTTCCTGCAACATGGTTCATCATTTTTATCTGCTTGCACTTTCTCTTCATTTAATCAACTTATGCCTTCATATCCAGAAGTTATGGTTTTATTGGGAATAGTTCTTTGCATTAAGACATCAAAATTTGACATATAGTTTTAACAACCCAAGAGTTGGAAAAACAAATTAATTTTATCTCTATCTTATTATCTGTTGAGCATTGTAAGTTGTAACCTTTGCTGGTCAATACTCAATAAAGAGAGATATATTTGTGACTTTTGGGTCTTCATTGTCCTCTATTATACACACATACAGAGGCAAGTACATCTTGGCTCTGGGGCTATAGTGCTTTAGAAAGAAACCTACTGTAGGTGTCACAAAAGTGAATTCCTGTCTAAGCAAGTTATCCATTATTTCAGCGTATTACTCCCTCCAATAACTCCACCTATTTGAGAAAATATAGCCAGTTGCAAATCTCAATGGAAGAGGACTGCAATAGTGTTGAATCAGTGTGAAAATAGTGTTAAGTATGATAATGTGATGTTTTACTCCTTACCAACTTATGAACTACTATTTCTTTTCCTCTACTGCTGCTAAAATAATGTCCAAGTCAATTTACTTCTTAGTCACCATCTATGTTGTTCAGACTCTTCAAAAATGTCGACGGGTGCGTGTTGGATCCTCCAAAAGTAGTGCCTTTTTGGAGGATCTGACATGGGTTCGGCAACATTTTTGAAGAGCCCAAGCAACATAGGTCACCATACCTAGTAAGTTGTCTCGTAAAATGGAGCAGAGTACCTTAAGCTCTATATTTTACTGCCATATATGACATGAACTCATTCTAGTTGAGCTAACTCATTAGATATACTATAACACCTATTTGTCTCTTCCATAACTTTCACCAAGTTTTGCTTCATAATGTGCATATCTCTGTTTTGCCAGGGTATAACGATACATATACCACAGAGTCTCAGAACACAAATCTAAGTGTCAATGAACAGTTAAGTGGTGCTTCATTTCCTCAAAACCGCTTTGTAGGCATGTCGCAACAAGCTCAACCACCTGGAAGTGAGAGTAGACTGTCCCTTCACCCACCACAATCATCATTTTCTAGCTTTTTTGCTGCTGGTACTCCTAATTCATCCTATAAAGGAGCTGATGACTTCTTCACAGAGGAAGAAATCCGCACCAGAAGTCATGAAATGTTAGAGAATGACGACATGCAACATCTTCTCCATATATTCAACATGGGTGGCCAGCATCATGTTTCTTCCAGTACCTCAGAAGATAATAATTACCCATATGGATCACCATACATGCCCAGCATGTCTTCAAGTTTTGGTATTAATGAGGACAGGACGCGTTCAGGAAAGGCTGTTGTAGGGTGGCTTAAACTGAAAGCAGCATTGAGATGGGGCATCTTTATCAGGAAGAAAGCTGCTGAGAAAAGAGCACAAATTGTTGAATTGGATGACTCCTAGATTTGATTTTACACTTCTCATAGCATCCACCTGGATGCCGAATTCACTTCAAATTCGTTTACTTCATTTCTTTGTAAAGTACACATGCAATGTGATGTTTGGGCTTCCTCCGATGAACACTATCACTCGCTATTGGAGTTTGGTCATCCAGCCATGAATATACATCTGGTGCTAGTTTCGGCTCAATCCAACGTCTGGAACTGTTCTGAGATTTTCTCAGCTCATGATCTGCATTTTGAGGACATTGCCATTCTTGGTTTTGGCTGATAAGAGACTTCCCATGAATAAACCCGCATTGTGAAGGACATCAGCTACTCCTGGGAGAGATGCAAGTAACTTCAGTTCTCTTAACTCAAGATGTTTGTTAGCTGCTAGTTTACTTACTAGTGTTTTATTTTTGAATCAAAGAAAAATCTAATGTTTGCTCTATAAAACAATTGTATATGGAACTGATAAAAATAGGATATTTGGGTGCTTTAAGCATTTCTTGTACTTGTGTGCAGTGTACACTGTGATGAGCAATTTATGCAGAATTATGGCTCATATTTCATTGATAATTATCTCTAACTTCAATTAATGGTATTGTCAGCTAATTACATTAGTTAACATTCTATCATGCACCAAGTCCATAAGTTGGCAAGCTCAATGCAAACATGCATTTTGCCTAGTAAGCCGCAGCAACAACATACTTAGTGTAACTCAAAAATGAGGGCTCGATCCCCATATGGTGCATTAATTATTGTGTATTTTTAAAAACTGACCTCATGTTGGGACATACGATTGGGATCGATTTTTTACTGCATGACTGGGGTCGGTTTTTAGATCATTTTTTTACGAAAATCAATCTCAGGAGGTTGGATTTTTACGTCAGTTTTGACCTTTTTTTTAGTAGCAAACCAACACCACCATATAACCATGAATAAATCGCTCTTGGGAATAAAATTATCCAGACATGCACCACCAAAATCTTTGTTCATTAGAAGATGAAACAACAAAATTAGATAGCAAATAAATAGTCTAATTTTTAGCTAAAAGAAAAAAAGAACTCAAAGCCAAGGAAATAGGCCGGGATGAATTAAATAGGTGGGTTTATAAAAGAATAGGGTATTTAAAATCATGAGTCCCTCATCAAAATTAAGGACAAATTTGTATCTTAATATAATACGAGGGGCATATTTGAACTGAAAATATAACCGAATATACATTTGAACTAAACATATAAAAAAAATAAAAGAAGAAAGAAAATCCAAAATGAAAAACGCTCTACTGGGAAAACAATAACGCCGTTGCCGGGGATCGAACCCGGGTCACCCGCGTGACAGGCGGGAATACTTACCACTATACTACAACGACTTTGTTGGTACTATTATACATCATATATATATAATCACAATCTATTCCACTACAATTCACCAATATTACGTATTCAACCAAAACTTTAAAATCATTTCAAGTATGTAAAAGTGTATGTTCTCTTTCCTCGTGTAAGTTTAAGTTACATATTTGATCGATTCGCAAAAAATATTTATAGCATTTAGCTAAGAGATACAATGCATTAAAGACATATGATTATTATGCTTTAAACAAAGTTATTTAAAATATATGCAATAAAATCTTGGACTATGACGATAACAACAACATATCCAATGAAATCCATAAATGGGTTTGGGAAGGGTAGAGTATACGCAAGCCTTACTACTACCTCATGAAGATGAAAAAACTGTTTTCGAAAGACCATCAGCTCAAATGTATCAGCCCCAAATAAGAGAGAAAATCATAGACAATTAATTGAAATTAGAAAATCATAGACAATTAATTGAAATTCAATCAACAAAATAATTTGACCTATGAATGACATCTATATGTGTTTAAGGTTGCCACATCAAAGAAATCACTATCGCAAGACATATATTATACATTTGTTGACTACTTCCCCCCCCCCCCCCCCCACTTATTTAAGAACCAAATGGAGTATTTGTTTTTTTAATTTTTTTTTATTCAGTGTTTGATACTAGTATTGAAGCACAATTAATTTGAATTTGCGCCACTTAGGATCTCATTTGAAGAAAGCACTTCCTACTTAATTTTTTTTCATATTCGACTTAAATTCGAAACTTCTGATTAAGAAAAGAACAATTTCATTCATTGCACCACATTTTTTTACGGTAATATTCATTATTCAAACTGAATAAACTGGGATTTTTGTTTGTTCCCCCAGACCACAATTGTTAACCCCCTTTCATACAAACACGTTTGTCTTGTGAACTATTTCCTTCCATATTTTAACTAGAGTGGTGTTCTATGTTACTACTTGTCATAGAAGTTTTAAACCAAGAATTGTTTTTTAAAAAAAGAGCCAACCATCATTGTTATTGACAATTTAATTATATTTTCTTCGTTTCCAAATAATTAGTGTGTTTAGCTTGCTTTTTAAAGAAAATTATTCACTCCCAAAAAATAATTTTTTTTTTCCTTTTTTTAGTCCATATTAAATAAATTGTTCAGATATAACATATTACATACCCTTTAACATAAAAAAATTATTTTAAAATATAGTAAAATGATACTTTTCACTATTATCTTTTTGATTATTGTTAAACTATTCTCTTAAAAAATATAATGTAGTTACGAACATCATTAAAAGAAAGGGTAAATTTAAAAAATAATAATTCAATAATTCTCTTGAACTTTAAAATTTCACTTATTTTGTACTATACTAAACGTTTCAATAATTTACTTAATATAAATTAAAGGGAGTAACTCTTAATTAAATGTTTTGAGGAAAGAAGTGGTTTTTCAGTGGTGTAAAACTCCATATGTTAAAACAAGGATAATTTTGAAAAATAAATAAATAAATTATTCTTGATTAGGTAAATCACGTATCTTGAAATAAAATTTAAAAAATAAAAAAATCACTTATTTTAACATGGAAAAAATAATTGGTAGACCCCGTTGACTTACTTTGACCCCTTCACAGGCACAACAACAAAAAAGAGGTAATAGCATTTAAGTCCATTAATTATAATTTATTTTGTTTTAATTTAAGTGTCTTAATTTGATCGAATATAATTTTTTTAAAAAATATATATTTTAATTTAGTAAAAAAACCCTTAAATTTTATAATTTTAAACTTGTCTGGTAGGATATTGAAATTCCTTTTTTTTTAGGAAAAATTAATAAGACATTAAATTGAGACAAATGAAGTAGTATATTTTAATTTTAATCCTTATGTTTTATATTATTTTTAAATTACATTATCGTTAAATATAATAATATAAACTTATCAAAACGCATGAATCGGTTGATAATTATAGTAAATATATGAAAATATTCAAAATCGAATCGATTTTTTTAATTGATTTATCGGTACTGAGTTATTGATTTAGTGATTTTGGTAATGATTTTAATTTTTCTGTTATCGGGTTATCGGTTCTTAACAGTTAAAATTTTTTTCTTAACGGGTTAAGCGATAATCCGATAGTAATTTAATAATTTATATTTATTACCATTCGGTATATAAATTCGTTCACTTAGAATTTAGTTTTCATACTTTTATTTTTTGATATCTCAAATTTTTGGTTATTAATTATACATTATTTTACATTTGTTTTTGAGCAAGACACAATTTATCAACTCATTTTCATGATTCATTTGGTTTGTCACATTGTTTTTCAGTGATTTTCAATGGGTTTTTTGGTATTAAATCTTAACGGTTAAATCGATAACTGAACCGATAATGATCAATAATCGATAAGTCAATATCTTAATAGTTCTATAATGATTTTACATGTTTATAAATCAAAAATTGATAAATCAAATCGATAAATTTTAAAATCAAACCGAATCGATCGATATAAATGACTACCAACAAATGAGATAAAAAATGCATATTTCTAATAATTAAAATTAAATAGTATAAGACTAAATTCATAATCCTATTCATAGGGATTAAAAATGATATTAACACTAAATAAACAAAAAATAAATATCATGTGGCATGTTCCTTGGCCCCACGACTGAAAAATTGAAACAACCGTCAACAATAAAAACAAAAATAAACAGCCGTCACCTTTTAAAACTTTAAAACCCACCAACTTGGAAGGATCTAAAATTGACCAATAATGTGACTATATTCAAAAGATCGAGACCGTCCAATCACTACACTTGCTTACGTGTCATAATCTCAACCATCCATTTCTCTTCAAACTTTTTGTAACATAAATCTAACATATGTCCAATATAATTTTATAAGTGAAATCTAAAGAGCATAATATGTATGTACACAATAACATATTTAATATAATTCATAAGTGGAGTCTGAAAAGCATAATATGTACGTAAATCATATCTTTATCTTATGGGGTAAAAAAATATTTTTAATTGACTTTCAACTTTAAGTAAAAAAATGACAAATCAAGAGATTTGAACTGACCGTCTATCCTAATCTGCATAGAATAAACAAATTATACTCTGAATTGTTGAATATGTCTAAGAACAGAGTACAGAACGCGTTTTAGGTAAAAGCCGACCGACAAGTAGACTTGGACCGACCAATAAACTGAACCACCCATCTTGTTTCCTTTTACGCATCTCCCATAACGCCACGTGTACATCTCCAACGGCTAGTTTTTCTACCTCATATATTTAAGCCATAGATAAAATTCTGAATTAGTACATACTTATCTTTTACCAGTTAAAAAATATTAAGTCTCCAAAAACAAAAACAGTAGACAAAACTGTCTTTTTTTCCCCCCACATATAAACAAATTTGACCCATTTCTTCAACCCCAACTGTTTGTACAAAATTGTAAAAAAGGATATAGCTTGTATTGCTTCAATTTCAATCTACTGTTGTTACCTTCAAATTATTTATTACAAAGGTATGTATCCATTTTTTAATTACTTTTCTGCTTACCCATTTGACTCAATTGACTAGCTTGATTTCAAAGATTGATTTTTTTCTGAAAAAAAAATTGTTGGGGTTTCTTGGTTTTGCTGTTTAGTCCATTTGGGAAGTTGGGTTTTGTTTTTTTGATAGTTTATTCATTTGGGGTTGTTTTCAATTGTCTGATTTGGTGGGAAAAAAAATCAAATCTTGCAGTTGGGTTTTCTGTGGAAAAGTTCAAGAAAATGGTAATGGAGAAGACATATGAAAAGTGAAAAGACAATTCTTTTTTATATAATTTTGTTGGTTTTACTGTTTTTAGTCCATTTTCTTAGTTGGGGTTTGGTTTTTTTTTGATAGTTTACTGATTTGGGGTTGGATTTTGGATAATACTGACTGGTTTTGTTCTGTGATTTGGTGGAAAATCAGATCTTGCAGTTGTTTTTTCTGTGAAAAAGTTCAAGAAAAATGGCAATGGGAAAGAAGATATGTGAAAATGTTGGATTTGGGCTTGTGAGAAGTACTTCATTTGGGAGGAAAAGAGTGTGTTTGCCTAATATTAGAGATCTTGATTTCATTTCCACAACACCCACAAAGAAACTCTGCAGAAAGAATTCATTTTCCACTTTTGTGAAGTCCCCTCTAGAAGCCCTACCTCAAGATATCCTGGTTAGTACAAAAGTTATAATTTCTTTTAATTTACTGTACTTGAATTGAATGGGAGCCTAAGAGGGACGGTATAGTTGTCTCTTGTGTGATTTATAGGTCACGGGTTCTAGCCGTGGAAACAGCTAATTAGGTAGATTGTCTAAATCATACCCGTTGAGGTGCGAGCCTTCTCCGGGGACTGTGTTAACACGTGATGCTTTATGCACCGGGCTGCCCTCTTAATGTACTTAAATTCATGGATTCCCAATTCATTTACTATTTACTGGACTGGCTTATTGAAAAAAAATGTGTTATTTTTTCTATTCTGCAGATAAGGATACTGTGTGGAGTTGATCACGATGATCTAAAGAGGTTGTTTCATGTATCAAAACCAATTAGAGAAGCGGTAAGCATTACTTAATTGTTATTGAAGTGATATTACATTATAGTTGATTAAAAAGTTTGATTGGATCTAAGTATTGATGAACTCTATGGTTTATTTGGTGAATGAACAGACTTTGGTTGCAAAAAGATGGCATTTTGAATATAGTACACCAAGAAAGACTCTTGGTTTTAAGAATGCTACTGATATGGAAAATTGGAGTGAGTGTAATGATGTTGAAGTGCCAAATGCTCCTAGGCAATCGAAGTTTCCGAGGACTAGGTTAAGCCGGAAGAAACTAGCTGACATATCCGTAGCCTTGTTTACATCAGACGGTGAAGAAAATTGGCCACGAAGGGAGTTATTTATGCAAATGGACACCGAGATATAGATCTCATATCAGATTCTTTATTGGTATTACAACACAACAACAACATCAACTATGCTTCAATGTCAAGCGAGTTGGGGTCAGCTATATGGATCATCACTGTTCTGTATAGGCATTGTTGTAGAAATCATAGGTATGTTTATCAGATTTCAGCTGCTTTGTGTACATGTCACAACAATCTTTACAAGCCACATTGTTCTTCAATACTTTCATTGAAGATGGAGTGTGTTTGTATTTGTTTGTACTTGTAGAGATGTTGATTTAGAGATTCAGTTTGAAGGGCTCTGTTGGCCCTTCTGATCTCATAAGAATTTTAGTTGTATATAGGAGTCTATTCTCTTGTAATACGATTTGTTAAGTTAAATGAATAAATATGTACTCCACTTTACCTCAAACTTGTTTGCAATTTGAAAAGAACCTCTCTACCTGTCTGTGTACACACTATACGTCGCAGACCTTACTTATGCGATTACACTGAATATGTTGTTGTTTGTTATTTGCAGTTTGGATATGTCCTGGATTTCAACATTCATTATATTTAGTCATTTAGATGAGAAGATGGACAATAGTGTGAAGAGAGATGCAATGTAACCTTTTAAGAAATAGAAGATTGATGAATGTATTTTTAAATTGAACACTTGGATGAAGCATAGGTTAAAGAAAATACAAGAACAAAATTTTCCATATCTTTTTCTTTTTCTTTTTCATTTAGTGAGACAAAATCAAAGAAAAATTTCCAACCATGTGCTCATATATTTTACATTTAATATACATGAGCACATGTCACTAATTAAAAATATGCATGAATACATGACATTAATGGAGAAATAGATTCCATCTCTATGTCCTGCTCCTGTCATATCTTGGTCACCTAACATGTTGTACTATCTAGAAAGTCAGTAATACCCATGTGTTTGATTACACATAAGACCACAATTGTTGTCCAAGTCATCTACTCTATAATCTTTAGAAGAGGATTATAAAAGGAGGGTGACACACACCTTTGCTAAAGATTGTTAACATAAATAACAATTTTCAAGGAAGAGCTTAGACTATACAATGATTCTTCCTTAATAACAAAAGTAGTTACCTTACAAAAAATTAATAAAATTGGCCTTATCACATCTCCTTCTAATATTAAGAAGTTTGACATTTATCTAGTTGAAAGGGTCCACTCTTTGCTTCTTTTTTTTTTAAATGAATACATAAATAAATACTAAGGATTTTTATTATAAATGAGTGATCTATGAATCTATGTAGATTCCCATATTTTATCCATTTTGTCATATTTGTATGAGCTTTCAAAATAGATTAGCCCATATTTATCTATTTAGAAAATAATGAGTGATCCATTTAAGTAAATATGAATTAAATAGACTCCTTTTATTCATATGGGCTGAAATTGCCACCCCTATCGAAAGTCAAACCACCAAACAAATACATGAACTAACATACGATAAAATTGGGAAGATCGTTTAATTCTTATTGATTGGCCCCTAAATACTAAAAAAAGTGGCATGGATCATGTTTAGACTACATGTACTGTTCTACCAAGTTATTACGGAGGGCCCTGTAAATGTTTTGCAAAGAAATTAATCAAAAGCCATACCACCAAAAAATTCATCGTCTAATACACACGAGAAATTGAGAAAATCACCTAATTCCTGTTGAGTGGTCCCTAAATACTAAAAGAGTGGCGTGGATCATCCCGAGGCTACACTATTCTTCCCCATGTGATCTTATAAGGTTTTGGAAAAAAATTGATCGAAAGTCATACTACCAAAAAATTCATATGGGCTAACACACACGAAAAACTAAAAAATTGTTTCATTCCTGTAGAGTGGCCCCTAAATACTAAGAAAGTGGCATGGATCATGCTGAGACTACACGTACTGTTTTCTCAGGTCATTACGGAGGATCCTAAAAAGATTTTGAAAAAAAATGTCCGAAAGTCATACCATCAAAAAATTTGTGGGCTAACACACATAATAAATTAAGAAAATTATCTAATTCCTGTTGAGTGACAACTAAATGCTAAGAGAATTGCATGGATCAAAACGAGGATACACGTACTGCTCTCCCAGTTCATTATGGAGGGTCTTGTAAAGATTTTGCAAAAAAATTGACCAAGAGCCATATGACCAAAAAATTCATAGGCTATACATGAAAAAGTGAAAAAATCGCCTTATTTATGTTGAGTGGTCTTAAATGGTAAGAAACTGACTAAAATCACATTGATACTATATGTATTGTTCCTCCAAGTCATTACGCTGGATTTTGTAATATTTTGTAAAAAAATTGATCGAAAATCATACCACCAAAAAATTCATTGGCTGACACACAAAAAAATGGAGAAAATTGTTTAATTCTTGTTGAGTGGCTGATGTGAGGCCAAAAATACATATTTTTAGTCATTATTTATATCATATTTAGTATTTTTATTTGTCCTTCTTGAGCATAAATTTTATGGATTATGCTAAATTGTGTATGTTATTTGTAGGATTAATCTGATGTAAAAATGAAGCAATTTTGAGCCAAAATGAATTAAAGATGAAAAATTAAAGAAGGAAAATCAATAGAGCTAGTTAAGATTCTAAAGAAGAGGAAGATTAATATAGCTTGTGTACAAGAGACCAAATGGGCAGGTTCTAAAGCTAAGGAGGTAGACGGGTATAAGCTTTGATTCTCTGGAAGATCGAAGTATAGAAATGTGGTAGGCATTTTAGTAGACAGTAATTTAAGGGATCAGGTGGTGGAGGTTAGGAGAGTCACTAATAGGATGATGTCGATTAAGGTGGTCGTTGAAGGGATCACATTGAATATTATTAGTGCTTATGCGCCGCAAGCGGGCTTAAGCAAGGAGGATAAGAGGCGCTTTTGGGAGAATTTTGACGATTTAGTGGGAGACATATCGCCTACTAAGAAGCTTTTCGAGGGAGGGGATTTCGATATGCACATCAGGTCTATTTCTGGAGGGTATGATGATGTGCATGAAGGCTTTGGCTTCGGGGACAGAAATGGAGGAGGAGTCTCACTTTTGGATTTCGCAAGAGCTTTTGAGTTGGTGATAGCCAATTCGAGTTTCCCAAAAAAGGAGGACCACTTGATAACCTTTCGGAGTGCGGTGGCTAAGAATCAGATAGATTTTTTACTCCTTAGGAAGGATGATAAAGGACTATGCAAAGACTGTAAGGTCATTCCGATCGACAATCTTACGACCCGATATAAGCTCTTGGTGATGGATTTAGGGATCAAGATGATGAGGAAGAAGAGGGTCAGGGATGACCGACCTAGGATCAGATGGGGGAGTTTGACCACGGCTAGTGCCTTGGAGATGGAAGAGAAATTGAAGGATAGAGGGGCATGTGATAGTAGTGGGGATGCGAACATTATGTGGGATAGGATGGCTAGTTGTATTAGGGTTATAGCAAGGAAAGTGTTGGGAGTCTCGACAGGTAGCCGTGGCCGTCATCGAGGGGACTGGTGGTGGAATGGAGAAATGCAAGGAAAGGTGAAAGTAAAGAATATAGCGTATGCGAAGCTAATAGAAAGAAAGGATGAGGTGGAGAAGTGGATGAATAGGGAACTTTATAAGATAGAGAGGAAGGAGGAGAAGTCGGCGGTTTCGACGGCAAACACGATAGCTTTTGAACGCCTTTATGCTGAACTAGAAGAGAAAGACGGGGATAGAAAATTGTTCAATCTAGCCAGGGTGCGGGAGAGAAGGGCACGCGATGTGGATCAAGTGAAGTGCATTAGGGATGAGCATGGAAAAACATTGGTAGAAGAGAACCTCATTAAACAGAGATGACAGTCATACTTCCATAAACTCTTGAACGAAGAAGGGGACAGAGAGATTGTGTGGGAAGATTTGGAACATACAAGGAGGCTTCACAATTTTGGGTGTTGCATGAGTATTTTGGTCGAAGAGGTTAAGGGTGTTGTGCGTAGGATGCGTTGGGGAAGAGCGACCGGACCTGACGAGATTCCTTGGGAATTTTGGAAGAGCGCGAGCTCGGTAGGTTTGGAGTGGCTGACTAGATTATTTAATATCATCTTTAGGACATAAATAATGCTCGAAGAATGGAGGTCGATCATAATGATCCCTCTATACAAAAACAAGGGGGATATACAGAGATGCAACAACTATAGAGGTATCAAGCTTCTAAGCCATACTATGAAAGTGTGGGAAAGAGTGGTGGAGATGAGGGTTAGGAGAGACGTGCCTATTTCAGAGAACCAGTTTGGATTTATGCCGGGACGCTCAACTACAGAAGTCACTCATCTTATGAGGAGACTGGTGGAGCAGTATAGGGAGAGAAAGAGGGACTTGCATATGGTATTTATCGATCTAGAAAAGGCTTACGATAAAGTTCCATGAGTGATACTATGGAGATGTTTGGAGGCTAAAGGTATACCTGTGGCGTACAGTAGGGTGATCAAGTATATGTATAAGGGTGCCAAAAACAGGGTAAGGACAGTAGGAGGGGACTCAGAGCACTTTCCAGTTGTGATGGGGTTGCATCAAGGATCTGCCCTTAGTCCGTTTTTATTTGCCTTAGTGATGGATGGATTGACGCGACAAATTCAAGGTGAGGTGCCATGGTGTACGTTTTTTGCAGACGACATAGTCCTGATCAATGAGACTCGTAGCGGAATTAACGCTAAGCTGAAGGATTGGAGACATACCTTGGAGTCTAAAGGGTTTAAGCTGAGTAGGACCAAGACAGAGTAATTAGAGTGCAAGTTCAGTGAGACACCTCAGGAGGTTAGAGCGGAAGTTAGGCTTGGTGACCAAGCCATCCAAAAGAAAAGTAGTTTCAAATACCTTGGGTCTATCATGCAAGGCAGCGGGGAGATTGACGATGATGTCACACATCGTATTGGGGCAGGGTGGATAAAATGGAGGCTCGCTTCCAGTGTGCTATGTGACAAGAAGGTGCCATCACAATTTAAGGGCAAGTTCTACAAAGTGGTGGTTAGACCGACTATGTTATATGGGGCAGAGTGTTGACCAGTTAAGGTCTCTCACATTCAAAATATAAAAGTAGCTGAGATGAGAATATTGAGATGGATGTGTGGGAATACCAGGAGCGACAGGATTAGAAATGAGGCTATTCGAAACAAGGTAGGAGTGTCCTCAGTGGAAGACAAGACGCGGGAAATGCAACTGAATTGGTTTGGGCATGTGAAGAGGAGAGACACAGATGCCCAGTGAGGAGGTGTGTGAGGTTGGCCATGGATGGTTTCAGAAGAGGTAGGGGTAGGCCAAAAAAATATTGGGGAGAGGTGATTAGACAAGACATGACGCACTTACAGCTTACCGAGGACATGACCTTAGATAGAAGGGTGTGGAGGACCCACATTAATGTAGAAGGCTAGTACATAGTCTCGTTATTCTTCCCTATTAGTAAGCGCATTAGCACACTATAATTTCTTTTGTGGAGGACTCAGATTAGGATAAAAGTCTAGGTGACTTATCCTTACACCATAGTAGTTGTAGTTCTCCTCATTGTTTATTGCCATTTGATTTCTGCATTATATTATTGTTTATAGGTGTGGGGCCGATGTACTTTGATTATCTTATTTATTTATAGTAGTTAATGCTTTTTTCTTTCCGTACTATTCTACCATGACTTTCTCACTTTTGTTATTCCTTATTTTCATCTTGTTTTTGATATGGTATGGGTGAAGAAAGAGTAAACGGACAAAAATTAATTTTATGATAAATGTGTGAGAAAAGTTGACTTGTGAATCACAGATTTTTTTGCGTTTCAACTTTTGTACCCTTGTTTTTCTTAGATGCAGAAAAAGTTCTCAATTTCTTTGAAAGAATGAGGAAAACTGAAAATTTTAAAAACAGGGACCGAGCCTTGAAAGACTGCCTACGTATCTCACAAAGGAGAATTCAGGTCCTACGTAGTTCGACCACTTGATTTTTTTTTTGTGGAGATGAGAAAGCAAAGTTTATGATTTGAGTGTAAAGTTCGAATTTTGTTAGGAAATTAAAGACTCATTGAATATTTGGACACACTATCGATAGTGACTCGATATTTATGCCTATGAGGCTCTAAAAAAAATCTAAAAGAGTGGACTAGCATGTCTCCAAATAAAGCAACATATTCACAAAACAGTTATAGCATATATCACACAAACAATTATTGCGCATCCTAAACAGATATGTGACCTTTTTGTGCCAAAGGTAGGCCTAACGATTTGAAGGATGTATTACGTCATTTGAAGCATTCCATTGCCCCAAAACTTATATTTATACAAATATTATGAATAATATGAATGGGGATACATAAATGGAAAAAAGGGATATAAATAATTAGTCCCACGCAGGGGTACAATCCTAACTAAGCCTTCGTGGAAAATCCTTCTTTCTTGATTTTTTGACATCTCCGAACGCCAACGCCTTTTGGATGAAGTGTCATTTACTGAAGGTCCTTCTTTGACTAGACTAAGCTACAAAAAAAAAACTCCCAGCCCCGAGGGACAATGGTTTGCCAAACCGCGTATAAAACCTTCAAATTTAAACATATAGGTATGATTGTCCATTTAGGCCGAGGGCCATTTTGAACTCAAGGTGGTCTTTCTAATGGGCCCAATACGCCTTGGGTATTGGGTCGTCTTAGGCTAATGTACTAAATTAGGGATTTGTCTTTGGCTCTACGCTAGGTTGACTAAGAGTGACTTTTGCAATACTGGTAACCCAAGCGGACAACTCAGGCTGGAACTTACGACAACCATTGAACGCATGACGTATCAATAAATTGTCGATCGTTCCGAAAAGGGTTAAGTATAAAAGCCCGACTGCGGTACCGCAAAATCGTTCTTTAATATACTATACATTAAATAGGAAAAATGCTATGAAATGCAAATAACAATTTAATATATAAATTAAACACATAATTGCACAATTAAGGAAAACAAGAATTACTAATTATTACAAACCCAAATAGTTAGTCAAATAAGCAATCAAATCTAATGGTTAGAACCTAATTATTCCCCAGTGGAGTCGCCATTTCTGTTATATCGAAAAAAGACGATTTAAAATTAATTTCAACTTTTTAGAGAAAAAATCAATTTTTAGAAAAAAGGAGTCGCCACTTAATTTTTTAAAGAAATTAAGAAAACTTAATTTAAAAGACCCTAACAGATTTAAGTCTTAAAAATTCAGAGAAAAAGGTACGAGGTTCTTATTTCCACTTTGAGAAGGTGTTAAGCATTCAAAGTGGCCGCTAACGCGCGGTTATCCGACGATTTGAAAATTATTTGACTAACTTTTGAAAATATTAATTTAAAATAAAATGAAGACTTTAGAATTATTTTTTTAGAAAAAAAAAAAGATTAAACTTAAACATTGAAAATAATATAGATGTATATATAAAAAAAGTAAAAGTTTATCAAATAAATAAGTAAAGGTAGAAAATCATTTAAAGAGTAAACTTAACATGAATTGGTTTATCTTTAGGGGAATCTAATTAGGTTAAAATAAATTAAAATTAATATCTAGGAAAGTATAACTAACATAAGTAACTAAATTATTACAATCCGAATCAATATAAATACAATAAATAATACATGAACAACAATAATAATAACAACAATAATAATAATAAGAACAACAATAATAATAATAAGAACAACAACAACAACAACAATAATAATAATAATAATAAGAACAATAATAATAATAATAATAAGAACAACAACAACAACAACAACAACAACAACAACAACAATAATAATAATAATAATAATAATAATACTAATAATAAGAACAACGATAATAATAATAAGAATAACAATAATAATAACAAGAACAACAACAATGATAATAACAAGAACAACAATAATAATAACAAGAACAACAACAATAAAAATAACAACAACAACAACAACAAAAATAATAATAATAATAATAATAATAATAATAATAATAATAATAATAATAATAACAACAACAACAACAACAACAATAAGAAGAACACAACAACAACAACAATAATAAGAACAATAATAATAATAATAATAATAATAATAATAATAATAATAATAATAATAGTAATCAACAACAACAATAATAAAAACAACAATAATAAGAACAACAATAATAATAACAACAACAATAATAATAAGAACAAACAATAATAATAATAATATTAATAATAATAGTAATCAACAACAACAATAATAAAAACAACAACAATAATAAGAACAACAATAATAATAACAACAATAATAATAAGAACAACAATAATAATAACAACAATAATAATAAGAACAAACAATAATAATAATAATAGTAATAATAATAATATCAAACTACTTGGAAAAATAATGAACAAAACTAAGTGCTTTAATGAAATAATCCTAACATATTCTAGCTAATTAACTCTAACACATGCTAGCTAATTAATCCTAACACATGCTAACTATAACAAATTTATATCGTTAATTCTAATTATTCTTATATACATACTAACTAAAAAAAATAAGACTATGAATCAACTAAATATAAAACGTGAAATAATTAAGTAAAATAAAACTGAAAAAATATTTTACCTCTTTCCGGGCCAAGATTGAAAACGATGAGCGGAAGACAATTTCACCACCACCCAATAGCTTGATGGACCTCCAATCTACAAAAAACAAAGAAAAAGATTTTTTTAAAAAAAAAGTTTAGACTCGAACCTTCGTGGGTTCTTAGCCTAAATTTCAACTTCAATCTCCTATTTTCCGTAAAGAAAATATAGATTGAAAACTAGAAATTTTCACAACTTTTAGGCTGGGGACAAAAGTCCAAAATCCTAGCCAAGTTAAGAAAATTTCTAACTTTGGGGTGGTTAAAAAACCTCCTCCTTCTTCTCCTTCTTAATGAAAATATGAGCCTTTATATAGGCTCCAAAAACCCCAAATTTTCCATGTATTTTCGATGTGGGAGTTTTTTTTTTTTTTTTTTTTAGAAAAAAAACTAAAATTTTCAAAAATGCAAACTATAATTAAACTAACCTAACTAACATTGTATTTAGTAAAAATAAAATCTTTTAAGGTAATTTTTGAATAACCACATAAATATTAATCAAATATATAGTTATATAGAAATATGTATATTATACTAAAATTTATAAAAAGATAAAAATAGTTAAGAATAATATGAAAATATATTTTTTTTTATAAAAGCTAATTGTTTCAAAATATTCGAATTCAAAGAAACTCGATAGCTAATTTGCGTTGTGGATGGTCAAAATTGGGTGTCAACAATGACCAAAAATGATACCACCAAAAAATTCATTGCGGACACAAACGATAAACTTAAAAAATTGCTTAATTTATATTGATTAGTCCCTAAATGCTAAGAAAGTGGTGTGGATCATACCGATGCTACATGTATTGTTCCACCAAGTCATTACAGTAGATACTATAAAGATTTTGCAAAAAAAAGATGACTGAAAGTCATACCACCTAAAGATTGATAGGCTAACACATACGAAAAATGAGAAAATTATTTAATTTTTGCTAGGTGGCCCCTAAATACTAAGAAAGTGAATGGATCATGTCGAGGCTACACGTACTGTTCTCTCAAGTCATTACAGAGGGTCCAATAGGTTTTGCAAAAAAAAAGACCGAAAGTCATACCACCAAAAATTTGGACTAACACACGAGAAATTGACAAAATAATCTAATTCAGTTGAGTGACGCCTATATAATAAGAAAGTGGTGTGGATCATGTCGAGATTACATGTATTATTTCCCTATGTCATTACAGAGAATCCTATAAAGGTTTTACAATAAAATTGATCTAAACTCATTGCACCAAAAACTTAATGGGCTAACACACAAAAAATTGAAAAAACCACTAAATGCTAAGAAAGTGGCGTGTATCATGTCGAGGCTACATGTACTGTTATCCCAAGTAATAACGGAGGGCTTTGTATAGGTTTTGAAAAAAAATGATCAAAAGTCATATGACCAAAAAATTCATGATCTAATACACATGAAAAATTGAGAAAATTGCCTTATTTATGTTGAGTGGTCCTAAATGGTAAGAAGCTGACGTAAATCATGTTGAGGCTACATAAAATATTCCTCCAAGTTATTACTGAGGGTTTTTAAATATTTTTGTAAAAAAAATCACTGAAAATCATTCCACCAAAAATTTCATAGGTGTTATATACGAAAAATTGAGAAAATTGTCTAACTCTTATTGAGCGGCCCCTAAATGCTAAGAAAGTGGCGTGGATCATGTCGAGGTTACACATACTATTCTCCTAATTCATTACATAGGGTTCTATAAAGGTTTTGCAAAAAAATTATTCGAAAGACAAACTGCCAAAAAATTCATAGGCTAATACACGAAAAACTGAGAAAATCACTTAATTTCTGTTGATTTGCCTCTAAATGCTAACAAAATAGCGTGGATCATGCCGAGGTTACACATACTTTTACCCTATATCATTATGGAGGGTATTGTAAAGGTTTTGCAAAAAAAATTGATCAAATGTAATACACCAAAAAATTCATAGGTTAACATACGAAAAAAATGAGAAAAATAGCCTAATTTTTATTGAGTGTTCCTTAAATGCTAACACTGATTTAGATCATGCTAATGCTACACGTACTGTTCACCTAGGTCATTACGGATGATCCTGTAAAAGTTTTGCAAAAATAATTTGGCGAAAACCATACCACCAAAAAAAATTGTGGGCTAACACACATTAAAAAACTGAAAAAATCATTAAATTCTTACTGAGTGACCCCTAAATTCTAAGAAGGTGGCGTGGATCATGTCGAGGTTACACGTATTGTTCTCCCAAGTCATTATGGAGAGACTTGTAAAGATTTTGCGAAAAAATTGACCGACGGTCATATTATCAAAAATATATGGCTAACACACACGAAAAACTGAGAAAATTATCTAATTATTGTTGAGTGGACCTAAATGCTAAGAAAGTGACGTTGATCATGTGTAGGATATGTCATATGGTACATATAAAGGTTTTGCAAAAACATTGACCGAAAGTCATATCATCAAAATAAATCATGGACTAACACATATAAGAAATTGTGAAAATCGCCTAATTCCTATTGAGTGGCCTCCTAAATGTTAAGACGTTCGCGTGGATCATGTCAAGGCTACACTTACTATTCTCCAGTTCATTACAGATGGTTTTGTAAAGATTTTACAAACAAATTGATCGAAAGCCTTACCACTAAATTATTTCATAGGCTAAAATACACAAAAATTAAAAAAATTGCCTAATTCTTATTGAATATCCCCTGAATGCTAAGAAAATTATGTGGATTAGGCCGAGGCTACACGTACTATTACCTAGGTCATTACGGAGGGTTCTATAAAAATTTTGCAAAAAAATTGACCGAAATTCATATCACCAAAAAGTTCATGGGCTAACACACATGAAAAGTTGAGAAAAAAGTTCTTCTTGCCGGGAGAGTAGTTATCTGAAATGTGATTGTTGTTTCTGATTTTTTTCTTTGATGAATCATTTTTTTTCATTGACTTCAAAAAGTCAATTTTTCCTTTTTCTCGGGCCGACAAGACGCTCTCGCTCGACATGCAGTTAATGCAGCTGTAAACTCTTTTTTCGCCTAATTTCTGTTGAGTGGCTCCTAACTGCTATGAAAATGACATGTAGCATGACGATGCTACACGTGATGTTTTTTAGGTCATTATAGAGGATCCTGCAAAGGTTTTGATAAAAATCTGACTGAAATTCATACCAACAAAAAAATAATTGGCTAACACACACGAATATTGAGAAAATCGGCTAATTCTTGTTGATGAGGATCATGCCGAGGCCAACATACTATTTCACTAGGTTAATATGGAGGGTCCTCTAAAGGTTTTGAAAGAAAATGACTGTAAGCCATACAATCAAAAAAATTCATCGGCTAATACATGAAAAATTGAGAAAATCGCATAATTACTATTAAGTGGCCCTAAATGCAAGAAAGTGGCGTGGATCTTGTCGATGCTACATGTACTATTTTTTCCAGGTCATTAAGGAAGGACCTGCAAAGATTTTGCAAAAAAATTAACCAAAAGTCATACCACCAAAGAATTATGGAGTCGCACACGAAAAAAATGAGAAAATTATCTATTTTTTGTTGAGTGACCCCTAAATGTTAATAAAGTGGAGTAGATCATGCTGATATTACATCAGATCATTACGGAGAGTCTTGTAAATATTTTACAAAAAAATTGATCAAAAGTCATACCTCTAAAAATTCATGGGCTAAAACTATCAAAAATTTAAATAATTGCATAATTCATGTTCAATAACCCCTAAATGCTAAAAAATAGCCTATAATACATCTTATCGAAATAGCTGAGGGCCAAAAGGTTGGCGTGAGAGCTCGAAGTGGAATAGTGGATTAATTATCAGAGTTAGTAGTGGTTGGGTGTTTGGGGAACCCTTAGTGTGATATAAGGGTTAAGTTATGATCTATTATACGGGGGGATTGAGGCAGAACATATGGTTCTCAAGGTATCATTTGTGGTGGTAGGTGAGGTGATTGAAGGATAAGGGTTCCAAGATGTATGCTAATATTTCTCGTTTCTTGATTATTTGCATGGTATTATATGGTGGGTTCGGATCGACTGATGATGCCTATCAGTACGTGTTTATTTGTACTAATACGATTTTTTTACGTCACTTGACATAGTCTGGTTGCAGAATTAGTGATGTTTCTTAGGTGAAGACAATAGTGATCTCCAATAGCTTTGATTCCTCTCTCTTATAGAGAAAGTTGTGACTATTTTCTCTGTGCCAGTTATTCTTAGAAGTTTTTATACCTGTTTAGACTAATTCCGTGGGAGGGTTGTATTGGTATTTTCAAAAGGATTTTATTATATTCCTCAAAGTTTATTTGAAAAGCTTAATCTTGAGACAGTTTCTTATGATTTATAAAGGTTAATCATGTCTTTTTACTTACTCTGCATGACCCGTTTAAAATTGAATGCTAAAGATTCTGCTATATAGGTGTTAGAATAGGTGGATTGTGTCATGACATATAACTAGAGTATTGTTAAGTCAGGATATTGGCAAGGGGTTGGATTGTTCAATAGCTTGCACTGTTGTCGTTCTGGGTAGTCTGGGACATAATTGATAAGGGTGAATTTGAGTCAAGGTGGTTGATAAGAGTTTGGTCAATGGTGTATTAGAGTGGTCAAGGTCAGGGTGTTGGCAAGAAAGTGTGAGGTAGAATAGTAGACTGGTTCACGGAGTTAACATCAGTCTTGTATTTTGGGAAATTTCTATGTGATAGAAAGGTTAGGTTATGACATGAAATAAGGGTGTGATGGCCTAGATGGTAGAGTTGATAGTGAAAGGAGGTGGGATGACTTGAGATAGAGTGGTGACTGAATAGATTGGGGTCCTAATTGTATTTTTAAGGTTTCGTGTTTTTTCAGATTATTTGCATGATATTATGTGGTGGATTCGGATAGATTGATGATGCCTATCAGTACGTGTTATTTGTACCAACACTATTCTTTCTATGTCAATTGGTATAGTGTGATTGCAGGATCAATGATGTTTCATAGGTTAAGACAATGATGATCTCCAATAGATTCTACTCATCTCTCTTTATGGTGGAAGTTGTGTCTTATTTCTTTATAAATTGTACTCTTAAGAGCTTTTGTACCTGTTTAGAGTAGTTTATTGGGGAAATTTCTTGGTATTTTTAAAAGAAGTTTTAATGAGCTTGTACAAGAGTGTCCAAGTTGAAATCTTTTCTTTATTGATAAAAATGGTGAAATATTGTGTTTTGTTTATTCCGCATTGCCCTTTTTGAATTGGGTGGGAATAGTTTTCCTATCTAGGTGTTAGATTAGGTGCCTGCACGGCTCGGTAAGTTGGGTCATGACACTTTCACCTTTGCTTGTATATCCTCATTCTTAGTCTTACCGCTCTTAATATGCCTTCACATCTGTCTCAACATCCTCATTTCTACAACCTACAACTTCTAAACATCAAAATTCTTAACTGATGAGCATTCCACCCCATACAACAATATCGATCTAACCACCACTTTCTATATAAAGAAACAAAATGCATAGAGTGCATGGTACCCATATATGTTCATTCAATACACAACTTGAAATTTCATTCTTTCTTGTCTATTCAATTCATTCCTTATTACTTTTAATATGCTCACACATCTATTTCAATATCGTCATTTTTCACAACTTATAACTTCGATATTTATGTGACTATAAATCATTTCATTAATGGTAAAAAAAAATTTAAAAGTTAAATTATTTTTAATTACAATAAGATGACATTCTTTTTGGGAAGGACTAAACAAATATAATATGGTGCATAAAATTAGACGAAGAGAGTATATAATAAAGAAGACAAAGTATTTTATTAGGAAAAAGGATTGATGCTTTGTTCATTTTTATACTTTTAATTTCTTTCAATAGAAGCCGTAGTTAACAAGATTATTGAAAATAGAGGGAGAAAAAAAGACTAAGAATTATAGTATTTCTTTTTAATTTTTTATTTGGTGTTCGGAGTTTATATTGGAGTCTCGATTAAATTTTGATTGCGCTACAGGGCTCATTCGGGAGTGGCGCTCTCAACAAGATTTTCTCCATACCTAAAACTCAAACTTGAGATCACTAATTAAGAATGAAACAGTTTCACCACTGCACCACAACTCATATCGATACTAAGAATTATAGTTGGAAATCAGATTCATCCCATTGAAGGACAGCAGAATCCAAATTTTGCTCTCTTTTTAGCTTATCTTTCAAGAACCAATCACATATTTTCCCAGCATTCAATTCCTCAATTGAACAACCTTCTTGTTCTGATATCACTCTTAATAAATTGAGTGATGAAATCTGCACAAACAAAATAGTACCAATTATTATACAAAAAAACTATATGACACTTCTTTTAGTAATTTCACCTTACATCACTTATGCGTTTGGTATGTTGGACAAGGATAGATAATTCTGAAATAAGAATTTAGTATGGTCTCGTCTCTTAATTGGTTATTAATCCTTGAATATGTTATATTAGAATTAATAATTAGTACCAGAATAAGTTATTTTTGTCAGAAGGTGTGAAATAATAGAATCGAGATAAAAATACCTTTGAGGTGCCTCAAACCCTATTTCTACTAAATAAGGTGGGGATATTTTTGTAAAAACAACTTTTCATAGAAATTATGCAATACATTTTATTCTTAATACAATGAAATAAACATTAAGAAATAATACCAGAATAACTAATTTCCTCATTACTACTTTGAATATAATAATCTCAGCATAACTTGTCCTCAAACCAAACAACCCTTTCAGGTCTTTCCCCTTTCTCCACTATTCACAAACCCATTATCCCCCACCCACCCCTCAAATAAGAAACACTACAAAAGAGTTTAATTTGTGTGCACTTACATAGTATCATTTTTTTACAACATAGTTAAAACGATATACATTAGTAACTTGTTATTCGACTATAGTAATAACAATAGCCCAGTACATAAAGCATTCACACATTCAAGGTCAAGGAAAGTGCCCCTCCCCCCTTCCCCTAGAGAATGTAATGTAATCCACTAACCCTGACGCAAGCATATGATTTTAAGAGTCGTCTTTCTAACATATAGGTCCGATTGAGATAATTATACTATTACTCCAGAGCTTCCTTCGTTACCGATTATAGTATAACAAGTTAAAATGCACCAAAAACAGAAAAAATAATAATTACATTGTCAGTTGATAGTCGGTGTATATAAGTTAAATCCGTAACGTACCGTCAATCGACATAGAAAACGTTCATGAGTGCTGAGGCCGGACACTTCAACAAGGCCAGCTTCTTCAAGTGTCAAAAAAACACGCCTTTCACTTTGTTTCTCTCCACCACTACTTGCTCTTATTGCTAAGCTTTGCACTTGCTTTCTTCTATGAGCAAATTTTAATGGTTCTACAACATAATTGACATTTGAATTTCTATATTTGGAACTTAATAATGGTACTAATTGATGGTAATTTTGTGTACAAGTTTTGAGCATAATCATTGTTTGGATAAATGAGGAATAAAAAGCTTATTGTGTTTATTTTCTTCAATGGCTTCAATCAATTACATGGGATGGATTGGTATTTTATTTCTATGGATTACTTTTTGTGTGGTTTAAAATGCATGACATATTTTGGATGCTTGTACATCTAAAAATTGGGCATTTGGGCTACCAAACACCCTTTTTGGGCCAATTATATTATTTATTTGATTGGGGCAAGTGCATTGATAGCTGATTTTGGGACCATCATTTAAGTTATGATCGTGGTGTATACAATTTTTAAAATTTAGCCTCATAGAAATCAACTTTAGGCCTATGTGATTGAAGTTGTAAACACGTTTGAAGTTTGGTAGCAAACTTCTGACTTTTTTTTAAAAAAACAAATGGTTTGTCAAGGCTAAGAGGTCGTTTAGATTGGCTTATAAGCTGTTTTCAGCTTTTTTTAGTGTTTGGCTGACCAACTTAAAGTCATTTTATGCTTAAAATAAGCCTCAATAAATAGTTGAGTTTATTTGGATGAACTTATTTTAAACAGTTTATAAGTTGAAACAACTTATAAGTCAAGAAAAAAGGTTGCCCTACACCTACTTTTTTTTTAAACTTATAAGCAGTTTTCAACTTATAAGCTGCTTAAAAATAAGTCAATCCAAACATACTATAAACTCTCAGCTTTTTTGTTTGAAGTTTGATGGCAAATTGGCAATTTTGGGCACATAAATCATTTGAATAAATTGAAACAGAAAGCTTATTGTGTTTTACGACGCAAAATTAAAGATCAATAATTTTGAAGGCAAAAATTAAAGGTTACCTTAAAATGGATTTGTGCAGAATGACCCGTTTAAAATTGCGAGACATAATTTTGGAAGCTTCTGCATAAAAAAACTGGGCTACCAAATACACAAGTCAGGCCCAATAATTTATTGATTAAGTTTGTAAAAGATATACTAGGCCCAAATCTTAAGTACGTATTACGTTAACCCAACGATCTAATCGGATCATTTGCACTTTTAGCACAATTCATGTCGGTCTTTAATTTTTGTCCAAATATTAATTATATATAAATATTTTATTGCGAACCTCATAACTATAATGATAAATTCAAATTTCATAAACTTTAAATTTAGATTCGACCTTTAATTACATATTTTATACGGCAAGGTTCTTGAAAATTATTTAGTTATTTTATTGACGTGTCATCAAGTTACTGGAGATTAAAAATCTTCTTCGATGAAAATTTTAAATTAATCAGTCAGCTTTATTTTGTATTTTATAGTCTCACGAATGTACTCGATCATTCTAGAAAATGTCAACCATATTATATTGGAAAGTTCTCGAAATATTTGACACCATTAAATCCATTAATATAATGCTAAAAAAAGGGTCAAATTAATTTAAACGCCTAGAAATATACCTAGAGTTGCACGTATAAATAAGTTTTACATCATCAATTTAGGAGTAATAATAAAGTTTGCAACTATCAATATCAAAGATGTGGTGTAATCAATGATTGTTTTTATTTTTAATCAAAATTTTTGAATTCGAACCTTAAGTTGAAAAAAATCTTCTTAGGAAGCAGTTCTCCTCCGAAATGAATTCCTAAACAACATGAATTCGAATTAATCAGGCTCCAATACATGAGTAATTGACTCCAAATGAGAAACCCAATTTTTATAATTACTATCGAATATTATTTATATTATCAATAGATATAACTTAAATAGATATGAATATCGTTCTAAACTCTACATGAATTGCATCGTTATCAGAAGCGTATAAATTTATGCATGATTAGAGGTATCAAATGAGCTGATTGAGCTGAACTTGATCAAGTTAAAACAAGTTGAGTTAATTAATAATGAACGGTTATTGACCTACCCAAAAGTTAGTTAAGCTAAAATGTGGGTCATAAACCAACCTGTTCTATTCTTACTAAATTTTAATTACTTTATTTGCTCTTTCATAATTTTTTACTATCTAACAAAACTATTTTTTTGACTTCTTTATAATGGTTATATATAACATATCATTAAAAATATATTTTTGAAAGTATATAACAAAATTTCTCGAGTCAATTTAGACCCCAAATTTTAATAGGCTAACCCGCAATAGACTAAATTAATAAATAATCGGATTAATAACCCGCCTAAATTTAAGCGAATTGACATATAACGTTTTAATGAGCTAATTTTGCCACCCCCATGACATTCCTCTAAAACAATACTGTCAATGCTATTGGTACACCAGTCCTATATAATACTTCAACAATTAGGCTGGATTTCTTAAAATAGTATTAACTAAATGTTATGTACCAATACTTTGGATCTCATATCTAATAATAGTTATTGGCCCTTTTCAAAATCAATTTCTATTCAAAGAAAAATCCCATTTCTGTAGAAAATATTCGAAGGTTTGTTGGAGAAATCGAACAACTCACAATATCGAATATGCATAACACACACCATCATATGATGATATATAAATTCATCGAAATAGAGATAAATTCAGAATTTAAATTTTACGGATTATGAATTTTAGGATGACTACAATTTCAAATGTTAGTAACTTGGTTTTGAATTTAAGTTTTACACATATTTAGTGATTTTTTTAACAATTATACAAACTCTAAATTAAACATATTGAATTCCGTTGAACTCGTATATTCAACCCTACCTCCGCTATCTTAACGTAAATTAACAATTTTAGCATTCATGCACAAGCAAACTCTAAGGTTTGGACAAGTTGTTACCAATTCAAGTATGAATATGTAAGCATTGATTAAAATAAAGTTATTATAAGTATCATAATTTTTGTATTTTTTTTTAAGATTACACCTATGGTTCAATTTGGACCAATAAGTAGTTATCCCTTTGACTATATGAGATTATATTATGCGTTCGTTAAATTTAATTTATAGTGTTAAATAAACTAATAGCATAATCAGCATTCTAAACTTGATATTTTTACTTTATAAATTGCTTTCATGACACCAAACATTGAGACATTAGCCTAAGATTGTGCCTTTTTTCAATGTGATTAGTATATATCAAAAGGTTATGTGTTAAAATTTGTCAGCATATATTTGTTGACTAATTCTATATTAAGGCACGTAGATTATTATTCAATTAATTTCATGTGTCCAAAGAGTTTTTTTAAAACAAATAATTCAAGCTAATTAGTGATGAAAAAATCCTTCTAAGGGAACAAGTTTGAATTAAGCCATCTAAAATATAATTACGTACATATATATGTAATTAAAAGTGGATTCAAAATTCGAAGTTTATGAGCCGTTTACAACAAATTCAAGTTAATATACAATAATAACTAAGTTTATAATCAAATATTTATAAATATTTAATAAATTTCTTAAAATGAATACATGATCGGAAAAAGATTACTAGATTCATGTGAATTCATACGTTACATGTTAAATTTGTGTCTTCATATAATCGCTTATAAAAAGCGGATCGATAACTTAAAAAATAAGATAAATTATATATTACGACCAATATCGAATTCAACAAGGAAAAAGGTCAAAATGCCAAGGCGGGGGTGGTGAGTCAAAAAAGAACAGCATGCATGGGAAATATTTTTTCAAATCTTAGTAGATGTATAAAATAATGTTTGACCTAAAATACAGTATGATCTGTCATGCAGATAAAGGTGGAAAAAAGTTGAGACTTTTGCTCATAATTTTTTATTTATTTAGGTCTTGGCTTCTATGAATATACAAGTTCTAGCCCTTTCTATTTTGTTTACTAATTATTTTTTCCATGTACTTTGCTCTCTCCATTCTAAAATATGCATCGCTTTAGTAAAATAAAAAATGACTTAAAGATAAGTGTCGCTTTAAAATTTTAAGATAAAAGTAACAATTATTTCAAATAATCTCAATTTTCTAGAAACATCTGATAAATAAAGATAATTAGTAAATTATACCTTATATTTATGAAAAAAGATCTTAAATATGTCATCGAATTTTGAGAAAAGGGACATAAATAAACTTTTTTTCAAAGTTCAATGACATATTTGAACATTTTCTCGACATTTATTAACCTTCTTCTTTGAAATGAAAAGGGACCTGTCCAAAACATATAAAGATTGGCAGACTCGCTCATATGGATATATCTATTTGATCAAGGATAGTTTTTTGATGAACGTATATAAAATGAGCTAAAACGATATTTGTGTATGTATGAAAGAAAAAAAGGCTCTTGGCGAGAGAATTTTCCATTTTTTTTGTATAATGTTTTTTCTTGGATAATTGAGACATGAAAATTTTAGTATTATATGTACAACAATTATGGGATTGATTTGTCATGTTGGAGACAAAGAGCACTTCATAAGGACACGTATCAGGTTTTACTCAAAGTTTTACCACATTATTAATAATTAATAATCTAGGACTAATAGTACTGCTTAGTCATTAATCATTATTGCTAATTTAAAATTGGAAAAATCAGGCGGATAAGCAAATATATATTAGTTAATTAACTAACATAGCTATAGTTTGAATTAATTATGGCTCACGGTAAACATTTAGCTGTAATTACAATTTGAATTTTGTATAATTCGCGCGATTATACAGTTAAGTTTTGTATAATTCGCGCGATTTATACAAACGTTGTGCGCGAATCGAATTGTATAGCGAAATATACAAACACTATAAATTGTATAGCAAATTATACAAATGCCGTTGTGCATGAATTATATAGTGAAATATATAAACATTATACAAAAGCTGCGAATTATACAAACGTATGCAGATTCTACGTGAATTATACAAACGCTACTATAAATATAACTATGAATTGTAATTAGTAAAGTATAGTTATGAAGCATAATTAAAATATTTTTAAATGATTATATGCAAAAATTCTCCATTAAAATTTAACTAGCAAAAAGTACGTGGTATTTATGGGATTGGATCTTAAAATCTCACATGAAAAGCCATGCAACTACCTGTCCCCCTCCCCCCCCCCCCCCCTCTAGGGAATAGGAATATTTAAAAATATAGTATCCAACATAAAATATTACGATCACATATTTTAATATACAATATTATATATTTGGAAAAATAATATAATAATGTAGCAACCTTGTATATACGTATATATGAGCTAAATGGCTAAACAGATAACAAACTCAGAATATGAACTAAACCACATAAATATTTTCTCTCAACAAACATAGACGTAATTTATTTATTTTTTGTATAAGGTAATAAATTAAAGTTGTGAGTTTTATTCTACCTATTCATTTAGCTCGACAAAACAACCAATCGATCCAAATTTTAGATCATTATTCATTTAAATTTAAATTTTATACACAATGTTGAAAAGGACGCTCAACCTACTGAAAGAGGGAGGTTATTCAAAACCTGTTGGTTCCAAATTGGAGGTGGCTCTAAAAGCGTTGCTGCAGTCACCAAAATTGACATAACTTGCCCGATAATATATACATATACTCTCTTCGATTCTATTTATTTGTCAAATATTTTCTAATTTGATTTCCCTTTTTACTTGTCAATTTTGACAAATTAAGAAAGGATAATTTTTTTTTCTTTCTATTATACCCTCAATTTATTAACATTGAGTTAATGTCTTTGAAAAATGTAGTGTGTAATTATGTTTAAAATTCTATCAATTAATAGGGGTAAAATGGTAAACTCACTGTACCAATCATTATTTTCTTAATAAGTGTGTCAAGTCAAAATTTGACAAGTAAAAAAGAAGAGAAAATTACTTAAATGACCCTTAATGTATGGGTAATACTTTATTTTGGTCCTTCAAATATTTTACTTGATTGAAATGGTCCTTAATGTATAATAAATGTGTTCATTTTGGTCCTTAATATATTTCCATTGATTGAAATGGTCTTTAAAGTATAAATAAATTTGTTCATTTTGGTCTTTTATCCTAAACCTAACAGATTTTTTTTAAAAAAAGTATTAAATTTAACTATGGACCATACATGGCTAACAAAATTCACCTTTTTTTGTTAGAGAAAGTAAAAACAATGTTTTTAAATTTCATGGAGTCTTTCTTTGGAGAAGCGAAGAAAATAATAATTTGTGGATTTTGTTAGCCACGTAGAGTCCACAGTTAAATTTATTATTATTTTTGAATAAATCTATTAGGTTTAAGGTTAAGGACCAAAATAAATATATTTTGTTATACATTAAGGACTATTTCAATCAAGTGAAATATCTTAAGGATTAAACTGAACACATTTGTTATATATTAAGGACAATTTTAATCAAGTAAAATATATCAAAGACCAAAATAAAACATTACACATACATTAAGTATAATTTTGGTCATTTTCTCTAAAAAAAAAGAATAGAGGGAGTAATAATTATGTTCATTCACATTTGAAAACCATGAAACATCTGTTCAAAAGTTTAGTTTTAGAATTCTCATTACACATAATGAAATAATTTATGATTATATATAAATGTTAATAGCTTATTAAAAATTATAAATTTTTAAAAGTCATTCTTTATTTTTTGATTTGTATAAAGTATTATTGCATAAATTAGGCCAAAAAGTACTTTTTAAATTTTGTTTTCTGTAATATTTTTATGGGTTAATTTTGACGCTCGTAGATCCCAATGAAATATTAGGGGTGGGGTGGGGTGGGGGCATAGGTTACGTGGCTTCCTCCAGTTTGAAGACAGCCAATGTGAATATAGAAACAAAGAGAAGTGCAACTATTGGACAATGATGTATGTGATGGAGAGATTCAAAAAGGGAGTGGAAAATGAAGGCATAATTAAGGGTCGATTATGTTGAAGATAAGGGAAGCTGAAGATATGAGACATGTTAAATAATGTGATATAATTAATATGTATAATTGTTAAATGTTATAGAGTTAGAGTCGTACTAAAACTTCAGTTAGTATAAGTCATAGCAGTCTAGTCAATTTTTAGTAGCGCACGTAATGTAACTTTAACTCTATAATAATTAATAGTTGTACATGTTGTTTGTACCATATTGTTCAATCTATTTCATATTTTTACTTTCCCTTATCTTCAACAGATTACATATATAATTACATTGTTTTTTTTTTGGTTTATTTGTATGTGATTCTTAATTATATCTAGTTAACTTTACCATGGAAGCAAACATTAATTGCATTGACCTCTTTGAGTTTACCATTTTAAATCCCCACCTACCCAAACCCAATAGGGGTTGCACCCTAGCTAGTCCACAAAAGCAGGGGGAACAATAGAAATATGGTAGAATTCACAATTTAAAAGAATGTAAGCTTTTGGGGCAACATTTCTTTTATAGTTACCCTAAATGAAAATGATTTATAATCAAATAAATATTGTGAGATTTTTAATGATATGTACTTTCCAAAGTTTAAAATTACAAATGTTATGATATATTTATGACCATATATAGTTCCACAAATTTGAAAAACATTTTTTTTCATTCTTAAATTTGGTGTTTATTCAAACTTTACCACAAACATTTTTCTCCCCACATCACCCTCAAAATGATCAATAGTGTTTTTATTTATCCTTCAGCGTGACTCAAATTATCAATCTATCGATCAATGCGGAGATGCTCATACACTTGAACATAGTGCAACAAACAACAACATACCCAGTGTACTCCCACTTAGTGGGGTTTGGCAGGATTGACTCAACATAATTAGGTGCCTAAAGCAAAATTTCAATTAGAGACCTAAAATCTAAATAAATTTTATATGTATTTATTTTTAAAATGTATTTTCTAGCTTTTTAGATGCAAATTATTACTAGATATTTTTTCATAAATGATTTTTCGGATTTTTTTTTCAATCATTAGTTTTAGGTAAGATTTTACCAATTCAACGTTGAAAAACATCATTTTACTTAGACAATCATTATATGAATCGTTAACATAATTTTATAAGTAATAAGTTGAGAAATTTTACATAAAAAATAAGAGTTATAACCATAGAGCATAGAATTTGATTCAAGAAGTTGATAACTTGATATACCACATTTTAACATGTTTGTTGTAATATTTCTTGAAAATCTAAGAAGAAATTAAAAAAATTGTAATTCACTTTGTTCAATACTTTTCGGCTATTAATTCTTATTTTTGATCGAGATTACACTATCTTATCAAAGATTGGAAGAAAGAGAGTACAAAAGGATAAAATGTAAGAAGGCAAAACAACATTTTCTTGATTTCTTTTATTTAAAAAGGGGTGAAAGAGAATAAAATAATATAATTTTTTAAAGAATTATACTTTTTATCATAAATAATAATTTTTTTAAAAAAAAAACTAAAATATAATTTATTCTTGGTAAAAATTTGAAGCCTCCCAAAAAATAGGGGTCTAAGGCATATCCCTTATTTGTTAAAGTATAGAGATGACATTAAAGTCTGAGAAAAAGAGAGTATACGCAGACCTTACTGCCAGAGAAGACAGATACTTGAACTATAGTGCAAGTATATATTAATATATTCTTAAACCATATACTATTTCTTAAATGAGAAGGGACACGTAGCCATATTGATGAATTAAACAAAGGACGGCACCGGTTTCCTTTGACTTTGTAATTTTTGTATATTGCTTTACTCCCTCCCTATATAACACACACAATATAATCCACATTATTTCAACAAAACTTACTAATTTCTTCTTTTCAATCTCTCTCTATATATCTCTCTCAAGTATTATTATTATTTTTACTCAACAAAACTAATATTTACTTAATTGTTACAATGGGAAGAACACCATGTTGTGACAAAAATGGACTTAAAAAAGGGCCATGGACTATAGAAGAAGATCAAAAGCTTATTGATTACATACAAAAAAATGGGGCAGGAAATTGGAGGATTCTCCCTAAGAATGCTGGTAATTTTTTCTTTTCTTGTTTATCCTTATACTCCATGAGTTTCGATTTAAGTAAACCTATTTCTTTTAGTTTATTTGAAAAAGAATTACTCTTTTTTAAATTTGAAAATAATTTAATTTAAAATTCATCCTATTTTTGGTATTTACCGCTTTCTCTTTTCTCGAGCGCTGATCATTTTACGAGAGAAATTTTTTATAGTCATATAAATATTTTGACATATTTACAACCATAATTATTTTTTTTAAAAAAAATAATCTTAAATCCTTTTATGTAATGAATAAGTGTGTCACTATGTTCTGATAAAAAATATGTCTTTAATTTGTAGGGCTTCAAAGGTGTGGAAAGAGTTGTAGGCTACGTTGGACTAACTATCTAAGGCCAGATATTAAAAGAGGAAAATTCTCTTTTGAAGAAGAAGAGACAATCATCCACTTGCATAGTATTCTTGGAAACAAGTAAGTTCTCTTTTCAACTAAAATCTTTTTTATTTATTAATTCACATTTGTAGTCATATTATATTGTCAAAATTTTCTATTTAATTTGCTCCATGGCTTTGAACTTATAGGATTTAGATATTCAATTTATTTTTTAAATAATAAATTTAATTTATATACACTAACAATATGAAAGAAAAAAAATTCAAATGATATATCAAGTCATCTAAACCATAAAAGGTGGATTGTAACCTGAAAAATAAAGCAACTTGTTATAATTAGATAAAATATATTAGTAGTGTAGTTTTTTATTTGTTAACGTATGTAATTATCTTATTCTAGAGTTTGATTCTAACTTGTTGTGTATCATTCTTGACCATATATAGGTGGTCTGCCATTGCTGCTCGCTTGCCTGGAAGGACTGATAACGAAATCAAGAATTATTGGAATACTCATATTCGGAAAACGCTTTTGAGGATGGGAATTGATCCAGTGACTCACAATCCTCGTCTTGATCTTCTTGATTTAAACTCAATTTTCAACCCTTCACTCTACAATTTGTCTCAAGTGAATAATAATCTTTCAAGGTTATTAAGTATACAATCCCTAGTAAATCCAGAGATTTTGAGATTAGTCAATTCCCTCTTATCTTCCCACCACCAAAACCAAAATTTCTTATTGCAAAGTAATTATCAAGAAAGTCAACTATGCAATTCCAATGTCCAAAACCAAGTGACCCCATTTGGTCAAGCTAGCCAGTTTCAAAACCCTATTCAAAATATTTCGACTTGCTCCGATTTAAATACTCCATCTATTTCATTTTATAGCGACACTCAGGTCAAGCAACAATCTAATGTGGAAGAATCCATGTCAAATATTTTAAAATGTAGCTCGCAAAATTGGCAACAAAATGAGTGGCAAAATTGTACCTTTGATTCTATTTTGCCTACTTTATCAATACCTTTGTCAACTCCAACTTCATTAAATTCGAACTCCAGCACAATTTGTGAAGAAGAGAGGGAAAGTTATTGTAACATGTTGAATTTTGATATTTCAAATATGTTGGATGTTAATGAATTTATGTAATTTACTCTTTGAAAGTAGTACCACTCAAAAATTTGAAAAAAAAGAGGTATTAATTGCTTATAGTATGATCAATTATAACTTTGTCAAACATTGTCTTACTAATTTTGCCATTTGTATGTTCAACTGATGTCCAATTATTAGTGACTGATGTCCAATTATTAGTGATAGAGTAGTACATGAAACAAGATAAAATAAAAATAATTATTCAAAATAAAATATAATAAATATGTGCATGGATAGACATGGATGATGCTTGTCTCACCTAAATGTATCCACGACTTTCCATAACCAACAATTTTTTGTCTTTCTCTTTTTATTTATTTTTTAACTCAATGAAGACAAAAAAAAGTGCTAATATAATTTATATGTTGATAACATTATAGAAATGAAATTTTTGATAATATAATTATCTCTATGGAAAGACAGATCATGAAACCAAAGTCACAATCATTTCAAAGACTTGCCATATATATGCATTATTATTTAAACAACTCAATAATTAATTAATATCCATATATATTTTAAATATTTTGTTAAGTAGGTTGTATATATCTCAATGCTGAAAGTGATTAATTATATATTCATATCCCAACTATAGGATAATCATCTAAAAATAGAAATATAAACTATAAATGGATCAATGGTTGACTATACAAAAATGGTTTCATCAATAGTGTTGCAATACGAGTTGATCTAAATTTGATATTTCAAATATGCGCATATATGTATGTGTAGAAGTTTATTATAATCATAACAAATAATTGAACTGAATTTAAAAATTTAAAAATATAATAAATTCTTATAAAATTTAAATTCTCAATTCGTATCTAATTATTACAATGCTCACTACTCCGCGACTATGTCGCCACATGGGGTGGCCGGAGATTAGGAAGATGACACGTGTTCCTCTAATTGTCCTTTTTACGTATAATCATAATTGCATGGGATTGTATTAAAAGTTTAAGTGGAGGTTTGACCAAAAAGAGAGAGGTACACGTGGTGAAGAGCCAATGGTAGTGTACTTATTAAGTGGGATTATGGTCCCCAAAAGGAAATTAATTTTAAAAAGTCTACAAATAATTGGCTGCATTGAAAATGTTCTTAACTAGCCTCTTAGGTTTGGCTCTATCCAAACTTTTCTGGTTCACTTCAATAATTTCCACTTGTCTTACTATTATTGAGCAGTTTCTGAGTATCAAAAGAACTCTCCGGAAGGTAATTTTAATGTGATCAATTTTCCCTCTTTTGCAATCAGTTTCGTTACAACCCTCACTGCTCTAGCTATTTGGGTGACATAGAGTTTTAAAAAATAGAAATATTTTTGAAATTTATGATTAAATTAAGTCATAAATATTTGTCTGATTATAAATTATTTTATTAAAAATAAAATAAATATTTTAAAGCCTAATTTTTACAAAATATATATATTTTTTAAAGCATGCACATCCCCTAATTGGCAGGAGCTACTTTAAATAAGTGGAGTGTAATTATAAATGATTTTAATTTCTAGGTGTGAAAAAGAAAACCTTAATCAAAAGAAGATATGAGTGAACCAACCTATGATAGGATAAGACTATCTAATCATAGCCTAAAATAATAATTGGTCGGACCAATTATGACTCATGACTTGTAGTTTTTACTCCCTTCGTTCATCTTTACTTGTTTCAACCGCTCAAGCAACGTATTTTTCCACTCCCAAGAAAAATATGGATTATGAAAGTCAAGAAGGACACAATTTGCTCATGTTGGAGAAACAAGAAAAGATATACTATACCCTAGCTCCTTGAAAATGTGACATTTTAATTTCTCTATTCAATTCATTTTTTGCTTGAAATTGTATTGCTTTTTCCTCAAGTGGTGTTAAAAGCTAAAAGAGAGAGTCATAACAAAACGAAAAAACACTGAAAATAGTAAGAAGCCCAATTGATTTTTCTATGGGCAGTTGAAAGAAGAAATTCAAATTCAATCTTTTAACATGTGAAGTGACATTTTTTTCCTTTGCTTAGGAAGCCCATAGACTCTTCCGTCATCGATGTGGGATTTTTCATTCATCACCTTCCTCATGGGATTTTTCATTCATTACCTTCCTTATATTTGGACTCTTTTTCGGATTAGAGCGTACACATTTATGGACTAGGGGGATTTTCACCCTGTAAGTCAATTTGAGGGCCCACATCGGATGAGTTGGATTCTATACTATATTAAAAAATTAATCTGAGTCTAATTTATATCCCAAAACCTAGATCGAATAAAGGAGATTATTTGCCTAAGCTATATAAGGAAGTCTTTGAGCGCTTTCATTACCAATGGAGGATCTTCCATTCATCACTATCCTCACCATTTTTCAGATTGAAGTGTGCACATTTATGAACTGAGATATTTCCATCCCCCCTCAAACGGTCTGAGGGTCCACATAGGATGGACACGACTCTAATACTAGATAATATACCATTACAAAAATCAAGAGGGGTATCATATCAAAGAAAAAGAGAAAACAAGAATTTGGAATTAATTTCTTGAAAAAGGTTACATTTTCCCTAATTCCATTTGGACACAATATCTTTTCCTTACTTGAATTTGAACATGCATATTTTTTGCTTTACTTTCCTCTAAAATCAAATGTAGAAACAATCATAACAAAACAAAACGCAGACAATATTGTGTGTGAGTAAATATGATATTATAAAAAAACGAGTTTTGCTTGAAGTCATTTATTCAATAAAAACTCTGAGAAAAGTCTAAAGTTGGTGCTCTGTTCTTCAAGAAATTAATTAAGAATCATTGTTCCAGCTAGAATAATAAATTATATTAAAAGTTTGAAATTAAATTATATATCTTTCCATTTAGTGTAACCAATAGAAATTATACTACTATATCAATATATAACAAATATAAAGTGTTATATGTATACACCTGCAGAGCAATTTTAAGAAAATGATTTCTAATTTCTATATGTATGAAGAATATTAGAACCCCATAATATAAAAAATAATTAAAACTTCTTGTTTGGCCCTAAACCACATGAAAATTTACTCCCTCTATTTCATTTATTGTGATACAGTAGTATGATTGAGTACGAAATTTAAGAAAAAAAATATTTTTGTAATTTATTATTTAAAATAAGTTATGAATATTTATATGATTATAAATTATTTTATTAAGAATAAAATTAGAAATTTAATTTTTTTTCTAGATATCGAAAATCATCATTTGTTTTAACAGACTAAAAAAATGAGATGAGGGAAGTAATTAGTATTGTAGCCAAGAAAAAAAAAAGGAAATAGTCAATCACAATTTATTGTTGGCGTACGTATGGGTGACATGGAGCTTACGGTGATTTAATTAGGGATCGTTTAGTCGTTGATTAGAACTATACAATATTAATAATGTAGGAATTAGTAATAATGCTAGATTTAATTGTTTATGGTTAATTATCCGCGTATTACTTATTCTATTTTCTATATATTAATAATACTTATATTTTTCATAATTTATAATCGTTTTGTCTCAGTTAATATGACATACTTCATTTTTAGTTCATTCCAAAAAGAATATCGACTCTCTTTAAATGAAAATAATATAACTTTAACATTTCTCTTTTATCTTTAATGAACTGATTTATAGCAACACAAATGATCAAGTAATGTTTTGCACCACAAATTTTCAACTGTCTTTAGTTCTTTTTCAAACAATGTGCCAAGTCAAAGATAAAAGGATGCATCATGAGGGGTATGTTGTAGATAATATACCATTATAAGAATATATAAAATTTGCTGCGGAGTTTTTCGGTAATTTCAAGCTAATTTATCGTTAAAAAAGCTTCTAGTTAATTTAATTTTCTTCTAATCCGTAGCTAGATGAAATTTTTGCTATTTAATTATGAAATTTTGTTCATCGCTAATTCTTTATTTTCTAGTAGCATACCATTGACACAAACAATATATAATAATATTAATTAATCATGAAATTTCTAGCAAACATAATATATGGTAATCTGCAAAAACAAAAGAAAAAAAAAAGGGCAAATGACCTATATATTATGGCTGGAAATACTAGATTGATAGTATAAACACTACTGACCTATGAATGCTCCTGGAGCTGCAAAACTAGTATAGAAATTTACATAAAACTTTTCTATTATCAAAGTGATACCTAATGCATTTTTGCATTAACGTGACAAGTGTTGCCTATTAGGTAATAATTATGGGTAGGTTCAATATTTCCTGAAAATTTTCTTTGCTGTGACTTTTATTAATCGTCGGAATGAGCCTAGGTAACCTATTTTTGTGTTGGATAAAAATAGCTAGAACATGTGGAACAATATGAATGGTAAATGCGTGACATCAAAAAAAAGGATAAATTAATCGAAAGCACGTAATCCGAAAATAGAGAAGGACTTTTATCGCGAAGACGTGGGCAAAAGGATAAAAAATGACAGATACGTTAGATATTATCATACAAATAGCCTGAACATGTACAAAGAAATATTAGCTGACACCACCAATGACAATATAA
This sequence comes from Solanum dulcamara, assembly GCF_947179165.1. Taxonomy (NCBI): domain Eukaryota; kingdom Viridiplantae; phylum Streptophyta; class Magnoliopsida; order Solanales; family Solanaceae; genus Solanum; species Solanum dulcamara. The sequence goes on along the minus strand of NC_077248.1, from coordinate 63,202,137 downwards.
CACTCTCACATTGTCAACATCCATTGATCTAGGTACTTTAGGGCTCGATTTCAGCCTTAGCTAATATATTATAACCTATAATTATTATTTTTCATACATTTATATGACATTCCGATTCTAAAAAATACAATAATAATTATAATACACTTATATTTTTGTGCTCCAGGCTTCTTCTTTTTTTACCATCTTTTATCTTACAACATTGAATTTATTATATCGTTCTCGAATCGGAAGCAAGGGATACTCGAACAACACCAACACTAGACATAGTGCATTTACTTATCATCGAAGCTCTTACGCTTCACACAGCTTTGTCATCATCACTTCTTTTTTACTTATTGTTATTACCATATTCAATTGATAATAACCAAATTTAATGAGTTAAGTTAAAACATGTGTCTTTGATCTCATACAAATTCAACTGTACCATTTTCTTAGCAAACAATTTCTATCATCCATAGAAAGATATTCGAAACCACCATTTTAAAAGCTTGAACCTTGGTGAAAAAGACAACAAATGGATCTATTAAATTAAATAGTTTTACTTGGTTTATTGGGGTTTGTTGAGAATAATGTTGGGAGTTTAAGATAATTTTGTAAACAAATTAGGATGTAAGACCAGGACCTTAAGGGTCAATTCATATTAATAACCCTATACAATACAAATCTCACTAATTTAAAATCAAATAACTTTTCTTCATGTGAGTTTTCAATAATACAAATCTTATCAGAATTCGCACTTTGAATACATGTTTCTGATGCGTCCATCATATACATGTATCTCGGATACGTGGAGTCAAAATTAGGTGTAATTTTTATAGATACACTGTATTCAAGTGAATTCATATGTATCTGACTCTTTTGCTGGTCTCTCTCCTATCTCGCTCGCCTTTTTCCCATTGTATTTGTATTTCAGAATGTATCTAGTATCTCATAGACATGCATCTAGTTTGATTCACATGTATTTGCGATACCCAGACTATCTCACTTGCCTCTGTCCTATTCTATTCGCCTCTCTCCTCCGCCGCTCGCTTTTGTCCCTGTGAATATGTATTTCAGAGTGTATCTGATAGCAAAAATGCATGTATCTAGGTGTATCTGACATGAAATCTGTTATGAAATATTAATTAGTGAGAGAATATGTAATTTTTTCAAACTATAGGCAGAATTAGTAAATATGGTAGTAATGTTTGTGTAATTTAATAGTATTTCGAGCAATTATTTACAAAATCAATTTTGAGCCCACAATAAATGGGCTACACAGGCCCATCAAGCTTTGTCTATAAGAAAATGAGATGAAAAAGGGTTTTGGGCATGAAGGCAAATATTTTTTGTAAATGATTTTTTAAAATCGACTTACCTTTTTGAAAATATATTTCAATATTCGCTTGGAGAGTGAAATTTCCCCTTTAAAAAATCACAACTAAAGTTGATAATGATTTTAGCAAATTGGATAGTGCTTTAACGGAAATACTGTTTATTGAAGCTTAATAATACTTTAATATTCAAGTGTTGGTTCAATTACATCCGTCTCTACAAAAATTATACTTATACTGCACAAATAAAACAAAAATAAACTTTTTGGTTACATATAATATAAATTGCTTGAAGAAAAAAGTTACTCAGAATATAATAAATTTCTTAATGTTCATGCCATTTTCCACACATCTCCAGTAGGTAATAGCATTTTAAATTTATTTTAAAAATATACTGTCTTACCAACCAATCATAAAAAAATGACTTATTTTTGAGAATATATTTTTCGAAATAGACATCATTAACCAATGAGACATGACGTCAAAACAACCATTTCATGCATACATATCAATATTAGCGTTGGGGAATTTTACTAGCTTAGTTGGTTAGCTACATGAATTTTTATCTTATTAATGAGAATTTATCCCCTCCCTCATTTCCTCTTTTCCCTACCCCAATTTTTTATTAAAAAAATCGATATAAGCGTTCATTCCTTGCTAAATTACATATCATTCTGGTTTAGATGACCTGATATTCTATTACATAGGAAATTACAGAAGGAGAAGCTCAAAATGAAACCGTGAAAATTGAACTCACATCTATTGTGCCAGGGAGTCGAAAAAAGAGATTCTAATATTTTGTATGACGACGTTAACGATACCTATGTACATATCAATGTCTTGTTAGAATTTGCCATTACCAATAATCCACAACCAATCCAGTGCAACACCAGAGAATAGTCCAGCCAGTAGGCATAACACTAGCAAGTTGCCTAATGCATTTTGCTCAGGCCCCTGTTGAAACAGAATCCAATAAGTTCCAAAAAATGAAAATGTTTCCAGTTTTTCGAATTTTGTACTGATATATGGAAGTATTTCACCAACCTTGTATCCCTGAGGAGCAACTGTGAGGACACAAACAGTGAGGTAACCATTGGTGAGTCCGAGGAAAGACACGAGCATTATCATCCAGCCTTGATCACCGTATTTTGCAGTGAAGTAGAAACAAGGAATGAACAAGAAACGAGCTAGTGTTGCGATCATTAGTCCTTTTCGTGATTTCAACTTGATTTTCTTGATCAGTGGAATGTATCTTGCTATCAAATCGAACATGTTGTAAACTGCTATCAGGACTAAAGCATACCTGAAACAATCAGACGTTTATTTACAAGCATAGTTCATGTAGCAAATCAACTATATATACTCTATGATGTTCCAATGTACTAATAATGTACTAATAATACTACTTCTGATTGCTTTTGCTTGAGCCGAGGGTCTACCAAAAATAACCTCTATCTCCCCAAAGGAGGTAAGTCTATGTATACTCTACCCTCCCCAGACTCTACTTGTGGGATTACACTGGGTTTGTTGTTGATGTTTCTACGCGTCTTTCTATCCATTTGCTGAAAAGCCTATTTTTTATTAAAAGAAACAGTTCAAGAGAGAAAGTGAAAGAGATGCTGCAAATTTTACAGCAAGAATTGAATGCAGGACATGATAAAACACACGAGCGGAGAGGAGGAAGCAAGCTTACCATGAGCCTAATTTGTGGGAACCAGTATTCTCGTACAAGAATCCAGGGAAAATTGACAAAGTCAGGACGTAAATCAAGAACATATCCAATAAATAATCGATGTTCTGAAAGAACAGCTGTTTGTTGCTCAGGCGCTCCAATTGTTTAGTGGTATTATCAGCCTATTTAGTCGACAGGAGTATATCAAACGTTAAGGTGAAGAAATCAGTAACAAATTCATTAGTTAACGATAAGTTACATACTCTCTCGGTTGCTTCAGTCTGGATTCCTGCTGCAGCTAGGTCAGCTGCAACAGTTTTTGATCCCTCTGCTGCTGCCTTTGTGCGGTAGTACTTAACGATTGGTAGCTTAGGAAAGATGAAAGCGTATAGAAGAATGCACAGAAATTCAAAGAACGTGGAGATAGCCAGGAACAGCACTGCAAAATCAACAAACACAAGATTCTGACTAAGGAAATGACGAATTATATCAAATAAAAACTACTACATTTGAAGCACTCTCTTTTTTATTTCCTCTCGTTTTGATAACTAACAATGGCATCATAAATCACATACCAACTCCTTTGCGAGGACCGTTACTAGCCCTTTCAAAAGCTGCTTTAGTCACTAGCCTTAAAGCTGAGGTGAGAGCCCCAGACGCAGCCAGACCAGCTAAGTATGACTGAAAAATCATAACAGCCGCGATAAAACATTTTGCAATTGTGATTCAAACAACAACATATCCTGTGTAATCCCACAAGTGAGGTCTGGAGTGGGTAGAGCGTACGCAGACCTTACCCCTCCCCTACCTTAGGAGGTAAAGAGGTTGTTTCCGATAGATCCTTGGTTCAAGGAAAAACACATCAAAGTTTAAGGAAAGCATGACAAAGGGAAAAAAAAAAGGAACAATAACTAAAACAAAATAATGCGATAATCGAAGTACAAGAGATAGTAGTTAGTAACAGAAATCAGAGGACCAGAATAGTTGTGGTTTCAAGAATTACAATTGTAACTTATTTGAAGAGACAATCTTACTTGGATGAATTCAGGGCACATGAAGGATAAATCTCCTACCATCCCACCTTCAACAAAAGCATCAGCAACTCCAAAAGCAGCAACAATAACACATACACCAATGTAATTTCCAAGACCACCGGCTCCTGATGTGGCCAAATCCAACTAGCAAGATGTGAACAAAGAGTGAAATCGGGATAAACAAAAACAATGAGAAAAGCTAAAGAAATGACAGCATAATTTATCAGAACATACCACTAGGAGCGCGAATGTGCTTAAGAAGAAAAGAGTAAATCCAGCTAGGTTGCGCTTTCTTGTATTAATTATTGCCTCATTATATACAAGAATTGCCATTGTCGCGAATGCAAAAGGCTGATAAACGAGGGTAAGCACCCTTGAAGGATGGTATTTCTTCATTGTACATGACAAAATAAAACCAGTTATAAGCAGAAATACTAACCAGTTACAACTTACAATGAATTCAACTCTTCTACAAGATTTTCACTCTTTGCAACTCTCACCAAAGAGGGGTTTACATAAAAATTGTTTCTCATTTTCTTCACAAATTGCTCATCACCATTTTCAACTCTTGTTTGACACAAGTCCATTTCCATGTTCAGCACAAACCTATTTTTTATGTCAAGAAAACATCAAAAATCATTGAGTTAATGAACAAAAACATAGTTGACTATCATTTTTTCGCGTAGTTTCATACTCCAACAATCAGTTATTCCTTTTTCCAACTGAAACTATAGACATCTATGTATTAAAACACACCCCAACAATCAAATATTCTCTTTTCCTACAACTATCACCATTATTCAGGTAGGAAAAAGGAAAAATTGAATGTTGAAATGTGTTTTAATTCATAAATGGTAATACTTCAAATAGAAAAAGGAAATATTTGATAGTTTGGGTGTGAAACTTTCGAAAAAATGATAGTTTAAGTATGTTTTTGAGCATAATCACACAAAAGGGACCTAACATTATATGTTGCTCGGACTCTCCAAAATGCTACTGAAACCTCTTTGATCCTCCAAAATACGTGAATGAATCAATATCTATACATAAGCCAAGAGGCAGATCTTATGCCTTTCAACCTGGTCGTATGAAAGATCCAACATGCACCTCACAATAATCTTATAGAGTCCGAGCAACATAATCTAACATTCCAAGTAAAAGTCAATTGACAGATTCAACAGAGATTTTTGTCAAACATTAATAAGTCATGATTTTTCTATATTCTTTGGGGGAAAAAAAAGAGGATAATAATTAAATTAAAGTGACACTCACCGGAAAGAGTTGATAATAATAATCTCCAATTGTTAGCATACTATTCCAAGAAACAAGTGACCCAAGTCCAAGAATCCAACATACCACCATTCCACTATATTTTCCCTGAAAATTAGCATACACATCTCAATCAATTAACAAGCGATTTTGAGTTTATGAGTTCTGAATTCTAAAAGATCAGAGTATATTTAGTTTTTGATAAATTATTTATACTAATAAATGATTATTTAAACACAAATGTAGAGTCTAACCCAAAACTATTGAATTCTACCAAACCTCATTAAAGTGTAACAAAGATTGAGAGTCAAAAAAATACCTTTAGTCTGGTTGGACTTGGAATTATGCTTGAATCAGTAATAGTCATGGCTGTTTATCTTTAGAACAAATTTGCCAAAACAGAATTCACCACACAGATTGCACAATTAAGGTATCTTGTTATCAACAACTTCCAATGGAGACCAAAAAAAAAATACTAAGTAATTTTTTCTCGTTTATACTTTTATGGTAGAAGTACTCGAAATTTGAGCTGACGGGAGGTAAAAAATACTCAATAAAATAATTGAATACCCACAAAATGTCAGATTTCTTCCCGTCTATCTAAGGTTAGACAGAATTACTAGCACAAATTGACTAGGAAAAAAATTTATATCAACATTACAGGATAATGGGAATGAAACTGCAATTATATTTTTTCTATTTATGGAGGATATTTTATCAATATTAATGGTCATGTATAGAGCATTTATTGAAATTGAGAACATAAGGAGGAAGTTGGAGCTCTAAAATATCTTCCCATTTTAGTTGTTACTTTACGCTCTAGATTCAATTTGTTTAATTTTCAAAATTAAATCAAATGATTTAATAAAATAAGTTTTTATATTAATTTAATAAAAATATATATTTTAAAATATTAATTAAAACTTATATTATTTGATTTTCAAAGAATTTGTGACAATTAAAAATGAACGGAAATGTTATATATATATATATATATATATATATATGATAATATGAAGAATGAAAATGAGATGAATTATTATTGAAAGGTGTGAACATTGTGTTGACTGCTAGCTGTTATTTTCCTATTTTGTTTTTAGTCAACGATTGATGATTTTGGCGGAGATATCAAAATCTTATAAAATGGCAAATGAAGTTGGCATTGGACTATATGGAAAACCGACATATTTTTATTTTTTATTTTAAATGAAATTACTATATGAACATGTTAATGTTTTGAAAAAATTAAAATTAAAGAGTTTTTAAATTAAAAAAAATATCATTCATTTTCTAACATACATGAAAAGGAAAAAGGGGGTCATATAAAATTAAATAAAAGGAATATAAATATTTTTGGTACCATTACCATCTTTTCCTAATTTGTATTCTTTTCTCAGCTACCAAAAGAATGTGGTATAGTAAATGTGGTTATTTCTTCCTTAATTAAATATCTTAATTTTGAGTTTTACGTATCAAAAAATCATTGATATGAAGCATTATTCTTGAATGAGCCCAATTCGACATGATTCTGAATTAGTTAAATTCTAATACGAATATCAGACTCTGAATGAAAAATAAAAAAAATATTTTTTTCTTTTAATTTAAACTAAGATATTAAAAGATCATGCTAAGATTTCAAATTGATAGTGGTATAAATTATAGAATGTGAGATAAACCTAATTATAATATTAGTTTCTTTATACGGAAAAGTAGTTTTCATGAAAAAAGTAGTCAAGTTCGCTTATTTCCTAAATTAGATAGTCAAGTGACGAATTGGTTAAATGTCTTTTTCAAAAAAAAAAAAGGTTTGATATTCTAATTAAATTTAAATTCATACATAATAAAATAATACTTCTAGGAACAATACTATCAACAAAATTATAGTATTTTTTTGGACTATCAACAAAATTATAGTATTTTCTTGGGACTTACATCAAAAATATATAATAAAATATGAAAGAATATTAATAATCTCATTACAATTCACGTTGATCGGTTAAATATCTTAATCATTGCCGGCCATTAGTGTAAAGCTTTTGAAAAGAGAAGATACAAATGTTATGTCAACTCAAAACTTTTTGCCATCATATTGTGTGCTTATTGGATAATGTGGCTCTTATGAATTTCACATTGAATGAAATTGGGTTGGGGGGGGGGGGGGGGGTTACCTTAAGGGATTGCCAACTTCTAATATTGTAGCTTATATGATACATTTTGACAGAAATATAAAGGTTATAAATTATCTCATTTTAATTTTTATAAAAAGGTACTCCTTTAGTTCATATTAAGAGAATTGTTGATTTTTTTTTATAGTTTAAAATAAATAATTTTTTTAATATATTCAAGAGAATTATATTGTTGAGACTAATTTTCATATTTATCCTTCTTTTGATGAGATTTTAGTTGCTTTACATTTTCTAGAATAATAATTTGAAATTAATAAAAATAATAGTAAAAAGTAACATTTAATTAATGTCCTTAAAATTTTTCTTAAAAGATTTATAATACCCCCAATAATTTATTTATATAATATGGACTAGAAAGAATATCATTCTTTCGAAACAGATTAAAAAAGAATATATCACATAAATTGAATCAAATAAAATAGTATAGAATACTTTTAAAATAATTATATCTATTATAAAATAGCTAAAACTAATAATCAGGGTAAATAAACAGAATCTATAACTAGAAAAATAAAATAGATAATTTGTTTTTTATTAATCTTTTATACGATGATATTTAACTGAATATGAAGTTTAATAAAAATAATAGTTTAAAAATATATTATAAATACTACTCCCTCCGTCCCATATTAGTTGATCATTTTCCTTTTTACACATATTAAGAAATATAAATAAGAAGATACTTCTACTTATTCACCTTTAAAAAAAATTGAAAATTTTACAAATAAATATGAACATTTTCAAAAATAATTAATTGCAATGGTAATATATAAAAAATTTAATTAATATTTTTTTGATTTAGTAAGGTGGACAACTAATATAGTACAACGATATTTAGAAAGATAATCAATTGATATTGGACGGAGGAAGTACTTGACTTGATTATTCTAAAATAAAAATTTTGAAATTAAATTTTTTAAATATAAAAATATAGTAAAATTGTATCATAGAATAGTAAAATAATAAATTAATTTATGGTGATAGTAGTCCCTTTATTCCATATTAGTTGAATTTCTAAGATAATGCACACATATTAAGAAAAACATTCAAGGACAAAATTTGAATCATATTTTTCTCTATTATTCTTTTATTTAATCAGCCTCATAAAGATGATTAACTGTGAAATCATAAATATAAATAGTGATTTATTGGAGTATAACTTTATAAGCAGTGTAGCTTACTCCTAGAAAATTACAAAACTTCATTAATGGAAAGGGTAAACATGGAAAAAAAATTAAACATTTCTCTTGAATTTTAAACAATTTAACTATTTGAACAATAAATTATTTTTTTTTAGAAATTCAATTAATATAAAATAGAGAGTATAAATTATTTTATGAATTTCAAGACAGATAATTAAGAGCTCATCGTAGGCTGTGCACTTGCAAGCGACTATTGGTTTGTCACGATTTGCTTCCAAAGTCAAAATCTACTCTTTCCTCACTACACTATGTAGTATTATATTATGTTATTTTAATAAATATAATATTTCAATAAATTATATTATATAAAATATTATGTATTGATAATTTAAAAGATAAATCTATAAGAAAAAAGAAATTATGAGGTAAAACTATTATAAAAAGATATGTAGGATAAAGAATAAAATAAAATAATTATAAAAGTAATAAATATAGATAAAATGAGGGGGAAAATTAATGTGCAATCACACCAAATTAATTATTATATAAAATGGATGTTTGTCGATTGATTCAGTTTAAATTTTATAACTATTAGAAAAATAAAAATTAATGTTGGATAAATTTATAGTAGTTAGATTAAATATTTTTATTAGTTATGAACAATTTAATAATAGATTAGCAATGAAGTTTATAGTTAATTTTTTAAATTAATTTTTATAGTATTTTAAATGTTATCGATTAGATTTAGCGATTATTAATTTATAAAATACGCTAAATTGATAATTAAATTATTAAAATATTAATTATTAATTAGTGATAGTTAACTGTTCGATTATCGATATAATTGATCTGGATTAATAACATATATTTTTCAAACTATTCAATATAATATTAAAGGAAATCTTTTCTTCGGAACCATAAAAATATCTTTAAATTTAGTGTACATGTAAAGAAGGTGATAAAAAAATCTTAAATTATGAGGATAAAAAGGTAAATTTTAACAAAATTATATCAAATTATTATCAATTAAACCGTTAAGAAAAATTAAAAGAAACTAATATAAGGAAACCGATAAGCTCATACTATGCTTTGATGTGTGTGCACAACTATCCATGAATAGATATGAGCATTCTCATAAGAGTGTTTAATTATATTACTGAGTCACAAATTTCTTGTTCGAGTTTTAAGTATAAATTTTTTAATTATATTACTGAGTCACAAATTTCTCGTTTGAGTTTTAAGTATAATTTTTTTTTATTGGGAAGTATTTTCCTCTTAAATAAATTTAATATATGATGCAAATTTAAATAAATCATACTTCAATGCGAGAATTAAAATTAAAAATAAAAATCACACTCAGGTCTCTTAAGTTTTATTTTCTACTCACAAAACAATGTAACAAGGATTCATCATCTAATTAAAAGTTCCAATAATTCTCAGGATATTTGTTGGCTCTTGTTTCACTTTGGGAAATTCTCTGGCCAAGTTTTCAAACTGAAAATTAGTGGATTCAAACAATTAGCAAAAGAAAACTACTAAGCCTCTTAGGTCTATGTAGAAGACTTTTAAATCAAGAATGACGATTGAAGTCGTTTGGTAGGTCGTATAAAAATAATGTTAAATAGAGTGTATTAGTAATGTTTGCATTAATTATATATAAATTATTTTTTATGCATTGTTTTGATTTGGTGTATTAAAAACAACATGAATTGTATCCAAATATTTATTTACAAAGATATCTTCCACAATTATGGTGAAAAAAATGTAAAAAATCATGATATTAGTAATACACACCTTAATACACAACAGAATGTATACTAATGCAAATATTAATTATACATAACATAAAAAAATATACCAAATAAAGTATTGCTAATACAAAAAGCTAATAAATGCATTATTTTTGTTAATAAACTCTAACATAATGAATTCTCTAGCAATATCTAGAAAGATAAAGTGTATTGGGAAGTTCAATAGCAAAAGAAATTGGGTGACTTTTTTTCATCTGTCTAAAACTTGATGGACAGGGAGAGTTATCCAGTATCTATATTTGTGAGAAGTAATAAATACCTACTAATAGTTAAGGTGCTTATAAACGAGCCGAGTGATACAAGACACCATGAATCCTAAAAATCAACAAAAACACACTATATTAAGCTTAATTCTAATTAGTTGGGTTCAGTTATATAAATTCTTACGATATTATTCAATTCAATCTATTTAGATATGTATCATTACAATATTTAATAATTAAGTTTCGCCAGTTAGTTCTATATATTTCTCTACATTTTCCACAGACATACAAATCCTCCAAGAAGATTAAGACGAATTGCTTTACATTCCATCAAACATGATCATCTCTAAATCTTGTATAATAGCATATCTATTTTAACATTTTATTTGCTTTTGATAAGGAAATCTATCTTTAACATATGCATTTTTACAACATTCATCTTTATGGATATGTTGGATTTTAGAAGGCTCATTATCAGGTAACACTGTTGGACCTTTCACATATTTTTTCACAGAGCATGAATTTTATATTTTGATATCATAATATTCGATAAGTTATGTTTGTAAAAAGCATAAATGTTATGTTCTTAACATTAAAATAATAAATAACTTTTTCGCGACATAAATTTATATTTTCATATTATAATATCTCAAAAATAATACAGTAAAAAACTAAAAGACATAACAAGTTATATCGTGTGTCGATTATCCCACAAATTATCTCGTATGCCGTAAAGGCATAATGTGTTTCTAAAAAATGAAAAAAAATAAAAAATCAACGCCCAGATTCACACACATACCCTATCAACCCACATTAGCTATTGTCAAATTTTAACTTGGTATACCTATTAAGAAAATAATAATTGGTATAGTGAGTTTATCATTTTATCTCTATTAATTGATGGAGTTTTTAAACATATTTACTCACTATATTTTTCAAAGACATTAACTCAATGTTCATAAATTGAGGGTATAATAGAAAGAAAAAAATTATTCTTTCTTGATTTGTCAAAATTGACAAGTAAAAAGGAAATTCAAATTAAAAAATATTTGATAAGTAAATAAATACGGAGGGAGTAATTTTTTTCTCTAATTGGCGCAGAAGACATAACTCCTGTGTGTAAACATCAGAACAAATTACTAAAAATACTATTTTCTTAGTTCTAATTTATGTGACACCATTTAATTTTGACATAATTTTTTTTTTTTTAAAAAATACTTTTGAAATTTGTGATCTAAAACACTCTTTGACTATTTGTGTGACTATAAATAATTTTATTGGATAAACGAGAAATTTTAAAATTAAATTATTTTCAATTATGAAAAGCAGGCTAAAAAAAGTGTGTCACATAAATAAGGACAGAAAAAATACATAACTTATGCCACATAGTTTAATTCCTACAAAACCTATATCAAATGAGACAAAGTTCTGTATAAAAACTTATGCCGAATGAATTAAATTTTGATAGGTAATCAATTATGTAGTGATTCTCTAAAAAATTTTGGGTGTGGGTTGGCTGGACGGGGGTGTGTAGTACTAATTGGGTAAATAACATAAATTGTATAACTTTAGGAGGTGATTACTTAGATTCACGCTAATTTGCATTATTATGTTTTTTATTATATTTAAAGGCTTGATTATGTATATCTTCCTCTTTCAGATACACGTATTCGAAATACGTCAATAACTAAATAAATTACAAATGATGTCTATTTATGTAGCGTAATAGAATTGTCCATTTAGTGGAGTAAATCACCCCTTTAACAACTTTTAAGAATATGTAGCACAACAATTTCCTAAAAAAGTTTTTAAAATCTCAAAATCCTTTCTTTTCTTTTGTGAGAAACAGTTTAGTAATGATTCTTCTTTCTAGTAATTCAAAATTTTGTAATTGAATTTGAGCTCTAATTTCTCAACTATTCTCATGCATTCATTAACTTCAAACTCAGATACATGTAGATGAGATACATACAAAAATAGTTAAATACATTGTAATAATATAATAAATACATATGACAAGATTAAGATACATGATAAAAGGCGAGATACAAATAACAAGACTCAAATACATAACAAAAAAATGAATCCACATCTTAAATATTAGAATCCACATCTTGCTTGGGATGTGCATCTGACTTTAGTGATGTATCTGTTATGGCAAGTAAAGCTTCACGTAATTTTTACATTATACTTGCGTCGTTTCGATGTTTATATATGTTCTCAGCTTCAATGTCAAAGGATGAAGAAAAAGCAACATCTGAAGAAGAAGGCCCTGCAATAACATGTTCTTAATTGAAATCAAAATGAGGAAATACATGAAAAAATCCCCGAACTTGACAGCAAAATTTACTTTAATACTTTAATTATACGGGCATTTAAATACCCCCTTAACAACTTTCAAGTGATTTAAATAAATAAATAAAAAGTTATTTAAATATCATTCTAAAGGGTGACGTGGCAGAGAGAGAGTGCACTCTCATTAAAGCGAGTGAAGATATTTTTTTTTAAAAAACTTATAAAATCATACATATGACATTTTTTATAGGTCAATATATAATTAATATTTGAAATATTATTTTCTTGATATATTAATAACTTTTATTAAAATATGTAAATTTTCTTATTGGCTACAAATTTTTTTAGTCTATTTTGTCTCTTTATTCTTCCCCAGTATAGCTTTTCTCCATTGAAGCATCATTTTTTCCTCCATTTTTATCTTCAACTCTACCATCCCCATTCGACATACACATAATTGAAATACCAATTACATGTTTTCTTTGAAATTTCAGCTTTGAAGAATGAGGCATGAGTGAAGTTGATAAAGAATGATTTCAATTTCTCAGATTCGCCATTTATAAATATCTTGGTAAAAAATTAAGATACATTAATGGTGATTTACTTTTAAAGGAAGAAAGTCTCCATTCTTATTTACTTTTAAAATTATAGATTAAAAATATAAAAAATAAAAATAAAATTAAAAAAATATATAAAGATTCACCGGAAGAAATATCCGGTAAAAGTTTCGACCATTTGTTAATCAAAAAATTAGTAGCAGATCTCACTTTGAGGAAAACGAAAGAAAGGAAGAGGATAAGGATAAAAAGGGGATAAAAGGAAAAGAAAATGGCTTGCCGAAAAACCCGAAGAGGAAAAAAAAAATGGAAGGACAAAAATTGTGAAGAGGGAAGAAGATAGAAGTGAGGGGTGGGTGGGGGCATGGGCGTGAGTGGGGTTGGTGTTGGGGTATGGAGCAAAAATAAAAATGGCCATATTTTATATTTTGATTTTAAAAAATATATATTTTTAATTAATTAATTAGGATAAATTATTTAGTATTAAAGAATAAATAAAAAGAAATAAATAAAATTATTGACGTGGTACTTACATGACAATGATGTGATGCTTATATGATAGTGATATGGTGGGTGAGAGTGGTGTTATACACATTGTTTTTTTTGGTAAATAACAAAATTATTATTACCAAAGAGCCATGTGAGTACAAAGTTGATGAGCAAGCACTGGACAACCCCAGCCTTACTATGCTTCAGCCAAACAAATAAACTCCTAGTTTAGTTTCTATGGATAGTATTCAAGATTGTTCTAATATGAACTTCCTGGATAATACTCATGGTGATTATATCAGCTGATCTTGTTGTTTCTTGAAATATTCTAAGATTTCTTTCCTTCCACACAGCATAGACACTTGCAGTCAAAGCCATTTGAAAGATTTCTGCCATAGCTTTCTGTCCTTAAATTGTTGTATAGCCCATATTCTCCTCTCTCCAGCAAAGTGCATGTCTATCTATATGCATCCATTTCAAAACCTTCTCCCAAATTGAGGCAGCATAGGTACATTGGAAGAATAATTGTTCACAGTTGTCAACTCCTGTACTGCATAGTGCACATCTAGTATCCTCAACCACTCCCAAGGAAGCTAGCCTTTCTCTCGTTTGCAGTCGCTCATTGAGTGCTAAGTATAGAATAAAAGTCCAATTAGGTGCTGCAACATTGTTACACACTATTTTCCTCCACTCCACTTTCTGAAAGTTACCTCTCAACTTCAAATATATATTCTTGATTGAGAAATTTGCCCAAGTCATAGCTTCCTGTGCAGACCAACCTGCTTCCTCATAGTATTTTTGGGCTTTCAAGATTTTCGATACCATCCATAATGCCTGTTTCGTTTGGATCTCCCATATTGACCCCTGCTTCCCATAATACATATGCACCCATTGTATCTGCATTTTGTCTTTCTTCTTGCTTAGGTTCCATAGCACTTTATAGACAGCTGCTTTATTCCAAGTAGCAATATCCAAAAAATTCAGTCCCCTAGCAACTCTAGGCCAGCATAGTGTTTCCCAAGCAATCAAAGCTTTCTTTGAGGAATCAACCCCCACAGACCAAAGGAAATTTCTACACAGTGCTTCAATGCAGTGGATCACCTTTTTTAGTAGAACAAAAATCTGAGCCCAGAAGATCTGTATTGAAAATAACAATCTTAATCACTTGAATTCTTCCTGCATATGACAAAAATCTAAAAGTCCAACTCTGTATTCTCCCCATAATTATCAGTGGTTGGAATTGGACAATGGAGGTTCTTTTGGCACTAAGTGGTACCCCAAGGTACCTTTTAGGTAAATCGCCCAAAACGAATCCTAACAGGTGTAGAATTTCATGTTGCATCTCTTGTGGCACTCCTCCAAAATAAACAACCCTCTTCTCCTCATTTGCTTCTAGCCATGATGTTTTCGAAAATATAGTGAAGAGTTCATATAGTAGCTTCACTGAATTTGAATCTCCTTTTCTGAATAACAACAGATCATCTGTAAAACTTAGTTGTACCACATTCATCTTCACACACTTTGGATGGTACTTGAAATCAGGATTCTTCTTCAATTGCTTCAAGAGTCGTGTGAAACTATTCATAGTACAAATAGAAAGGGTGATAAGGGGTTTCCCTGTCTCAACCCTTTTTTTTGCATTAAAAGGCCTACTTGGTTGTCCCTTGATCAAAATAGAGTGAGAAACAGTTTGTACACATTGTATGATCCATTGTCTGAAAATTGAGGGAGATTGTAGGTACTCTAGCATCTGCTCAAGATATACTCATTCAATAGAATCATAAGCTTTCCTCATGTCTACTTTCAACATACACCATGGGGCTAGCTCATGGCTAAGAATAATGTTATCATTTATCAACCCGCCTGGAACAAAGCAGATTGATTTCTGTCTATTATACTGTCCATCACTTGTTGTAATCTGCTTGTCAAGACCTTTGAAATGATCTTGTATAGTAAGGTGCAACATGATATAGGTCTATATTGTGTGATCCTTTCTGGATTCTGGATTTTTGGAATCAAAGTAACTGTAGTGCAATTGATGGCTTTGTACATGGTCTTACTCAGAAAAAAAATTCTTGAACTGCATCTATGATGTTCCCTCCTATTATGGGCCATGCCTTTTTGAAAAAAAGCTGCATTGAAACCATCACAACCTGGTGCTTTCATATCATTTATCCCCTCCAGAGCCTCTACTACCTCCATTCTGGTCACTGGTTGGATTAGTGTTATTTGTTGTTCCCTATTCAACACTGGTCCATCCTTCAGTACTATTGGATTGATCATGGGCAGATCCATCATAGGATCCCAAGAGAGTTTTATAGTAGCCAATTACTTCATCTTCTAGTTGTGTAGGATGAGTTACCACAACTCCAGCTGCAGTTTTTAGCATACTCATCCTATTTTGAGTTGCCTTTTGTTTTAGATTGGCAAAGAAATATGCTGTATTTGAATCCTTTAGCTTCAGCCACTGCATTCTTGACTTTTGTCTGATTATACTCTCCTCCACATTTAACCATTTATGAAGTGTCTGTTTTACTTGCTTCTCAGCTTCAATTTTCTCCCAAGGTTGTCCAGGGGTTCGCATGTCCTGTTGTAATAGTTCTAGCTGCTGTCTGCAGTTGTGTATTTTGTCCTCAAATCCACCAAATTCCATTGTATTTAGCTGCTTCATTTCCTGCTTTACATTCTTCAGATTTCTCCTTATACTTGCCATTTTACATCTCCCCAAGTTTCCAGACCACACTTCCTCAACAGACTTGAGAAAGTTTTCATGACCAGCTACATGGTTTAGAATTTGAAAGGCCTTGCTCTCCTATCTACTTCTTCTGCTAATAAGAGACATAATGGAGATGATCAGAGCATCCTGGCTCCAGGATTTGGATTTCCTGTGGAGCCATTGTCATCATCCAGGTAGCGTTCACCAATCCCCAATCTATAACGCTGTATGTAATGCCCATTTTTCCAGGTATAATCTCATCCTCTTGTCCTTAAATCAACCACTCTTGTATCTTCTAAGAACTCTTTGTAGACTCTTAGTTCAGCTTCAGTTGGAGTATTTCCAGTAGGTCTATCTGTCACTGATTTTATTGCATTATAGTCCACTATAGCAATCTATGCCCCTTGCTGTTGACTGTGTATAGTTCTCAATTCAATTCACATGCTTCCTCTTTCTCCTTGTGTATGAAGTCCATATACATCAGTAAACTTAGACCTCAGATTCAAAGATACAATATAGATTTTAATATGAATGGATTGTGCTGTCATAGACACCAGAGTGCCAACAGCATAAGCAGGGTTCCATATCACCAGAATCCTTCCCCTATTACTATAATCATAGTTCGCCAACCATAGCCATCCAGGTGCAATCTTCCTTACAATATTGCTTATATACTGCTCTTTTATTTTATGCTCTACTAAAGCTAGGATACTTATATTACTAGTGCTAAGCAACTTTCTAACCTCCTTTTGCTTGTAAACTTTATTCATGCCTCTAATATTCCAAGTAACTAACTTCATGTGGGTAATAATTTGGGATTAGCAGTTCCTACTTCCTTAACACCTTACCCAGTGATTTGTTTATTGAAGATAATAAACTCATTCACACTATTTACTCCAGTGTCTTGTAAAGGTTTCTGTAGACTTCTAGCTGCCGACTTCCCTCTAACCTCCTTCTAGTTATCTTTTTCCTGTCCAATGGGCTGAATATGTTGATCCTGGATTGGTGAACTGCCTGTACCATCTGGAGGTGTTTGATACACCTGGTCTTGTATCCTTATGGACTTTATCATGGTTTCCTCTACTTGTTTCTTTTGCCATTCTGTATGAGGTTGCTGCTTTGTCTTCTGAGCTATAGGGCCTGCATTTGGGTTTTTTGTTGGGCATTTATGTCCAACTTGGAGTCATTGGGGACAGTAAGCACGGATCCATTCATATATCACTTTTTGCTCAAAGGTTTTCGGTTTTCCCATTTGGATCTTCCACTTTAACAGTGAACGAAAGATCTTTCATTATGTCAAGCTCAATCAACACTCCTGCAAAAGAGATTCTCGCTATATTTTTTTTGCATTCATCGGCATATAAAGGCAAACCCAAACCACTACTGATCTACTCAGAGATTGCATTCCCCAGCAATTCAAAGGAAGATTTGGGAATTTTACCCAAATTGGTATAGTTTGCAGTACTTCTTTGCTTAAATCGAAATCTGGAGCCCATGCTTTCACAATGATTGGCTTATTGTTCAAAAAATATGGCCCTGAATACGTCACTTCATCCCTATCTTCCTTGCTAGCAAACCGTACTAAAAAGTACCCATTATTATGAAAATATATAGTAGGCTTCACAATGTGGTTCTATTGATTTGCAATATACCTTTCAAGGCTTGCAATCGTTCGTGAGGCTTCTACTACATACAGGATAAGAGCATGCTTCCATTTCTTCGTCTCCATATCCACCTCCTCTTTACATAGTTTCACCACTTTTTCGCCATTCTGCATCACAGGGGCAACAAAATTTAATGTCATTCCTTTGGCCGCCAGCTTATTGCTTTGGAAGCCTCCATGTCTCTTTTCCCTTCTCCCCTCTTGGTGTTGTGCCTTTTCCGCGGTTGTATTTAGCTTCAAACTCCCTACATCTATCTTTTTAGTTCCATCACTCTTTGATGGCAGAGAGGGCCACGGATCTGTTACATCTTCCTCTTGCACAGAGCACTGTTCCATTGAACTTGGGGGTTGCTCCTCTATACTATATATTGTTACTATGCTGCGACGTTGATGTTTATGGCTCCATAACAGACGGATTTGTTGCCGTCACCACAGGGCTAGTTGTCCTCGTAGGGTTTTTCTCTAGCACCTTTAGTGCCATCAACTTCTCTGGTCTCCTCTGATGGATCGTAACTGGATTTTATTCACTACTTTCTTTTGCCATCCCTTCGCCATACCAGTGTCGGCCCCCGGAGTTTCACCACTCACGTTTGCCTGGGGTTTCAAAAGAGAGATTTTTGTGGTTCACAAACACAAGCTCCCACCTAAATGGACTACAATTTAATTAACTTTAAACTTGTTAGGGTATTTAAACACTCGTGTAGTTAAAGTACTAAAGTGTCTATTTTGATACATGTGATCGTATGTTGTACCTTTATTGGTGAATGGTTAGTCATGAAAGTATTTTAATAAACCCCAAAATCAATGAAGATTTAGCTTATTTTGTTTAACTTTAGAAAATTAAAAGTGAAAAAAATTGAACTATATCCTGGATACATGACTTTGAATGATGGTTGAATAATTACAAACCTCATGGACAAATCGTGTTGGTGAGAATGAAGAAGGAGAAAGAATATGGTGGAGGACGTGGGTGGGGGAGGCTGTTGGTGGATGGGCTAGGGGGAAGTTGATGAGAGAGAAAAATATTAGATTGCATCATTAATTAGAAATGTTTAAATGTATAGATAATTAATCAAGCCTATATTTAAGAAATGTGTGTATTGAATATATCTTATTAATATATGACACAAATTTATTAATTAGTAGTAATATATGTAATTGTTAGAAAGTAGAGATATGATTAGTAGATATGATACTGAAGTATGTCTTAATTTTGCCTATTTAATTTCGAGAAACTTACGTAAATGACTATAGTTTAGGAGTATCTATATTTCTATAGCTATAATTATCATAATTACCGTACGTAGCTATATGCACTGTGGTAAAATCGTTGTATTTTATGTATTCAAATTTTATTTTTTGTTAATACATGTATACAATTCCAAAATTGAGGCATGAAAATGGCAGAGTCAGTTTTTAAAAATGAAAAATCCTGAAGTCACAACCGTTTGAACTCCCACACTTCCCATTATTAATAAACAACCGTCTAAAATTACTCATTCATCAACTAGGATGCTGGTATTCTCATCTCTCCCACAATTCACCATTATAATCAAGGATTTGAAGACAAAGCTTAGTCCGAATCAATTTAAGATGTTTAGCAATACCTGTTTTGGTGTATACACGTGCGCGTATGCTCGCATACAAACACAAGTGTTTATGTGCTTTATGGCTTGTGAGTTGCAGGAGAGTTCTGCTGATGTTTTTGTTAATTCTTAGTAATAAATTCACACTGCGATTCAGTCTCAGAGGATTTTTCATCATAACTGGTCTCAATTGTGTTGCCGATGCAGATGATTTTTCATTCAACACGAGTAAGCCTAACAGAATCATGGAACAATATTTTAGAGTTAAAAAAATAGTTAAATAGATCTTATTAGGGGCTTTAATAATAAGGTTTGGGGTGACAAGAATGATGATGACGCTGTCAAGATAGCTATTCTTTATTTGATCAATATATTCATTTTGCCTGGGAGAAAACAGCTCATCCATACCAAGAAGCCACTTTGATCTGGTTGAGAGTGGTCGATACATTGACTATCCACGGGGAAAAATAACATTTGGTGCCTTGGTTAAAAGCATCACTAAGAATATCCAACCATTTTCTTAGTGATACAATAAAATATAATTACTGTTACATTGAATAGTCATAAGGTGAATACACCTATTGTTACAATATTGAATACAAGTATCAATTTGATAACTAGATGTATCCATGTATCAAAATGTATTCAACTATTAAAAAAAATAATCATGTATTGATAACTAAAAGTATCCTTGTACTAAAAAAAAATACGTATATTTATTTCATAACGTAATGTATCCATGTATTAAAATGTATCCACTATCACAAGAAAAAATAAATACATATATTGATAAGTAACGTATCTTGTATCAACAAAAATCAATATATTCACTGTTAATAATCAAAATATACATGTATCCAAATGTATTAAACTGTATGAAAATCAATATATTAAGATTCAAAATTTGAATTTGTGTTGTGCAACATAATATGAAGTTAGTATTGATACAAGGCCACTAAAGTATACAATTATTCAACTGTATACAAAATACACTGAGCAAATAGATACGAAAAATGATAAAATACCTCTTTTACTGATTTCTGTGGTTCGTTGTAGACATCTTTTTCATTGCTACTGGAAGTAATGTAATTACTTTATCTTTTCTTTTCAAAATTATTTTTTTCTTTTATAGATTTTGAAGCTTTAACACCATCTTTTGTGTTGAGAGCGTTTGCCCCTTTCTCTTGATGAAGTTGATCCATCGATATGGGGTCATTGCAATTCTTTGTTCACATATTGTTTTTAATTGCGCAATAAGGCTGTAATTTTGGCTTGCTCTTGAGTGATACATAAATCAAAAAATGATAATTCGTTTAAAAAATTATCAGATAATGTTACATCTCTCGTAATCCTCTTTGTAGTACTAATCTCAGCCATTGAAATGGAGAAAACAAAAGCTTCAACAGAAGCCCTATAAAATTAATAAAATAGATACTTTATACAAATATAACTATCACCTATTAGAACAAAAAAAACAAATCAAAGATACCTGAGAAAAGTATACCTATTGAGAGGCCGGAAATCTTGCAGATTAACTTGATCTTGAAATATTTTTTTAAAAAATTGTGTTGATTTAGGGTAATGAAAGAGAAAGAGAGAGAAAGATTACAAAGGATGAAAGAGAAAGATTACAAAGGAGAAATCATAGTGATATGTAACAAAAAAGGTGTGTGAAAACATGTAATAGTTTCTTTGCTATTTAATAATAAAATATACTTATATAAAAATAAATATTTTAAAGTGTAGCTATAGACACTAAGGTCTCGTTTAGTTGAAAACAAGTTATTTCGAAATTAATTATTCTAGAATAATTTATTCTATCATGTATATGAGATATTTTATTCCATTACTAAAATATAAATGATAGAATAAATAATTTCAAGACTACATAATATCTCCAACCAAATACAAAATTATTACACCTCATGCTTCATACCAAACAACTCCTAAATACATAGATAGGCTCGGAAATCAGGCCTTTAACTTAGAAGGCAATTTGACATTGTATATAACAAACAGCACGTGTTGCTTCACTGCTTTCTCATCAATTAATAACCACATGGACTGTACCAATATAATACTCCTAATATATATATACATTCACACAAACTAGCGAGTCAAATCAGATATGGGTGTATTGAAAATAAAAATAAATAAAATATTTGGTTTATTTATATTTTATACCGATAAAAAATAGGTTAATCGATAGATTATTCATCATTTCAAGAATATTTAAATAAAAATACAAGCTAAAAAATCGAAATAAGCTTAGATTTTCAGAAAGTAAGATTTTTTTTTAAAAAAATATTAGTACAATAGATAGATTTAATGTACAATTGTACAACCTTGAAATATAATGTTCTGTTTAAAATTTTTTGTAGATGTGTAGCACGTAAATGTAATTGTCAAAAATTGGCAACGTGCCCTTTTGGGACAATAGTACTATTTTATAGTTACTCATTTTTAGGAAAATATTTTATCTATATCAATTTTGGCAAATATCAGACAAAACAAGTTGTTAATGCTGCTGCTTCTTTTGAAAAAGGATTTGTACGATAATTTAAATTTAAGATTATTAATTAGAAACAACTTTAAGAATTGAATTGTATGTTAGATTATCAAAATTCGATTAACAAATTATTGTTTCTAACAAATATTTATACAATTAAACTTCAGATATATACAATTTAAGTAGCTAAATTTGTAGATTTTAATATATTATGAATAGTAATATAGCTTAAATGGTGATTCCAAAATCAACTATTTGTGCACTTGTCCTAGTGTCTTCTCCTCATGAAGAGACGAATTCAATAATTTAAGTTTATGAATTTAAAATTTTAACTTTTATTTGGAAAAGTTGTGATACTCCAGGAGTAATGCATATAAGAACATAAAATTTCTTATTATTAGAGACTTAAGGACATTACTCGTGTTTCTTATGAATGATTTTAAGATCTTTAGTTAGCTCACTTTTTAGTGTACCAAAAAACTATTTAAATAAAATATTCCCACTTAAGAATTTATATTTTTACTCTATATAAACAATTTGTGCATTATAATCATTACCTAATTAGTCGTTTAGTGCCCGAACCACCCATGAGTATATTTTCATTTTGGTTTTAAAACCCTTTGGTTACAACCACTTACAAATACTCTGAGTCTTTTGATATGCTGGACAATCATAAATAAATTAGAGATAAAAATTTAATATTATTTTATTTCTTATTTGATTATTAATTGTTATATCATGATTAGTAGTTAGTATCAGAATAAATTATTTCTGTCAGAAAGCGAAATAATATAGTACCAAACTTAGTTATTTTGGGATAAAACAATAAAAATGACAAAAAATATATATCAATGAGGTCTTTCAAACCTTATTTTTCCCTACTAAATAAGATGAAGAGTATGTTTCTAAACAAACAACTTCTTCTTATAAATTATGAAATACATGTTACATATATAATCTCAATATTACTAATCACAATATATTATTAATTACAATATTAACAAATCTCAATATAACTTATTTTCGAATCAAATGACCCTTTTGAAGTTGACCACATACAGTAGCATAAAAGCTGAATGTAAACACAAAAATATAACTTGACATAGAAGTTTGTGTAGATTATAGTCTTCAGCCAATCAAATTCGAGAAGAATAAAATAAAAATGTATGAAAAAGAAATGTCATTTTCAGAATATAATTAATACTACAATCTACCAACAGCAAGTCATATAATATTCAATGTGAACTCTAGTGTTTAGCTGCCAAATGTGTAGAAGAAAACAGAACCTAAAAAGATAATCATTCCAAGTTCTAATTGATTAATTTGGAAGAATAATTATGAGGGAAAATAGAAAGATTAAGAATTAAGTTAACAGCGTTTCCACTGATTATAATATCACATCAGAATATATAACCATTAGAAAATATATATTAGCAATTACCCTAACAATTTTATTTAAAGAGATTAGCCTAATAAATTTATTCAATTGTTTTTTTTTGTTTCATTTTTTTGTGAGTTTAAATTCTATGAAAACGCCTGAATGAAACTATATACAAAATTCAAGGAAGTTTGAGGTGATTTAAAATATACTTTAGAGAAAATTTTGATATGAAATCGACTTTAAAAATTTATGTGACGACAATGTTATCATGTGTGTGTCGTGTATATAAATATATATATACTATACAAATTTTCATGAATATTTATTATGGCAAATATAAATGAGCTCAATATTTAGTATAAGATTCACACAAGTGTCATCAACATGATTTTTGAATAATATAATATATACTTCAAATTACATCACCTTTTCAACGGACACCGTATAATTTTCCTTAAAACAAGCAACATCAATGTTAGTCCCTAAGAAAGTTTTACCACGTGGAAATACTTTGTAATAAAATTTTAATCTTAATTAGTTGTGATCGAAAAATCACTGATTTCACTTGATGAGTTGGAAATGCCCGAGTTATTTAGAATCTAGTTCGTTAATCTACTTATTGACGTAATTTGATTCCTGAATTACATACACCTCAAGGGGAAGGGGGGGGGGGGGGGGAGGTGGAACTTTGAGTTGTCGGATTCAAATCTAGTACTTTAGATGCCGAACATATATATATTTATGTGTAAGAATTAATTATATTTGTAATAAATACTTTACTTGTTTCTTTTTTAGTTGTTATGAAAAAGTTTTGCACAATTCTTAAAAAATATTAATTAAGATGGTAGTTTGATTAATATATTTCTTATTTATTCTTAAATCTTTATCTATTTACGTGTCTTTTAATTCTAGAATAATTAATGAAAAAAATTTTAATGCAAAAAAAATTACTACTTCCATCCCATATTAGTTTTCATGTATACCAAAATTACTTGTTCCAAAATAGTTGTTCTTAGCATTAATTATTCTAGAACCAAGAGGCACCTAAATAGATAAAAATTAAAAAATTAATAAGGGATATATTAGTCAAATAACACTTCTAGTTAATACTCCCTCTGTTTCCTTTTACTAGTTAAAAATTTCCTAATTTGATTTTTCTTTTTACTTGTCAAATTTGACAAATGAAGAAAGTACAATTTTTTTTTACCTATTATACCCTCAATTTATTGAGAGAGTTAATATATTTGGTATCAAAATGTTTTAAAATTTGGATTATGGTTTTAGTGATTAATAAGTGTAAAATGGTAAACTCACCATATCAATAATTGATTTTTTAATAGGTGTGTCAAGTCAAAAATTGACAAGTAAAAGAGAACGGAGGAAGTATTTTCTTAAAGATTGTGCAAAACCTTATTATGACAACTAAAAGGGGACGAAGAGAGTATATTTTAAGACATAAATAAAGGTCAAATAATTATAAAAAAGCTCCTAATTAATATTTTTAAAAAGATATATAAAAGAAAAACACTATAGATAATTTGAGATTAAAAAAATATAAAGAAAATATTTTCTTCCTAGAATTTAGAATAACTAGATATCAAATCTTCTACATTTAAGTAACTCTTTAATTAATACTCCTCCCTCCGTCCATCTTTACTTGTTCACTATTGACTTTACACAATTTTTAAGAAATTATAAATAGAAGGGTAATTTTATCATTGCATCTTTTGAATATAATAAATACGATGTCTTGAAAAATATAATAGAAAAATGACTACTAATTAATGATAAGAGTAAATTAAGAATTAAGTTAAAATTATTTCTTGATTTCATAAATTAAATAAATATTATTAAATATCTATTTTTAGTATAATAGATAAGTATAGATGAACAATGACTATTTTGTTTTAAATTTTTAATGAAGAAGGAGGTTAGGAAGGTAGGAGGAAAACAAGAAGTAGGTACATTATAATTTTCAATTATGTGAAACACAAACTTTTTTTGTTTTTGTCTGCAAGCACGTTTTCAAAATAGTAGTAGTTGACCCTTTTTTTGTTTCCTTTGGTTATAATAGTACTAGTTGATTAAAGTACATAAAATTTATATCCCTTCTTATTTGACGTATTGATGACTGATAATATTATATATTCTATTATATTATCATCAAGTTAATTTTATAGATGGTTATTCAATTTTCATTTTATTCTTTATAACAAAAAAAATCATGATATTGTCACTATAATTGAAAAAGTCACTTATATAAGTATCAAAAAATATTATTACGAGAAAAACAAAAAGATGTCTTATATTATATTTATGCAAAAAGTAAATTATATTACAAAAAAATGTTTTTAATGTGTGACTCTGAAGTAAAATTGAATGATTATCTTTTATTTTTTGCAAAAATAATTTAGTGATAATCTGTGATTCTTGAACAACGTTGAGTGATCTTCATCTTATGAAAAAAAGACTCAGACCACTTAAAAAATAATTACAAATAAAAATGCATAAGTAAAATCATTAACCTAAAATAAAAATAAAAATAAAAATAGAAATAGAACAACTAACTTCTTAATCACATGTTAAAATACGGTTCTAAATTTTTTATTTATACAGTCCATATATATTAAATTAAATTTTATAAAATTCCAAAAGTGCACATGTGGGACCATAAGGAGGTTGGTCATCAAGATTTTTTGAAGTACAAAATTTCATTTTTTTTCAAGTCAATCTTTCTCTAGGCGTTTGCATTAAATTCATACAGCCTGCCAAAATAAGCCTTCAAATTCTTCATACTTTCTCTGCTACAATTTCCCCCCCTTCTTCTTCTTCAAATCTCTATAATTTTTTTTTTTTTTGCAATTTCAATTCTTGAATGGCCAGTGATATCATTATTTCCAATTGGTGCATTTTTTTGTTTACTGTTTTTTATTTCAACTTCCAATGTTGTACTTGTACATCCAATAAAATTAGAAAAGGTGAAATTTTAAGAGATGGTGATATCTTAATTTCTCCAAAAAAGGAATTTATTTTGGGATTTTTTAGTCCAAATGTTTCTAATAATCAAAGGTTTCTTGGTATATGGTATGTAGATGGTCCATTCAATTCATTTGTTTGGGTTGCAAACAGAGACAAACCAATTTTTGATAAAAATGGTACTTTTACTATTGATAAAAATGGGAATTTTGTGGTGAAAAATGGTCATGGCAATTTAATGTGGACTACAAATGTTTCTACAAGCAAGTCACAGACCGCACGAAATGAGAGACAGAATTGTACAGCATTCCTTTCAGATGATGGCAATCTTATCATAGTTAATAGCAATAACAAGGAATTGTGGCAGAGTTTCCATCATCCTACAGATACATTTTTGCCAGGAATGAAATTTTATATGGATCAAGTTTTGAGGTCTTGGACTAGTGAAACTAATCCTTCACCTGGAAGGTACGTAATCTTGTATCGTGTGATCATCTTATCTTATCTGAAAACTTAAACTTGTTTTAGAGATTAAAAATAATAATAAGCTTTTATTTATTTAATTTTGTTATGAACATGGCCCCTCACGTGCAGTCTGAATCTTTTATAATGTGTGGTGGTGAGACTCCTACCTAAGAACTCTTTGATACCATGATGCATTTGTGACATATCATCTTAAAGCTTAAGCTGAGAGTCCGCTTTTACCTATGTTGCTCAGACTCTTCAAAAATGGCAATGGGTGCTGTTGGATTCTCAAAAGTATACTTTTCACTTTCGATGCCGCACTCGTGTCGGATTCTCCAAAAGTAGTGTATTTTTGGAGAATCCGACATCGAAAGTGAAGAGTCCGTGCAACTTAGGCTTTTACTTAGTTTTGTTTTGAACACAACCCCTCATGTGTTGACTCTTGGAAAGTGGAAAGGAAGAAGTGTCGCTAGTAAGTCACGGACTATTTGATTTCACTATGATTATTCAATGTTGATGACCTCATTCAATCTTTTTTTTTGAGCCTTCGCTATCGTGGTTTAGATGGATAGCTAGTAGTTGTGAGTAGCAGTCTCCTTCCTATAGATAGGAAAAGAAGCAGAGTTGCGTGGATCTTTTTATTGGGTGGCAGTGTGTCTCGAACCTAACAACTCTTCTTGCCTTGATATGGTAATCCATTTGTGACATCTTATCTAAAAGTTTTAAGTTGAAAACACGTTTTTCTTTAATTTTGTTTTTAACACGACCCCTCATGTGTTTCTTGAATCTTTGATAATGGGTGATAGTGAGATTTGAACCTAAGCAGAGTTATCTGAAAGATTAAGCTGAAAACAAGTTTTTCTTTACTTAATTTTGTTTTTAACAGGAGCCCTCACATGCTTCTTGAACCTTTGATATTGGATGGTAGTGAGACTCGAACATAAGAACTCTGCTTGCCCTGATATAGTAATGCATTTGTGACATCTTATCCAAAAGATTAAGCTGAAAACACGTTTTTCTTTACTATTTTTGTTTTTAACACGACCCCTCACGTGCTTCTTGAATCTTTGATACAAGTGGCAGTGAGATTCGAACCTAAGAACTATGTCTGCTCTAATACGATGTTGCATTTGTGACATCTTATTTGAAAGCTAAAAGTCTAAGAGCCTATTTTTATTTACTGAATTATGTTTCCAACAGGTACTCCTTAGGAGCTAATCCTCGTGGATCACCACAAATTGTGATCTGGGATGGACCAGACAGACGTTGGCGAAGTGGATATTGGGATGGAAGCATATTCACAGGTGTTCCAGATATGAAGGCTGCGTATGCACATGGTTTGAAGCTTTACAATGAAGGGGATAGACTATATTTCACTTACACCGCAGCAAATCTTTCTGATGTGGTGAGGTTCCATATAAGTCCAAGCGGATACGAGCTACAACAAAGGTGGGATAAAGATAGGGAGAAATGGAGCATAATACAGTCTCATCCATCGGGTGATTGTGACTTGTATAACTTATGTGGGAATTTCGCGAAATGTGATGTCAACGATTCCCCAAAATGCATTTGTTTAGCTGGATTTGTACCGAAAGATTTGGGACAGTGGAATGCAAGAAACTGGTCAGAAGGGTGTGTTAGGAGGAAAGAACTGGAATGCAGGGGAAATAACACTGTCTTGAAGAGTGATGGTGGAAAGAGGGACGGATTCTTTGAGATTGAGAGAATCAAGTTACCGGATTTTGCTGATACTGCAGAGTTACAAAATATCGACGAGTGTCAAAGCAAGTGCCTTGAGAATTGTTCATGTATTGCTTATGCTTTTGTTAGCGGAATCAGTTGCATGACATGGAGTGGAGATTTGGTCGATATGCAGCAGTTTAAGGAAGGCGGAAACACTCTCTATATTCGCCTTGCTAGTTCTGAATTTGGTAAAATGTGTTCTAATTTTTCTGTTGGTATTCATACAATCGTTTTAGATGTTCTCATTACAAACTTTCTTGAAACAGCTGATAGCAACAGGACAGTCCAAATTGTGGTAATATCCGTTATGGTAGCCGGGGCTTTTCTTGTTTGTATGGCAATTTTGCTACTATGCAAGTACGAAGTCAAAAAGCGAGGTAAAATTTCAAAATAGCTGGTGTTTTACAACAGTCATATGTGTTATGTAGTGTACCTACATCTTCAATGTCCCATTTTCAGCATCCAATAGGATCAACCAAATGGAGACAAGCGAGCCAACTAGGAGCAGAGAGTTTTCTCAGGACACATCAGGAGCAGGAGACTTGAGTATTGAAGGGCATCATGGAAGTGGTTCAGAACTTACATTCTTCAGTTTCAGCGGTGTAGCAGCAGCTACGAACAACTTTTCTAATGAAAACAAGCTGGGACAAGGGGGATTTGGCCCTGTCTACAAGGTTGACTTCAATCTAATTGACAAGTGTGTCTTAATTTGCTAGAGAAGTATGAGGCTTTATTGTCTTAAACTAACGTCGATGTTTGTTTAATTTATCTTTAGGGAAAACTACTATGTGGTTTAGAAATTGCAGTGAAGAGGCTTTCGAGAAAGTCAGGACAAGGTCTGGAGGAATTCAAGAATGAGATCAAGCTAATCGCCAAATTACAACATAGAAATCTTGTTAGACTTGTGGGATGCTGCATTGAAGGAGAAGAAAAGATGCTTCTTTATGAGTACATGGCCAACAAAAGTTTAGATTCATTTCTATTTGGTTAGTACTTCGGATATGCTACAAATTGTAAAATTATTTCATCTATAGTGAGATTGATCCCTTACAATTATTTTGGTTGGTGAATCTTTCACAGATCCTGTTAAGCAAGCTCAATTAGACTGGAGGAAACGCTTCAACATTATTGAAGGGATTGCTCGAGGGCTCCTGTATCTCCATAGAGATTCGCGACTCAGAATAATCCATAGGGATTTAAAGGCTAGTAACATTTTGCTAGATGAAGATATGAACCCGAAAATTTCAGACTTTGGTATGGCTAGGATATTTGGTGGAAATGAAAATGAAGCAAATACAAATAGGGTAGTTGGTACATAGTGAGTATCAATCAAATTTTAAACCATTAAGAGATACTAATGATCCATTAACTTGGTCAAAGAACTAACTCCATCGACGTTTTTTTTTTTTACTTAAATCAGTGGATATATGGCTCCTGAATATGCAATGGAAGGCTTGTTCTCTGGAAAATCTGATGTCTACAGCTTTGGTGTACTATTACTGGAGATCATCTGTGGACGGATGAACACAAGCTTTCGTTCAGATGAACACTCAGGCATTATTGGTTATGTAAGTCAAAATCACTACTTTTCAATGTCTGTTGTGAAGTGAAAGGCTTCATGTCTCGTAAAGAATCCTACCGTTACAAATTTTTCAGGCATGGCAGAAGTGGGATGAAGGTACACCGATGGACTTAGTAGACCGTTCTATTTGGGACGAGTGTCAACATGATGAAGCATTGAGATGCATACACTTAGCACTTATTTGTGTGCAAGACATGGCAGTTCACAGACCGAGCATATCTTCCATCGTGTTAATGTTGGAGACGGACAATATACAGTTGCCCTTGCCTAGGCAACCTACTTATACTTCAATGAGAAGATATGAAGATGCAGAAATATGGAATGAGAAGAAGGATTTTTCCTCAAATAATGTCACAATTAGTGTTATAGTTGGTAGATGATATCTGCTATTTTGCTGAAATGTTAATGATTTTGGGTGTGTTTGGTATCAAGGGAAATGTTTTGACCATGGGAAAATTGGATACTGAACACACCTTTTGTGTTATTTAGTTATACATTTAGCAAATATATATATGATACATGGCTCAAGGCTTTTTGAGATTTGATTGAAGTGATCAATCATAGCCTTCAATCAGAATTATGAAGTTTATGCATTATGAATCATAATTTATGATGCTATGTACTGCCATGCAACATCTTTAAAAAGTCTGAACAACATATCTTGTCATATCCGTTATCAAAGTCTACATCCGTTTTAATTAAATTCAAGATTAAAAATTATATAGAAAAATAAAACAATAAGGCATTTAAAGTTCACAAGTCCTAGATTTTAATAAACAAAATTATTCATCAAATTCAAACAAAAAACTTAAGAACTGAAATAATGACTTGTAGAAGCAGAGAATAAAAGGAATACATACACAATGTAGATTTGTTGTTTTTTTCTATGTATATTATTATCAAGAGAAGGGGCTAATGACACATTACTTATATAGTGGCCATGGAGTTGACCATTTCATTTTTTTTTACTATTTTTGGTCAGACTTTTCTGTTCATGTAAAGAATATAAATGAATAAATTAATGAGACATTCAAGTCCTTTAAATGGCTATTAGTTAATTATTTATCCTAAATAGGTTGTTGATGTCAAGCTAAAATCATCAGTGACGTAAAATTTACTTCTTACATATTTGAAAAAGAGAAAGAAGGGTAAATATAGAAATACTCGATCCCTCCGTTTCAATTTGTCAGACCTATTTTTTTTTAATTCGTTTAAAAAAGTATGATTAATTTTCCTTTTTTACAACTTTTTCCAATTTTCCACATGACAGATTTAAGACATGCCAAGTCAAAATAGGTCAAACAAATTGAAACGACGAGCGTACGTAAAAACAACTGATACTCATGCATTTTGGCTATTTTATTTAGAAAAAATGATACTCCTTCCGTCTTAAAAAGAAATGTCACTTTTCTATAATTAGAAACAATTTAGCTTTAAAATTTCTCTTTATTCTTAGTGAAATAATTTCCAACCACACAAATATATAAGAATTATTTTAGACCATAACTTTCAATTTTTTTTCTTAAACATTATAGCAAATCAAAAAATGTCACATAAAATAAAACGAAGGGAGTATAATTTACGGATTCGTGACAAACTCATTCATGTATACAAATTTGAACAAGACTTGTCAAATCTAACTTCATATATATGCATCAACATGACGCCTACTTTATGTTAATCATGACATGTTATTCACGTCTCACATTGCATTCTTAATACATCAAAACCCCAAAATTTGACAGCATAATTTACTTTAGTATTTTAATTATACGAGTGATTAAATGCCTCTTTAACAATTTTAAAATGAATTAAATATTACTCTGAGATTATAAAATCACTCTCACTTGCCACATCATCGCCATGTAAGCACCACATCACTATCATGTCAGCATCACGTCATTAATTTTTTTATTTATTTATTCTTTAATATTTCTTAAATTAATTTATCCTAATTAATTAATTAAAAATATATATCTTTTAAAATCAAAATATAAAAATGACCCATTTTTATTTTCCCCCAAAACCCCGCCCCCTCCCCCAACCCCATCCCCACCTACTCCTCACTTCTTTCCTCTTCCTTGTTCACCATTTTTGTCCTTCGGTGTTCTTCTTCTTTCTTCTTTCTCTTTTCTCCCCCCCTCCCCCCTTTGTTTTTCCTTGTCCTCTTCCTTTCTTTCTTTTCCCTCAAAATGAGATAAACAAATAAGAATGAATGCTTTTTTCCTCTAAAAATAAATCACCATTAATGTATTTTAATTTTTCACCAAGATGTTCATCAATGGCGAATTTGAGAAATTTTATTTCAAAGCAAACATGTAATTGATATTTCGATGATAGGTATGACAAATATGTATGGTAGAGTTGAAGATGAAGATGAAGGGAAAAAATGATGCTTCTATGGAGAATAAGCTATATTGGTGAAGAATAAAGAAAAAAAAAGATTAAAAAAATTATGGCCAATAGGAAAATTTATATATTTTTAATAAAAGTTAATATATCACAAAAATAATATTTAAAATATCAATTATATATTGACCTATAAAAAAATGCCATCTGTATGATTTTATAATTTTTTTTATTAAGCAAAATGTCTTCACTCGCTTTAAGGAGAGTGCAGTCACTTTCTCTGTCACGTCACCCTTTAGGGTGGTGTTTAATTCACTTGAAATTGTTAAGGGGAATTTTAAACGTCCATGTAGTTAAAATACTAAAGTAAGTTATGCTGCCAAGTTCGGAGAAGGCGGGCGGGGGGTGGGGGGTTGATGTATTTCATCTAACAATTAATACAACTTGATTTCGATTATGCAAATAATTTCTTTTGATTTAGATAAGCTAAGCGACTATATATTTAATATTTTACCGCATTGCATTAAAAAAGAATCATGATCAAGATATTTGAATTATCTCTAATTAATCTCTATATATGTTGATAGATATTCGAGAATTAAGTCCTCGTAGGAGAAAGAAATTAAAGAAGGTATTATTTACTTCTTGAATAATGGCAATCCTTTCCTTCCCGCTTTTTCCTTGAGTAGAGAAGGTGGAAAAACGTATTTAATTTGTTTCACTCACATACCTGGTCGGGTTGTTCTTGTTGAAGATAAGGATCAAGATGAAGCTAAGGAACATATTGAATAACATGGTCCAATTGATAGGAGTTCTGAAGACTAGGGGTGTTCATGGTTCGGTTTGGGTCGGTTATTGATTAAAACCATAACCAAACCAATTTAGTCGGTTTTTAAATGTCTAAAACCATAACCAAACCAAGTAAAATAATAATCACGGTTTGGTTATTGTCGGTTTGGTTCGGTTTTTCGGTTTATTGTCGGAAAGACATGTTGATGGCAAATTAGGTCCATCAAACTTGCAACGTAGTTTATATTTACAAGAGCAAGTCAAATAGGGGTTCCAAAATACAAACAACTTTGTCCATAAATAAAAAAATTACATGTTTAAACTAAACTAACTAGATATTAGAGAATCCATAGACCATAATATAATCAAAAGTACATCTTCCTTAGCTTAAGCTTCAAACTAATCAATGCTCAAAACAGTAGGGTTTTTACTTTCTAGGGCTATTCACATAGTTGGAAGTGAAAATGTAAAAGGAAAAGAAAGAGTAGGGTTTTTACTTTCTAGGGCTATTCACATAGTTGGGCTTCAGAGTTGAGAGTTGAGAGAGTTGGGCTTGGATTGGGCTTGGATTGTTGGACATAATAAGTATATTAAAATTAAATTAATAATTAAAAGGTATAAAATATTTTTAATTATTTATGAAAAGCTAATATTATACATATAAATAATTATAATTTTTATGTATATAATTATCGGTTTGGTTCGGTTATTTATTCGGTTATTTTTTACTATAACCATAACCAAACCAAATATTATCGGTTATTCAAATTTAAAACCAAATCAAACTGAATGTCGGTTTTTTTATTCGGTTTGGTTAAATTTTCGGTTTGGTTTTGGTTTTAACCAAAACCGTGAACAGCCCTACTGAAGACTGTTAAAGAGTTGAGTTATAGTCGGACTCACTGTTAGACGAGTTAGAGTCAGATTAGGACTAGGCTGCTGCTATGTATATGTTGTCGTTAATTTGTATTTGTGTTGTAGTTGTAATTGTATTTGTGTTGTAGTATAACTCTAAGTTTAGCTAGCCTAGGACTCTACAACTCACTCTTACATAAAGGAGCTTGTACTCATTTATTATCATTAATACAATCCTTGATTTCTCTAATTCTTTTGTTGAGAGCAGTTATTCCACTGAAAGACTGCTGAAAAAGCTGTAGCTATTGAGAAGGATGTAGAAGACAATGGTAACATTGACGACTGGGAGGAGAAAAATGTGTTGCTAGGAAGTTGGATCTCATGCACCTTGATAGAACAAAGCATGTACCTGATTGTGGGTTTCTCAACAGCCAAGGATATGCGGGAATGCTTGGAAGAGGCCTATTTTCAAGCAACAAAAGATAAGGAGTTTCAGCTCAAATAACAACTGCAAAGTGTTAAGCTAGGAACTAAAAATATTGATGAATACATTAAAGAATTCAAGAGTATATGTGATGGTCTTGAAGCCATTCACAAACATGTGGATGAAGATAGCAAAGTAATCAATTATGTTAGAGGTTTAGGTCTTAAGTACAATACCTTCAGGACTGTCATGCTAGGCAAGACACCATATCCATTCTTAATTAATTTATTAATACTCTCAAGGGTTTTGATATGAGAGATGATGAAGAAGAGGTGCCACCACAGAACCATAATATGCATTCTCTGCCCAAATGGGCAGGGGAAGAGGAAACTACTCTAGCAGAAGAGGAAACAACAACTTTAACACCAAAGGAAGAGGCTTCAAACCTGTTGGACAAGGAACAGATTCTCAGAACCACCAGTATGGAACTGGTTCTTCGAACAAGGAAATGAATAGTACTGATTTTGTCAAATTTGTTGTAGGAATAACCTTATTGATCTTATGTGTTTTTAAATGTGGGACTACTCTTACCAATCTACTGATGAAGTACCATAAGTATTGATTGGTGTCAATTTGCAGAATGCATCTGCCACTGATGATATCTTGTATATGGACTCATGAGCTATAGTCATATGACAAATAACTCAGGTATTCTTTCTGATCTTAAAAACTACAATGGATCTGATAAAATTATTATTGGCAATGGATCACAATTAGACATAACACACATTGGGAATACAACTAAATCAGATCTAAAATTACAAGACGTTCTTGTAGTTCCTAAGATTACTAAGAATCTACTTTCAGTTAGTAAGATTGCAAAGGATAATTGTTGCACTTCTGAATTTGATGAAATTAATTTTGTTGTAAAGAATAAGAAGACAAAGACATTAATGGCCACAAGATCTAAGAGAAGTGGACTATATGCTTTGAAAGGCAACAATCTTCATGCCTTGACTGTTACTTGTGATTGGAACACATCAGACAACATGTGACATACTAGATTAAGACACCCTAGTTTGAAGTCTTTAAAAGTTTTGAACAGCAATAATTTCATAAATGTTAGTAGTTGGAATAAAATGCATGTTGTCTGTTCCAATTGTTAGTTCAGCAAAAGTTGTATGCTTTCATTTGATTTGAGGAATAAAATTAAGAATAAACCTTTATTGAAAATACATTGTGATCCGTGGGGACCTGCTCCTGTTGAGTCTTCTCAGCATATAAAATATTATGTAGTGTTTGTAGATGACCACACAAGGTATACTTGACTTTATCCATTGAAAAAGAAATGTGAATCTTTTGAAGTATTTGTAAAATTTAAAAAAATGGTGAAAAAACTGTTTTCGAAAGAGATTAAGATATTCTAATGTAATGAAGGTGGTGAATTCTTCAAAGAAGACTTTATTAAATGATTGTGGTATTGTCATGTATATTTTATGTCCCAACACACCTGAACAAAATGGAGTTTCAGAAAGAAAACACAGGCATATTATTGGGACTGATTTACCTCTTCTACTCCATGTTAATCTTCATTTGTTTCTATGGGTTGAGGTTTTTTTCATTGCAGTTTTCCTCATCAATAGACTTCCCTCCTCAATCTTAAAGATGGTGACTCTATTTTTCAAGTTACATGGTCATCAACCTAATTACAATAACTTAAATGTGTTTGTTATATGTGTTTCTCATATATCAAGGACAGTAACAAGTTCAGTCCAAAGACTTATCCTTGTGTGTTCATAGGATACAGTAGTTTGCACAAAAGTTACATATGCTATCACCTTCAATAAGGAGGGTGTATATGTTCAGACATGTTATCTTTGATGAGAACACATTAATCTTTATGTCTCCAAGACAAACCCGGAGTAACATTGATGTCTCACTTCATCTGGCTACTTTTGTTGAATTTGTTTTCTAAAGTGGAGGCACAAACTGTTCCTAGTCCAGGGAATGTGTAGGATGATCCAAATACACAAGCTGCTAATCACATTACAACACATATACTTCTTAATGATGGTGGTATGAAATAGGTTGACAGTGCTGATTCTTATTCACAAGCTGCTGATGATAGTGTTACCAATCACATTGCAGCACCTATATCTGTTGATGATGGTAGTGCTACTGGCTTCTCAGATGATGGTCGTATGGAATAGGTTGACAGTGTTGGTTCACCACTTTCTGAACCTGTTCTTGTGACCAGTCTACCAGAGCCAGGGATACATCCAGAAGTTGAACTTTCAAAGTGAAATATGATTGAGAATCAACTATCTGGAGATACAATACCTCCTACACCATAAGGGCATCACATGATCACCAGACGCAAGGCAAATGAACATCATATATCACTTGTTGCTAACAACAAAGAAGATATTTTAAGGGAACTAAAGACTACTACAGAAGCACTAAAGTCCCCCCATTGGTGTGGAGCTATGCAGGAGGAAATCAGTGTCTTGCATAACAACAAGACATGGATATTGGTGTCCAAATCTGTTGGTATAAACTTAGTTGGTTCTAAATAGGTGTTCAAGACTAAGTTGTAGGCAAATGGAACTGTTGACAGATACAAAGCTAGGCTTGTTGCTAAGGGTTTCTCACAACTTGAAGGGATATATTTTAAAGAAACATTTAGCTTTGTGGTTAAGGTCACAACTATTAGTATAGTCTATCCATTCCTGTTAGCTCTAAGTAGGGAATTATCTCTAAGTGGGGGATTAGGCAGTTAGATGTCAAAAATATATTTCTTCACGGTTTCTTGCAAGAGGAGGTATACATGAGTCAACCTCTTGATTTTGTTGATCCGAGGTATTCTCAACATGGTTTTTCTTTGTAGAAGACACTCTATGGTCTTAAACAAGCACCAAGAGCCTGATTTGATAGGTTTAATGTCACGCCCCGGAAGGGTACCCTAGGCGCGACCAACACTCAAAAGCCATTTCTAGCCTTCAAGCGAACCACCTGGTCCAGTCACACTTTCATTCAATCATATTCACTCAGCGGAGGACTCAATCATAAGCACACTATTCATATTATAAGGGCCGAAGGCCAATCACTATCAACTCATCAAAATAAGTATAATAAAAGCTATTTAATATAACAGTCCAACCTTCCCACACTCTGGTCTATGAAGCCTCTATAAATATCTAGGAGGTGCCAATGACAAGCCCATGGCTACCAACAAGCAAGATAAAGAAAGCAAACAAAACGGTAAAGAAAGTCTGGCATTCTCCGGAAACTAGGAGGGCTCACTAAGTAGTTGGATGTGTGTAGATCTTCAACGGTGCGCCGATTGATGATCTCTGGTACCTGTCTCTGAATCATGAAATGATGCAGGACAAATGGTTTCAGTACGTGGAATGTACGAGTATGTAAAATGGCCGAATAAAACAATATCAGAAAAGGATCAACCAACTCGGAAATCTCAACTCATAAATAAGTAACAACTTACTCAAGTGTCCTAAGTCTAACAAGAAATGGTTTAGACTGGACCAAATCACATGCCACTCAACTCAACTGACTCGGACTACTATCAAGACCTAAATGAGAGTTTCTCTTATCCGACAACCATCATTTATGAGCCAGTGATAGTACAACAAACAGACGTTGTTGCCACATCCATCCATACCTTTCCAGGGCATGAACGCCTCCCTAATCATGGATTCCATCGATTAGTCAATTCCTATCATTTCAGGATAATAAAATGGGAAACATCCGACTTTAACGGTTCAATCCCACGGGAAGCATCCGACTTTAACGGTTCCATCCCTACCTACGTTGGCGGCATAGTTTCTGGGGTTTGAGTATGAACTATACTCTCACCCGCTTCGATGCTCAATACTCCTCCCATGACTCCATGCTCATAAGACTCTATCCAATCATCTCAAACAAGCCCTCACGGCTAGTTTCATTTAGAACCTTGCCGACTCATCAACTCTATCCTCAATTCAACTCAATCGAGTCATAATGACAAATCTCATTTAGGACCTTGTCCACTCGTCAATTCTATCCTCTAATCAACTCAATCAAGCCTAAATTAGATATGTATTTATAACATCCTACAAACATAACAAACCATTCCTCTCCTCATTTATCACATCCTTAGGACTCATCACAACTCTAAGGTGTTAAACCAACAATTCAAGAGGAACAACACATTTAAGGAAATTGACATATTCAACATAATCACATGGCTAAGGAAATTAACAAAGCATATTAACAACCCATCTCCATCAACTAATGCTAACATGAAGGTTTTAGGAATTTATTAGCTCAACAACATCAACACAATAAGAATCAAATTAATAGGAGACAAGACTCATTCAAACATAAACCTATCAAGAAACTCCATTCTTATGGACATTTAACCTCAAGGTAAGTATAGGGCACATGGGTGGACTCAAACCATGCTTTGAGTAGCCTTACATACCTTAGAATAGATTCTTGAAGAAACCTTGTTGTTGGGTCTTCAATGGCAACTTGAAGTCTTGAAGCTCTTGGAGGCAAATCTTATTGAAAGAGGTTTTGGAGAAGAAGAAAAAGAAGAGAAAAATTTTCTAGGGCTTTTTAGAGAGAGAGGGAGAGGCTGAAAAATGGTCCAAAACGTTCAAGGCTTGATACATATATAATTTGGGACAATTCCCAAATTGTCCTTTTTCCAAAATTTTGAAGAATAGGCTAAAAACGCTGTTGGAGCGATAGTGGCGCGTTGCGCCATTGTAGCGCCAAGTCGATTAGGCCTAAAACCTGCACATCTGTTAGTGGCACGCCGCACCAGGGAACAAACTACTGAGGCACATTCCTGGCGCGACAGTGGCGCGTCGCGCCCTTACAGCGCCAAGCCTATATTTTCTGGGTTCTGGAAAATAGGCTTGAAAACCCTGCACATCTCGTAGTGGCGCACCTTGCCAGGGACCAAACTACTGAGGCGTATTCCTGGTGCGATAGTGGCGCATCGCGCCACTGTGGCGCCAAGCCCAGTTTTACAGCAATTGCAACCCAGGCCTGAAATTCCTGTCGTGCTAGTTCGTCTTAGGATAGTCATAACTTTTGACTCCGAACTCTAAAAATTATAATCTTGGTGGCGTTGGAAAGAAGACTCGACGACCTTTAATTTAATAGGTCGTGGGCCACCCAGATTGTTGTCTTTCAAAAGATAGGGTCGTTATAAGTCGACCCCTTATACGAACTCATCCTAAAACTTAGCCACGACGAATCTTTTGGACTTAGCTTGGTCCTAGGGATCCCTTATGACCCACATAACTTCTAACACTCTTTAATTACCTAGAAACGCATCCTAACTCATGCATACACTTCACAATACTCGAGTTCAACCCTACCCGTATACAAGAAGGGTCCGAATCTTAGCAAATTTTTTTGAGGGGTGTTATATTTAACATGCATCTATTACATCTTAGATTCCTTTGTAGTCAGGCAAATCCTTCCTTGTTTACTTTACAAACTCACAAAGGTACCATTTTTCTCTTTGTATATGTAGATGATATTATTGTAACATGAAGTAATACGTCACATGTCTCATGGTTGGTTCTACAACTTGGAAAGGAATTTTCTATGAAAGATCTTGGTCCTTTACACTTCTTTCTAGGAGTAGAGGTTAAGATTATTAAATGCCTTATAAAATTTTGTTGACAAGATATCTTGTGAATCCATCTTGATTCAAAGAGAAAAATAAAAATGGAGTTGAAGAAAGTCAATGAACAAATTCTGAGATGATTAAGAGAGTGATGGATATGGATCAACAATCCGAACCAAAGATGAATCAAACTTCTTGGAGAAAAAATAAAGTAGTCAGAACTTGGAAATAATATAAAACTCTTGATCATGTGATATATTGATCTCTTTAAGGAGATTCAAGCCCACTGCGACATAATCTACACCAATCCAATCTGGCTAATCTATGTACCTCCTTCGCCAATTCTCTCCTTCCCTCCTCTACATGGGCAGTGCTACCCATAGACAACCTGCTAAGAGAATCAACAACAATATTAGCTTTATCTGAATGGTAGAGGATGCTTATATCATAGTCCTTGAGTAGCTCGAGCCATCTCCTTTGTCTCAGGTTGAGTTCCTTCTGGCTGAAAACGTATTGTGAACTCTTGTGATCGGTGAACACATCAACATGCACTCATACAAGTAGTGGCGCCAAATTTTAAGCGCAAATACTACAACTGGCAGCTCAAGGTCATGAGTTGGGTAATTCGTCTCATGAACCTTAAGCTGTCTTGAAGTATAGGCTATTACCTTTCCCCTCTACATCAACACACAGCCCAAACCGACTCTAGATACATCACAATAGATC
This sequence comes from Solanum dulcamara, assembly GCF_947179165.1. Classification (NCBI taxonomy): domain Eukaryota; kingdom Viridiplantae; phylum Streptophyta; class Magnoliopsida; order Solanales; family Solanaceae; genus Solanum; species Solanum dulcamara. The sequence continues at coordinate 63,160,755 of NC_077248.1, read as the reverse complement.
ACAAAATGCTCTGTTCCATCGGGCAAAGTTAGAACAGGAGCAGTGGTTAGCTTGGTCTTCAGTTTCTGGAAACTCTCCTCGCAAGCATCGGACCATTAGAACTTAGCCTTCTTTTGGGTCAGCTTGGTCAATGGTGATGATATGGCTGAGAATCCCTCTACAAACCTTCGATAATAGCCGGCCAAACCCAAGAAGCTCCTTATCTCTATCGGGGATGTGGGTCTGGGCTAATTTTTCACTGCTTCAATCTTCTGAGCATCAACCCGAATACCATCTCCAGATACAATGTGGCCTAGGAAAGCCACTGATGCAAGCCAAAATTCACACTTGGAGAACTTTGCATACAATACCTGGTCTTTCAAAGTTTGTAAGACGACTCTAAGATGATGGGCGTGCTCCTCCTCATTCTTGGAGTAGACCAAAATATCATCTATGAATACAATCACAAACATATCAAGATTTGGTTTAAATACTCGCTTCATGAGATCCATAAAAGCTGCGGGGGCATTTGTCAACCCAAAGGACATGACCAAAAATTCAAAGTGGCCATAACGAGTCCGAAACACGGTCTTTGGAATATCACACTCCCTCACCTTCAACTGATGGTAGCCAGATCTTAGGTCTATCTTTGAGAAACAAGTGGCACCCTGAAGTTGATCAAATAAATTATTTATTCTGGGGAGAGGGTATTTGTTCTTTATGGTGACCTTGTTCATCTACCTGTAATCAATACACATTCTAAGGGACCCATCTTTCTTTCGCACGAATAGGACCGGAGCACCCTATGGCGAGACACTCGGCCTAATGAATCCCTTATCTAACAAGTCTCTCAACTGCTCCTTCAACTCTTTCAACTCAGCCGGAGCCATTCTATATGGAGGGATAGAGATAGGCTGGGTGTCAGGAAAAACATCAATCCCAAAGTTGATCTCCCTATCAGGAGGGACTCCAGGCAGATTTTCAAGAAAGACTTCAGGAAACGCATTGACAATCGAAACCGACTCGAGGGATGGGGACTCAACATTGCCATCTTTCACTCGGACGATGTGATAAATACATCCTTTTGAGATTAGCTTCCTGGCCTTAAGGTAGGAAATAAACTTACCCTTAGGCACGACATGATTCCTCTTCCACTCTATGATAGCCTCATTCGGGCATTTGAACTTAACAATCCGAGTCCTACAGTCAACTGAGGCATAACAGACATAAAGCTAGTCCATGCCAAAGATCACATCGAAATCAACCATGTCCAACTCAACCAAGTCAGCCAAGGTATCCCTGTGATAAATTGACACAGTGCAATCTCTATAGACTCTCTCAGCTAAGACAGAATCACCGATATGAGTAGCTACACTGAAAGGCTTAAGAAGACATTCAGGAATTTTATTGAATTTACTAGCCACGTAAGGGGTCACAAAAGATAGGGTGGCACTCGGATCCATCAAAACATAGCAGTCAAGAGAAGAGATTCAAATCATACCCGTCACGATGTTTGGAGAGTTCTCTTGATCTTGGCAACTACTTATGGCATGTAGACGGTTCGTACCTCCACTCGTACCTGAAGTAGTGACCCTTTGATTACCTCTAGCTGGTGGTGCGGTGGCAGGATACTGAGCTCTGTTTCCCCCTATTGGACACTCTCTCTAAAAATGGTCCATTTGGCCGCATTTATAACAACCAGCCCTTCCCGCTCTGCACTCTCCCAAGTGGAGCCTACCACACTTGCTGCATGGTGGTTTTCCTCTCGAACCTTGACCCTCGCTAGCTTGGGATTGAGAACCCTGGGGTATGACATTCTGATGACTTTGTCTCTGTCGATCATATCTGGGCTGCGGCATAGGTGCACTTGCAGTCGATGAGGCATAGCTGGAAGGCCTCTTCTAGAAGAAGGACCTGTTGCTCTTGTTCTGCCTCTGTTCATTCTCATGTCCCGCTGATTTTGCCTTCTTGCTCAGATGCTTCTTCCTGTCTTTCCTCTTTTCATCCTCCACCTGCTGAGCATACACCATCAATCTTGAAGTATCCATGTCAGAGATTAACAATGCTGCTTTGCACTCCCTCTTCATATGTCTCCCTAATCCGAAGATGAACTTTCTCATCTTCGACCTCACATCTGGGATCATTTATGGATCATACCTAGACAGCTGGATGAACTTCAGGCTGTACTCCTTAACATTCATGCCTTCTTGTTTCAGATTCACAAACTCCTCCATTTTCGCTTCCCTCAATTCTCGGGGAAAGAAATGGTCAAGAAAGGCTCCCTCGAATTCATCCCACACAACAGGTTCAGCATTCTCACCCCTACCTTATTCCCATTGGTTATACCAGATGTTTGCCACATCCTTGAGCTGGTAAGACACCAACTCAACCCTCTCGATCTCCGTAGCATGCATAGCTTTCAGGATCTTCCACATCTCATCAATAAAATTTTGGGGATCTTTATCAACCTTAGACCCCGTGAATACCGGCGGATTCATTCTAGAAAGTCTCTAATTCTGGTGGCAGCTGACGGCTCTTGGGAACTAGAGATAAGAGTTGGCAAGCTCTGGTTACCATTTTGGGAAGCCACTAATTGAGTGAGCATAGCAATCGCCCCTCGAAATTCCACCTCTAAAGTGGGTGCAGGCGGAGTAGCAGGCACTTGATGTGCCTCTGCATATCTTGCGGGTCGGCCTTTAGCCCTCGATGGGCTTACCTCTGTCTGGGGCATCTCCGCATTATCAGTGTTCCTTTGGCTAGTAGTACGTTTGGGAGGCATTGTCTGCAATGTATAAATGCACGAATTAGAAAGGAGGTTTCATAGAGTTTAACTCTATCGCACGAACTCAGAGTATGAAAGAAGTGAAACAATTCCTAATGTCTTATAGCCTCCTGATTATAAGTGTGGTGCACAACACACCCATAAGCAAGTCTCTACTAGACACGGCTTCATAGACTCCCTAGGACTCTTGAACTCTACGCTCTGATACCATGTTTGTCACACCCCGGGAGGATACTCTAGGCGCGACCGGCACTCGAAAGCCATTTTTAGACTTTAAGCGAACCACCTAGTCCAGTCACACTTTCATTCAATCATATTCATTCAGCAGAGGACTCAATCATAAGCAAACTATTCATATTATAAGGGTCGAAGGCCAATCACTATCAACTCATCAAAACAAGTATAATAAAAGCTATTCAGTATAACAGTCCAACCTTCCCACACTCTAGTCTATGAAGCCTTTATAAACATCTAGGAGGTGCCAATGACAAGCCCATGAATACCAACAAGCAGGATAAAGAGAGCAAACAAAATGGTAAAGAAAGTCTGGCATCCTCCGGAAACTAGGAGGGCTCACCAAGTAGCTAGATGTGTGTAGATCTTCAACGGTGCGCCGGTTGATGATCTCTGGTACATGTCTCTGCATCATGAAACGATGCAGGCCAAATGACGTCAGTACGTGAAATGTACGAGTATGTAAAATGGCCAAATAAAACAACATCAGAAAAGGATCAACCAACTCGGAAATCTCAACTCATAAATAAGTAACAACTCACTCAAGTGTCCTAAGTCTAACAAGAAATGGTTTAGACGGGACCAAATCACATGCCATTCAACTCAACTGACTCGGAGTACTATCAAGACCAAAATAGGAGTTTTTCTTATCTGACAACCATCACTTATGAGCCAGTGATAGTACAACAATTAGAAGTTGTTGCCACGTCCGTCCATACCTTGCTAGGGCATGAACGCCTCCCTAATCATGGATTCCATCGATTAGTCAAGTCCTATCATTTCAGGACAATAAAATGGGAAACATCCGACTTTAACAGTTCGATCCCACAGTAAGCATCCAACTTTAACGGTTCCATCCCTACCTACGTTGGCGGCATAGTTTCTGGGGTTCGAGTATGGACTATACTCTCACCCACTTCGGTGCTCGATACTTCTCCCATGACTCCATGATCATAAGACTCCATCCAATCATCTTAAATAAGCCCTCATGTCTAGTTTCATTTAGAACCTTGCCGACTCATCAACTCTATCCTCAATTCAACTCGATCGAGTCATAATGGCAAGTCTCATTTAGGACCTTGTCCACTCGTCAATTCTATCCTCCAATCAACTCAATCAAGCCTAAATTAGATATGCATTTATAACATCCCACAAACATAACAAACCATTCCTCTCCTCATTTATCACATCCTTAGGACTCATCACAATTTTAAGGTTTTAAACCAACAATTCAAGAGGAATAACACATTTAAGGAAATTGACATATTCAACATAATCACATGGCTAAGGAAATTAACAAAGCATATTAACAACCCATCTCCATCAACTCATGCTAACATGAAGGTTTTAGGAATTTCTTAGCTCAACAACATCAACACAATAAGAATCAAATTAATAGGAGACAAGACTCATTCAAACATAAACCTATCAAGAAACTCCATTCTTATGGACATTTAACCTCAAGGTAAGTATAGGGCACATGGGTGGACTCAAACCATGCTTTGAGTAGCCTTACATACCTTAGAATAGATTCTTGAAGAAACCTTGTTGTTGGGTCTTCAATGACAACTTGAAGTCTTGAAGCTCTTGGAGGCAAATCTTGTTGAAGGAGGTTTTGGAGAAGAAGAAGAAGAGAGAAATTTTTTAGGGCTTTTTAGAGAGAGAGGGAGAGGCTAAAAAATGGTCCAAAACGTTCAAGGCTTGATACATATATAATTTGGGACAATTCCCAAATTGCCCTTTTTCCAAAATTCTGAAGAATAAGCTAAAAACGCTCTTGGCGCGATAGTGGCGTATCGCGCCATTGTTGCGCCAAGTCGATTAGGCCTAAAACCTGCACATCTGTTAGTGGCACACCATGCCAGGGATCAAACTACTGAGGCACATTCCTGGCGCGACAGTGGCGCGTCGCGCCCTTACAGCGCCAAGCCTATATTTTCTGGGTTCTAGAAAATAGGCTTAAAAACCCTGCACATCTCGTAGTGGCGCACCTTGCCAGGGACCAAACTACTGAGGCGTGTTCCTGGTGCGATAGTGGCGCATCGCACCACTGTGGCGCCAAGCCCAGTTTTCCAGCAATTGCAACCCAGGCCTGAAATTCCTGTCGTGCTAGTTCGTCTTAGGATAGTCATAACTTTTGACTCCGAACTCTAAAAATTATAATCTTGGTGGCGTTGGAAAGAAGACTCGACGACCTTTAATTTAATAGGTCGTGGGCCACCCAGATTGTTGTCTTTCAAAAGATAGGGTCGTTATAAGTCGACCCCTTATACGAACTCATCCTAAAACTTAGCCACGACGAATCTTTTGGACTTAGCTTGTTCCTAGGGATCCCTTATGACCCACATAACTTCTAACACTCTTTAATTACCTAGAAACGCATCCTAACTCATGCATACACTTCACAATACTCGAGTTCAACCCTACCCGTATACAAGAAGGGTCCGAATCTTAGCAAATTCTTTTGAGGGGTGTTATATTTAACATGCATCTATTACATCTTAGATTCCTTTGTAGTCAGGCAAATCCTTCCTTGTTTACTTTACAAACTCACAAAGGTACCATTTTTCTCTTTGTATATGTAGATGATATTATTGTAACATGAAGTAATACGTCACATGTCTCATGGTTGGTTCTACAACTTGGAAAGGAATTTTCTATGAAAGATCTTGGTCCTTTACACTTCTTTCTAGGAGTAGAGGTTAAGATTATTAAATGCCTTATAAAATTTTGTTGACAAGATATCTTGTGAATCCATCTTGATTCAAAGAGAAAAATAAAAATGGAGTTGAAGAAAGTCAATGAACAAATTCTGAGATGATTAAGAGAGTGATGGATATGGATCAACAATCCGAACCAAAGATGAATCAAACTTCTTGGAGAAAAAATAAAGTAGTCAGAACTTGGAAATAATATAAAACTCTTGATCATGTGATATATTGATCTCTTTAAGGAGATTCAAGCCCACTGCGACATAATCTACACCAATCCAATAGTAATACTCTTGAGTTGTCCCCTCCAGGATACAACATCCCAACAAAGTTGTACAACTCAAGCAACTCCAGATTAGTTGAAGAGTCCAAAGCTCCACCAAAAGAACACCTTCCTTCAACATATAAATATCCTCTTTTGTATAGTGAATATAGTTGAAGACTTAACATATTTTCTTGTCTCAACTCTCTCTTTCACTACTTCACACTACAGTATTTTTTCACACTTAAACATATTTCATCTCATCTTATTTGATATGTATTTCACAAAGGAAGAAACAACATTATTTATAGGTGGAAAATTCTTCTTTGTATTGAATAAAAATAAAGTAGATAATAATGTAGGTAAATGAATGGAGGAATTATGCCTTGAAAGTTACATATGTTACATGGCATAATGAGGTAGACCATGGCTTAGTGGTTAGATAAGTTACACCACGAATAATTGACCACATTCTTGTCAATTTATATCCACTAAAATATGCACTTTGTTATAAACATATTTGCATTATAGTGAGGAATCCTACTTAGGGACCAAGTCAGTTTTCCTCTATAAATAAAGAGATTTTCTTTTATTGTAATTAACTCTGAAATATCCTTCAAGAAAAATAACAAGTCTTCTCTCTTCTCCCTACTTTATCCTTCTTCTCATTTTATAATTTCATAACACGTGATCAGCACGAGTCTCTAACCATTGAGATACTTACTTCAATTGGATATTATCTTTTTCATTATGTCACGCCCCGGGAGGGTACCCTAGACGTAACCGGCACCCGAAGGCCATTTCTGACCTCCGAGCGAACCACCTGGTCCAGTCACTCCTTCATTCAAGCACATTCTCTTAGCAGGAACTCAATTTAAAGAAATACTTTTCATAATATAAGGGCCGAAGGTCAAACATTTACACTCAAAAGAAGACAATAAAAATAGGACTCCTCAAGATGACCGCTCGACCTCCCACACTCCAGTCTATGAAGCCTCTACTCATGTCAAAAAGGTGCCAATGACAAGCCCATGGCTACCAACAATCTAAATAAAAGGAAGAACAACAAAACTGTACAAGAAGGCCCAATATCCTCCGGGAACTAGGAGGACTCACCGACTGGCTGGAAGTGTATGTGGATCTTCAACGGAGCGCCGGTTGATGATCTCTAGTACCTGTCTCTGCATCATGAAACGATGCAGGCCAAATGGCGTCAGTACATGGAATGTACGAGTATGTAAAATAGCCAAATAAAACGAACATCAAGGAAGAATAAATCAACTCGGGAGCTCAACTCAAAAGGGATGACAACTCAATCAAATGTCCTAAGTCTAAAAAAGGATATGATTTAGACTGGACCAATCATATACAATTCAACTCAATCTGACTCAGAGTACTATCAACACCTATTTGGGAGTTTCTCTTAACCGACAACCAACACTTACGAGCCAGTGAAGGTACAATGAAACGACGTCGTTGCCACGCCCGTTCATACCTTGCCAGGGCATGAACGACAAACACTCATGGATCCAATCCAACCAGGTCCTATAATGTCAGGACAAAAGCTCTCGGGGAAGCATCCGACTTTAACGGTTCAATCCCCCCTACGTTTGGCAACACATGTATTGGGTTCGAGTATGGACTATACTCTTGCCCAATTCGGTGCTCGATACTCCTCCCAAGACTCAATGCTCATAAAACTCCATCCAATCAACTCAATCAACTCATATCAACAAGTCTCATTACAACCTTGTCAACTCATCAACTCTATCACAATCAAATCTCTTCCAAGCATACTAATTGCTCAATCTCAATCATATCTTCAAAGAAAATTTAAATGCACATGTATAACATCATCTAGATATAATCAATCATTACCTCCATCCATTTGAGAAAATCCTCATGACTCACCACATCTTCAAGACTTCAAATCGACATTTTATAATAGGCAACATTTTTAAGAAAATAATATACTTTATCAAATCTACATAATTAAGAAGATCAATAAAACATATTTAGCAACTCATTCCTTCATCATCTCATACTCACATAAGGGCTCATTTTAGGAACCTCTTAGCTCAACAACATTGGCACATAAATAATTAAATAAAATGGAGACAAAGCTCATTCAAACATGTACCATACCAAGAAACTCCATTTTCATGAATATCTAACCTCAGAACAAGAATAGGGCACATGGATGGACTCAACCCATGTTTTGGATAGCCTTACATACCTTAGTGAAGACTTGAAGAAAACCTTATAGTTGGGTCTTCAATGGAGGACTCAAATCTTGAAGTTCTTGGACTCCTTTTTGGTTGGAAATGGAGAAGAAGAGAAGAGAGAAGGGAGAGGAGCTAGGCCTTTTCTTTAGAGAGAGAGTGGGGGCTGAATAAATGCCCCCAAAATACACAAGGCTTGTGTATATATAATTTGGGAAATTTCCCAAATTGCCCTTCCTCCAATTTCTGAAAATCAGGCAAAAACGCCCTTGGCCCGATAGTGGCGCGTCGCGCCCTTACAGCGCCAAGGCCAATTACGTCTAAAACCTGCACAACTTTTAGTAGCGCGTCGCGCCAGGGACCAAACTACTGAGGCATGTTTCTGGCATGATAGTGGCGCGTCGCGCCCTTACAGCGCCAAGCCTATTATTCTAAATTCTGGGAATTTGGCCTGAAAAACCCTGCACAACTTTTAGTGGCGCGTCGCGCCAAGGACCAAACTACTGAGGCATGTTTCTGGCCCGATAGTGGCGCGTCGCGCCCTTACAGCGCCAAAGCCATTTCCCCAGCAGTTGCAACCCAGGCCAAAAATGAAATTCCTGTCGTGCTGGTTCGTCTTCGGATCGTCATCTCTTTTGACTCCGAACTCCAAAATTTACGTTCTTGGTGGCGTTGGAAAGAAGACTCGACGACCTTTAATTTGATAGGTCGTGGGCCACCCAGATTGACGTCCTTCAAAAGATAAGGTCGTTAAAAGTCGACCCTTACATGAACTCGTCCTAAACTTAGCCACGACGGATCTTTTGGACTTAGCTCGGTCCTAGGGGTCCTCAATGACCCCACATCACCTCCAACGCTCTTAAATTCCTCAGGGACTCATCTTAACTCGAGCACATACTTCGAAATAAATACGATGGGCCCCACACGTGTACAAAGAAAGCCCGAATCTTAGGAAGAAATTTTGAGGGGTGTTACATTATCTCCCCCTTGGGATCATTCGTCCTCGAATGACGAGCAACCAAGAATGGACTCGGGGTACAAATCACAATCAAAACTCAGTCATTCAATCAATCAAATTCTCAATCGAATATCAATCAAAACTCAAAAAGGTACAAATGAATTCGAGTCAAGGAAATTGTCATTACCTTCAATATCCTCCTCGGTAGGCTCGAATAGATGTGGATATTTAGATTTCATGGCTTCCTCCGCTTCCCATGTGGCTTCCTCAACAAATTGATTCCTCTACAGGACCTTGACTGAGGCAACTTCTTTGTTCCTCAACTTGCGAATTTGGCGATCAAGAATTTGGACTGGAACCTCTTCATAAGACAAGCTATCCTTAATTCCAACGCTGTCAATGGGGACTACCAACGAGGGATCACCCAAGCACTTTTTCAACATCGAAACGTGGAACACCGGATGAATAGCAGCTAGATCTGAGGGTAAGTCCAACTTATAAGCAACACTCCCGATCCGCCTCAAAATTTGGTACGGACCAATATATCGAGGACTAAGTTTCCCCTTCTTTCCAAACCTCATGACACCCTTCATGAGTGACACTTTCAAATACACCCAATCATCCACCTCAAACTCTAAGTCCCTCCTCCTCACATTGGTGTAAGATTTTTGGCGACTTTGGGCTGTCTTTAGTCTCTCTCGGATAATTCGTACCTTCTCCATGGCTTGATGAACAAGGTCAGGCCCAATCAACTCGGCTTCACCAACTTCAAACCACCCAATGGGCGATCTACACCTCCTCCCATACAAGGCTTCATAAGGAGCCATTTGAATGCTCGCATGATAGCTATTGTTATATGCAAACTCTATGAGAGGCAAGTGATCATCCCAATTCCCCTTGAAGTCAAGCACACACGCCCTCAACATATCTTCTAATGTCTGAATTGTGCGCTCTGCTTGGCCATCTGTCTGGGGATGGAAGGCTGTACTCAAGTTCACCCTCGAACCTAATCCCTTCTGAAAGGATTTCCAAAATTGGGAAGTGAATTGAGCTCCTCTATCCGAGATGATAGACAGAGGGACCCCATGCAATCTGATGATCTCCTGTATATATAACTTTGCATAATCTTCTGCGGTGTCGGTAGTCTTAACCGCTAAGAAGTGAGCTGATTTCGTCATTCTATCCACAATCACCCAAATGGAATCATGTTGCTTTCGAGACTTTGGCAAGCCTGTAATAAAGTCCATGTTGATCATCTCCCACTTCCATTCTGGAATTTCTATGTTTTGGGATAGACCACATGGTCTTTGATGCTCAACCTTCACTTGTTGACAATTCGGGCATTTGGAAACGAATTCCGCAATGTCTCTCTTCATCCCACTCCACCAATAGATCTCCCTCAAGTCATGGTACATTTTGGTGGAACCCGGATGAATGGAGTATCTAGAACTATGCGCTTCGGCCATAATCCTCTCTCGAACATCGTCAACATCCGGCACACACAATCTATTTTGGTACCGCAACACACCATCTCCCCCTTGGGTAAAAACCATTACCTCTTGTTTGTGTACAACTCCCTTCAATTGGAGAAGGACGGGATCTTGGTCTTGCTTCTCCTTCACCTCTGCCACAAGTGAGGATGTAGACCCGTCCTGAACTGTAACTCCGCCTTCATTGTTCTCTTCCAGATGAACTCCCAGTCGGGCTAACCTGTGTACCTCCTTCGCCAATTCTCTCCCTCCTTCCTCCATGTGGGCAGTGCTACCCATAGACAACCTGCTAAGAGCATCAGCAACAACATTAGCTTTACCTGGATGGTAGAGGATGCTCATATCATAGTCCTTGAGTAGCTCAAGCCATCTCCTTTGCCTCAGGTTGAGTTCCTTCTGGCTAAAGACGTATTGCAAGCTAAAGACGTATTGCAAGCTCTTGTGATCGGTGAATACATCGATATGCACTCCATACAGGTAGTGGCGCCAGATTTTAAGTGCATACACCACAGCTGCCAGCTCAAGGTCATGAGTTGGGTAATTCCTCTCATGAAGCTTAAGCTGTCTTGAAGCACAGGCTATCACCTTCCCCCTTTGCATCAACACACAACCCAAACCAATTCTGGAGGCATCACAATAAATCACAAAACCTTCTGTCCCATCGGGCAAGGTTAGAACAGGAGCAGTGGTTAGCTTGGTCTTCAATTTCTGGAAACTCTCCTCACAAGCATCAGACCATTGGAACTTAGCCTTCTTTTGGGTCAGCTTAGTCAATGGTGATGATATGGATGAGAATCCCTCTACAAACCTTCGATAGTACCCGGCCAAGCCCAGAAAGCTCCTTATCTCTGTTGGGGATGTGGGTTTAGGCCAATTTTTCACAGCTTCTATTTTCTGAGCATCCACCTGAATACCATCTCCAAATACAATGTGGCCTAAGAAGGCCACCGATGCAAGCCAAAATTCATATTTAGAGAACTTTGCATACAATACCTGGTCCCTCAAAGTTTGTAGAACGACCCTAAGATGATAGGCGTGCTCCTCTTCGTTCTTGGAGTAAACCAGAATATCATCTATGAATACAATCACAAACATATCAAGGTACGGTTTGAATACCCGGTTCATGAGATCTATAAAAGCGGCGGGAGCATTAGTCAGCCCAAAAGACATGACCAAGAATTCAAAGTGGCCATAACGAGTCCGGAAAGCAGTCTTCGGAACATCGCATTCTCTCACCTTCAACTGGTGGTAGCCGGATCTCAAGTCTATCTTTGAGAAACAAGTGGCACCTTAAAGTTGGTCGAATAAGTCATCTATTCTGGGGAGAGGGTATTTGTTCTTCACAGTGACTTTATTCAACTGCCTGTAGTCGATACACATTCTAAGGGACCCATCCTTCTTTCGCACAAATAGGACCGGAGCACCCCATGGCGAGACACTCGGCCTAATGAATCCCTTATCTAACAAGTCCTTCAGCTGCTCCTTCAACTCCTTCAACTCAGCCGGAGCCATTCTATATGGAGGAATTGAGATAGGCTGGGTATCAGGAAGAACATCAATCCCGAAGTCGATCTCTCTATCAGGAGGGACTCCAGGCAGATCTTCAGGAAAGACATCCGGAAACTCGTTGACAATCGGGACTGACTCAAGGGATGGAGACTCAATGCTGTCATCTTTCACTCGAACAAGGTGATAAATACACCCTTTTGAGATTAGCTTCCTGGCCCTAAGGTATGAAATAAACTTACCCTTAGGCACAACAGGACTACCCTTCCACTCTATGACAGCCTCATTCGGGAATTTGAACGTGATAATCTGAGTTCTACAATCAATAGAGGCATAACAGACATAAAGCCAGTCCATGCCAAGGATCACGTCGAAATCAACCATGTCTAACTCAACCAAGTCAACCAAGGTGTCCCTGTGATGAATTGACACGGTACAATCTCTATAGACTCTCTCAGCTAGGACAGAATCACCGATAGGAGTGGCCACACTAAAAGGCTCAAGAAGACGTTCAGGAATTTTATTGAATTTGCTAGCCACATAAGGAGTCACAAAAGATAGGGTGGCACCTGGGTCCATCAATACATAACAATCAAAAGAAGAGACTCGAATCATACCCGTCACGACGTTTGGAGAGTTCTCCTGATCTTGGCGACTACCCATGGCATATAGGCGGTTTGTACCTCCACTCGTCCCTGGAGTAGCGCCCCTCTGATTACCTCTAGCTGGTGGTGCGGTGGCAGAGGACTGGGCCCTGTTCCCCCATGTTGGGCATTCCCTCAGAAGATGGCCCATTTGGCCGCATTTATAGCAACCAACCCTTCCTGCTCTGCATTCTCCCAAGTGGAGCCTACCACATTTGCTGCATGGTGGCTTTCCCTTCGAACCTTGACTTACACTGGCCGGGGATTGAGAAACCTGAGGTCTGAAATTTTGGCGACTTTGTCCCTGCCGATCATACCTGTCCTGCGGCATCGGTGCGCTGGCGGTAGATGAGGCATAGGTGGAAGGTCTCTTCTGGAAGAAGGACCTGTTGCCCTTGCCTTGCCTCTGCTCATTCTCATGCCCAGATGACCTTGCCTTTTTGCTTAGGTGCTCTTCTCTATCTTTTCTCTTTTCCTCCTCTACCTGTTGAGCATACACCATTAATCTGGAAAGGTCCATATCCGAGATCAACAATGCTGCCTTGCATTCCTTCTTCACATGCCTCCCTAATCCGGAGACGAACTTTCTCATCTTCGACCTCACATCAGGAATCATTTCTGGAGCATACCTGGACAGCTGGATGAACCTTAGGCCATACTCCTTAGCCGACATACCTTCCTGTTTCAGATTAACAAATTCCTCCACCTTCGCTTCCCTCAATTCTCGGGGAAAGAAGTGGTCAAGAAAAGCTCCCTCAAATTTATCCCACCTAGCAGGTTCAGCATATTCACCCCTACCTTGTTCCCATTGGTTATACCAAATGTTTGCCACATATTTGAGTTGATAAGACACCAACTCGACCCCCTCAATTTCCGTAGCATGCATAGCTTTCAGAATCTTCCACATTTCATCAATAAAGTTTTGGGGATCTTCATCGACCTTAGAACCTGTGAATGCCGGCGGATTCATCCTCAGAAAGTCTCTAATTCTAGTGGCAGTAGATGGCTCCTGAGAACTAGAGCTGAGAGTCGGCGAACTCTGATTACCGCTTCGGGCAGCCATTAGTTGCGTGAGCATTGCAATTGCCCCCCGAAATTCAGCCTCTGATGTGGGTACAGGTGGGGTAGATGGCACTTGAGGTGCCTCCGCATATCTCGCGGGTCGGCCTCTAGCCCTTGCTGGGCGTGCCTCTGACTGTGGCATCCCCGCATTATCGATATTTCTCTGGCTAGCGGTACGTTTAGGAGGCATTATCTGTAACGTATGAACGCACAAATTAGAAAGAAAGTTTCATGGAGTTCAACTCCATCGCACGAATTTAGAGTATGAAAGAAGGGAAACAATTCCTAATGTCCTATAGCCTCCTGCTCATAAGTGTGGTGCACAACACACCCATAAGCAAGACTCTACTAGACACGGCTTCATAGACTCCCTAGGACACTTGAACTCTGTGCTCTGATACCATGTTGTCACGCCCCGGGAGGGTACCCTAGACGTAACCGGCACCCGAAGGCCATTTCTGACCTCCGAGCGAACCACCTGGTCCAGTCACTCCTTCATTCAAGCACATTCTCTTAGCAGGAACTCAATTTAAAGAAATACTTTTCATAATATAAGGGCCGAAGGCCAAACATTTACACTCAAAAGAAGACAATAAAAATAGGACTCCTCAAGATGACCGCTCGACCTCCCACACTCCAGTCTATGAAGCCTCTACTCATGTCAAAAAGGTGCCAATGACAAGCCCATGGCTACCAACAATCTAAATAAAAGGAAGAACAACAAAACTGTATAAGAAGGCCCAATATCCTCCGGGAACTAGGAGGACTCACCGACTGGCTGGAAGTGTATGTGGATCTTCAACGGAGCGCCGATTGATGATCTCTAGTACCTGTCTCTGCATCATGAAACGATGCAGGCCAAATGGCGTCAGTACATGGAATGTACGAGTATGTAAAATGGCCGAATACAACGAACATCAAGGAAGAATAAATCAACTCGGGAGCTCAACTCAAAAGGGATGACAACTCAATCAAATGTCCTAAGTCTAAACAAGGATATGATTTAGACTGGACCAATCATATACAATTCAACTCAATCTGACTCAGAGTACTATCAACACCTATTTGGGAGTTTCTCTTAACCGACAACCAACACTTATGAGCCAGTGAAGGTACAACAAAACGACGTCGTTGCCACGCCCGTTCATACCTTGCCAGGGCATGAACGACGAACACTCATGGATCCAATCCAACCAGGTCCTATAATGTCAGGACAAAAGCTCTCGGGGAAGCATCCGACTTTAACGGTTCAATCCCCCCTACGTTTGGCAACACAGGTATTGGGTTCGAGTATGGACTATACTCTTGCCCAATTCGGTGCTCGATACTCCTCCCAAGACTCAATGCTCATAAAACTCTATCCAATCAACTCAATCAACTCATATCAACAAGTCTCATTACAACCTTGTCAACTCATCAACTCTATCACAATCAAATCTCTTCCAAGCATACTAATTGCTCAATCTCAATCATATCTTCAAAGAAAATTTAAATGCACATGTATAACATCATCTAGATATAATCAATCATTACCTCCATCCATTTGAGAAAATCCTCATGACTCACCACATCTTCAAGACTTCAAATCGACATTTTATAATAGGCAACATTTTAAAGAAAATAATATACTTTATCAAATCTACATAATTAAAAAGATCAATAAAACATATTTAGCAACTCATTCCTTCATCATCTCATACTCACATAAGGGCTCATTTTAGGAACCTCTTAGCTCAACAACATTGGCACATAAATAATTAAATAAAATGGAGACAAAGCTCATTCAAACATGTACCATACCAAGAAACTCCATTTTCATGAATATCTAACCTGAAAACAAGAATAGGGCACATGGATGGACTCAACCCATGTTTTGGATAGCCTTACATACCTTAGTGAAGACTTGAAGAAAACCTTGTAGTTGGGTCTTCAATGGAGGACTCAAATCTTGAAGTTCTTGGACTCCTTTTTAGTTGGAAATGGAGAAGAAGAGAAGAGAGAAGGGAGAGGAGCTAGGGCTTTTCTTTAGAGAGAGAGTGGGGGCTGAATAAATGCCCCCAAAATACACAAGGCTTGTGTATATATAATTTGGGAAATTTCCCAAATTACCCTTCCTCCAATTTCTGAAAATCAGGCAAAAACGCCCTTGGCGCGATAGTGGCGCGTCGCGCCCTTACAGCGCCAAGGCCAATTACGCCTAAAACCTGCACAACTTTTAGTGGCGCATCGCGCCAGGGACCAAACTACTGAGGCATGTTTCTGGCGCGATAGTGGCGCGTCGCGCCCTTACAGCGCCAAGCCTATTATTCTAAATTCTAGGAATTTGGCCTGAAAAACCCTGCACAACTTTTAGTGGCGCATCGCGCCAAGGACCAAACTACTGAGGCATGTTTCTGGCGCGATAGTGGCGCGTCGCGCCCTTACAGCGCCAAAGCCATTTCCCCAGCAGTTGCAACCCAGGCCAAAAATGAAATTCCTGTCGTGCTGGTTCGTCTTCGGATCGTCATCTCTTTTGACTCCGAACTCCAAAATTTACGTTCTTGGTGGCGTTGGAAAGAAGACTCGACGACCTTTAATTTGATAGGTCGTGGGCCACCCAGATTGACGTCCTTCAAAAGATAGGGTCGTTAAAAGTCGACCCTTACATGAACTCGTCCTAAACTTAGCCACGACGGATCTTTTGGACTTACCTCGGTCCTAGGGGTCCTCAATGACCCCACATCACCTCCAACGCTCTTAAATTCCTCAGGGACTCATCTTAACTCGAGCACATACTTCGAAATAAATACGATGGGCCCCACAGGTGTACAAAGAAAGCCCGAATCTTAGGAAGAAATTTTGAGGGGTGTTACACATTAAAAAGTTGAGTTAATATGTCCGATTAAGGTATGAATTACTGCACTCATTTTTTTGCCAAAACTTTAAAATTGGGTCGTATGAGGTGATAGAGATATTTACATATAAATAAAAGACACATAATAACACTGCTAGGAGCCCGTTTGGATAGGCTTTAAGTTGGTCAAAACTAACTTAAAGCCCCTTTTTAGCTTTTGGACGTGTTTGCCTAATGATAACTTTAAGTCATAAAGTTCTTAAAGTCAGTCAAAAATAGAAAGTTAGGATTCCTAACTTTTTTTTTCTAAGTGCTTAAAGTCATTTTCTTTGACCATGGAAATTACTTTTATATCCCTTATATTTTAACTAAATTCCTTAACTACCATTTTTATTCTTTTAACCCTAAAATTCACATCATTTTCCTCATTTAAGCATTTTTATCCAAACACTCAACTGCTTATTTATAAAAATAGAGCACGAATCTCTTGCCTTCCAAAGATAAGAAAATCCAAGATATTTATACGAATATCCTCTCTGAAGTCAAAGAGTACATTGTAAGAGAACTTTCAGCACTTCAAAGTTCTAAAAACACTTCATACATAGAAGTTACTTTTTTAAGCCCATCCAAACGGGCTCTAGTATAAGTTTAAAAATTGTTTCTCTTTTGACAAATTTATACATAGCATGTAGGATGCTAGTACACGTCTGTACATGTTTATCATCATCAGGTAATATTTTTACTTTGTTTACCTCTTTTGAATTTGTAGTTTGATTTTAATACGAACACATATATTTAATTTACTTATAATTCTATCAGAATTTGAAAGAATAATATAATATCGAAAGCAATTATAGAGCAAAAACTTATTCATACCGAGAGAATAAGGTGATATGCTTTTATGATGCAGCAACAACTATTTTCCTCACTTGTTTTACCATTCAGTCTTACGTTTACTTGTTATGATTGGTTGCGAAACATGAGATAATTGAATTTAATGTAATTAGATTTAATATTTTGTTGAGACTCAATTCACTTATGCGTATAATCACAAACTGATAATAAAAGAGGGTAAGACATCAGATTCAAATTCTGATGCACCATGATGATAGATGTTGGATTCAAGTTTCATCGATTTATGGTCGAAGACGCCTTTATATGGATATGACATTGGGTTTAAATCCTAATGCACCATAGTGATGATATAATGATGACTAAAGCAAAATAATGTGTTTTGGTGAAAAGTCATGAAACCTATTCCACTAAATTACCCCATTTCTTGATGTGAATGTGATAGCAGTGCATAATATGTCTGAAAGAACACAATTGATTGAATAATGCACATAAATGTTGATATGGTACTAAGCCACCATAATTTGATTTTCTTAGATAATGTGTTCTATTCATGAAGAATGAGAACTTTTGATAAATGCTACAAATATAGATCAATTCTCTAAATTGAATATGGTAGCAATGCATAATATGTCTGAAAGAAGACAAGTGATCGAATAATGCACATCAATGTTGTTATACCCCAAAAAGTTTTAAGCTAAGACCCGAGCCATTCTTCTTATGCGTATAGGCCCGAATACGATGACTCTTAATTGTACATATGTTTTATGATCAATTCCTAAGTATTTGAAGTGTATTTGATGTGAATTGGGGTCATGAGAAACCTCTAGTACTATGTCGAGTTCAAAGATCCTTTACCGATTAAGTTTTCGTATAAGATCTTATAAGGGTCAAATTTAAACGGTCATATCTCTCATAATATTAAGATTTAAGTGTCCCATGACCTATCAAATTAAATAAATACGTGTCCTCTTTCCAACGCCACCAAGTTTTCCTTATTTGGAGTTCAAAGTAAAAGGTTATGACCATTTTACTGGAGACGCTCTATCCTGACAGAAGTCCACAATGGATCCGCGATGCGGAGAGGACACGGACTCCACTGCCTAAGCCAAACGATGCCCCCTTTATTTTTTAAGAGTATTTTTATCCTATAAACCTTTGGGGAGTTATTTTAATATCCCTAAACGTGTAGAGATCAGTTTTTCTCATTAAAAACCCTCTCATTCACTTCTAAACATTAACGCTCAAGAATTTTCAAGAAAGCATCAAGTTAGGGTTCTTTTTCAAGATTCTTCAACAAGGTAATTCCTTCATAGATTTCAAGATTTTCAAACCAAAATTCTTCATCTATTCATGAATCGCTAAGAGAAATCTTAAATCCTAACCATAGGGTTTCCTAGATAACAAATCCAAGAATTATAAGAAAAGGTCTCTTGATTGTTCTTCTTCAAGTTAAGATTTTTCATCAAGATTTATGGAGCTTTTAAGGTATGTAAGGCTAATCATAGCGTTAGATTGAGTTCATCAACGCGCCCTACATCTAAATTCTACCGTTAAACAGTTAAGTTGAGTTTTAGCCCTAGTTTCTTGAGTTCTTGAATCTTTATAATCCCCATTGAGTTTTGCATATAAATCCCATTATGTTCTTTTATATGCTACAATATTTCTTGATGAGTTTCTTGAGTTGAGTGTTGTTGAGAGTATGGATTCATGTTTTCATTCACATGAACCCTAATTGAAATTTCATTTATATTTTATGCATTGATGGAATTTTATTAAAGAATGATTTGTGAACATTTTGCATTAAATATTTTATGCACTATTTTGAGTTTAAAGAGTGAATATTTTTACCTTTGATTGAGGAAGTGTTTGAGAAATTCCTTAATTATTATCTTGAGCGTGAGTATTTTAAATATAAATGAGTTGAACATTATTACATTAAGACCTCTATTTTGAGATTGAGTTGAGAAGTTAAATTATATTCTTATTTTAAACGTATTCACTAAGTTGAGGTTATACCTATTTTAAAGAGAAGAGATGAGTTGAGTAGTTAATTTATGCTTTAAATACATTCTTTGAGTTGACATGAGTTGAGTCTTGAGTTAAAGTCCTAAAGAGAATAAATGAGTAAATTGAGTAAATTTTCTCACTTATTGTCTATGAGCATAATAGAATATCTTGGGAGTAGTATTGCGCATCGATATGGGGTGAGCCCATAAACTACATAGCCAACGTAGGATAGAGGCCAAGCCTCACTTGTCCCAAAAGAGGACTTTTATATTAGATCCATGAGTTTGAGCGTCCTTTACCCTGGCAAGGTATTTGACGGCTACAACAATGTCAGTTTTAAGCGTTGTATCATCACTGGCTCATAAGTGATGGTTGTCGGTCACAGAAACTCCCTAAGAGTAAAATATTATATTTTTATATATTGAGTTGCATCTCTTACTACATATTATTTAAAGCATTTGTATTATTTTACTTCATGCTTTATTGAGTTGAGTCATTTCAAAGTGAGTCCTCTGAGTTGAGTTGAGTATCATTGAGTTAGTTTCCTTTTAGCTATTTTACATACTCGTACATTCCATGTACTGATACCATTTGACATGCATCGTTTTATGATGCAGACACACGTATTTGAGATCATCAACAGATGTATCATTAATGATCTACTTCTCTAGTTTTGGTGATACCTTTTTGCATTCGGAGGAGCTCCTTTCTTTCCAGGCGTTCCTTTATTATTTTGTAATTCATTGAAGTAGCCGTGGACTTGTCCCGGCACCTTCTTATGGTCAGTTAGAGGCTTCATAGACATAGTAGAGTTGAGTAGAAGGATTCTTTCAGAATTTGTTTTTAAACCATAACTTCATTATTGAGTTTATACCATTGAGTTACATTATACTTTGGCCACCGAGATTCAGAGTTTTATTGGGTTGGCAGGCTATTATCTTCGGTTTGTTCAGGGCCTCTCTTCTATTGCAGCCCCATTGACTAGGCTAACTCAAAAGACTATGACATTTCAGTGGACTGATGAGTGCAAGGCGAGCTTTCAAATGCTCAAGGAGTTATTGACTTCAACATCTATTCTAGCTTTACTCGAGGAGGGTGTGACCTTTATTGTGTTTTGTGATGCATCGGGAAAGGCTTGGGTGGTGTATTGATGCAAAAAGGAAGAGTTATAGCTTATGCTTCTCGATAATTGAAAGTACATGAGAAGAACTATCTTACCCATGACCTAGAGTTGGCGGCGGTGGTATTCGTTCTGAAGTTGTGGAGGCATCACTACTACAAAAAGTACTTTTACCGACAATTATTTCGTAGCAATAATTCAATTCTTTAAAATAAAATACTAGCGGCAAAAAGATATTGGCCACAAAAATAAATCTTTATATCGGCAATAACAAACAATGGCTATTAAAAGCCACTTATTTAAAGCAAAAATTAGTACTACTATTATTTTTCTCTCCCATTTATTTCACAACACTTTACCAATTCCCTCTAATTATTTTTATCTATAAATCAAAACTTTAGTTTTAAATGATTTTGGAAAACATAAATTTATAAATACAAAATCCTATCCGATGATAAAATATCTTTATTAAGGCTCTAATCAGTAATCGCCATTATGGCTCCAACCCTACTCATCTATGTCTCTCCATATACGGTCACCATCTCATGTAACATAACTCATCTCTTTTTCTTTGTTGTCATTGTTGTTGATGAGTATCTTATCCTTGTGATCGCTGATAATTGTTCATCGACTTTAGAGATTGAATTGATTCTACTATTTTCTGAAGTTATGATTGAATTGATTCTATTGTTCCATGATGTTATTGTTTCTAAAATATACTGAAAGTTATATTGCCTCATGTTAGAGATGCCTTATTCATTTGGCGTTGCATCTGTAATTTCTTATCAGTACATAGTTTGTTGTTTAAATATTTAGGCTTGTTGCTAGTCCATTAATGGTTGAAGAGAGAGTTTTAGGGGCTACAGGTTTGAGAAATTATTAGCATTTACACTATTGCATTATTTAATCTGTTTGATTATTTATTTTCTCTGATTTCTATTTCAGAGACATAATGATGAAATTCATATAGTATCAAGATCTATCTTATGAACGGAGTTTTGTTGTCCAATGGTATTTGATGTTCAAGGTGAGAAACGTATTTACATGGAAGTGAAACTAATTTTTGTATCATTGTGTATATTGTGTGGGTTGAAAATTCTATAAGAAGCTAGGTTTTTAGTTGAATTTAGAAATTCATCCCACACTACAATTGAATATTTTAAGTTGGATAAATGAAGAGAAAAATATGCAGTAACGAAAAGGGAATACAAGCTTTTGTTATGTTTAACAACATAATTTTGTACTAATTGATAAAGGAACAGAAAGATGTGTATAATAAAACATACATATTATTGGTTGCAACTTAATTGTAATTTCATATATCACTAATTCTTTAATACTGTAAGTATCTAAAAAAATATTTGATCAACATAAATATGAAACTACCAAGGGACAACTACAAACTTCATGTATGACTGTTCTATCTCCAATTTAAAGCTCCCAAGTTACATTTCAGATCCAGTAGTACATTAGAATGTTTGTAAAATTAGTTTCATCAATCGTAAGAAATCATTAGATTACTTGGATAATTTTCTCTTTATAAAAGATTTTAAGTAAAAGCTTGATAGTTTTACATGCACTAACAAAACTAGTGTGGTATATAGAGGGTAGAAACAAAAAAGAAAATGTCTGAAGCACAGTTGCTTGGAACAATATTATGCATAAGAAACCATCAGCTTACTGGAACAATTATTTTGATATGTTATTGACGATTTAATTGATTCTCGTTTGGGGTCCTACAACTTATTTATTCTTTATGTGCTTAGTGAGACTTTTGGATCAAGAATTAAATTTCAAAATAAAATGTACAAATTTCAAATTAAACTTTTCTTTATATGTTCAGTGAGGCATTGGATCAAGAATTAAATTTGAAATAAGTACGAATATCAAATTAGACTTTTCATGTTGAGACTCCATTATGATTCTTGTTTTGTCTCTCTTTTTAGCATAGCTTTAAATTTGACTCATCTTGTATTCAATGTTTTACTTTTGAAAGATAAGAAATGAAAATAAAAGGAATGTCTCACTGCCTTATATCATGATTTGGTTATCATATATGGTTTGATGCCTTTTGTTTGATCTAGCATTAATAATGTGCATGTGAATTACTTCTTTCTGTAATATCGATTTAGTTACGAGGTCTAAAAAGTTATCAAATTTCACCAAAAAATGCTTAATGCTTCCATCTTCATGTTGCTACTATCTATCTTAAAAGAAGTGTAATATTGGTTGCCTCAATATTGCCTAATTGTTTTTTCTAGAAGAGGGATTATCTAACTTAGGATAAGAGGACAACTATTGAAAGAAAAAAAATAGTTGCACGTAGAAGATTTTAAGGCTCAACAGATTGAAATTTGTTCCAACTCGATCCACTTTGAAATAAGGAGATATGAGTAGATATCGATAGGCTTCATTCTACTTAATAGTTTTATTCTCTGTTGATTCTGTATTTGTTGCTTCTAAGGATGGAATATAATAAACACTTAGATATCATCATACCAGTTGTCTTTGAGGAAATCTAAATTTGAGGGAAAAATATGCTATTTTAGGAACTAGATAATTAGAGTTGGAGCGTCAGGTGCTTAGTGGGAATGTGATCTACAACTGTGTTGCTAATGGATTCGTTATCTAACTTTCGTCTTTTGAAAGTTTATGGGAACTTGAATTCAAATGAGAAGGATATGATCAAATTTTTTAATACACCTCTAAGTCGTCAATGGGATTTAGTTGCGATTAGACTCAAATGCTTCAATATCTCCTTCACTTGTCATATAGATTTAATGATTTTATTAGGAAAAGCTCTCCTCTATAAAACACAACTTTTTGTGACATTTTCTATTCTACAGAGTTTGCCTCTTTATTTCCTCTTTTCAATCCAGTCAGCTTTGATAGATACACAAGTCTAGGTTCCCAGAATATCAAGTTGATTGGAGATTGGTGTAAACTTTATTATTTAAGTAATGAATATTTTAGCGTAAAGATGTTCAAGGCATGTTTAGTAGTACTCACTAATTTTCAATTTAGTTATTTTTTAGCGGGTCTCAAGTATAGACTATTGCTTTAGACAGCTATATGTATACTACGTTGGATTGAATCTATGTAGCTTTTCTTGCTTTGTATATTGACAAACTCTTTGCTTTTGAGAGGTCTTTTCCTTGTGCATGGAGTAGAAAGACAAGTAATTGATATAATATGACTAAATTGATTAAAATGCGAAATGAACAAACCAACATATTAAATCTTTGAGCACAAATTAAGCTAACCAGGAAAGCAATCCTGCTACCAGGGCCTGTTTGCACTTTGCGCTGCCATGTATTATTTTGTTTTATTTAATGTAGCCTATTAAGGCAATTCGAAAACCTCCAAGAACTTATGCATCTTTAGGTAAGAGGTGTATTCGAAAAAATTATCTTTACACTTTCTGAAAATGAAGACGACATGGCTTAATCGACCTTTATCTCTCGAATAACAAATTGGTACAGGATTTGCTCCCATAGGTTAACCTTTGAAAACTATAAATGTACTGGAAACCCCCTTGGGAGATTTCAGATTTGATAGAGGAGTTTCAAATGGACATAAGAGAATGTCAAGCTTAGATTACACATAATTACAGAAAGGATCTAGCCAACTATGCTCTAGAAGTGACAAACTTAATACAAGTGAATGACTTTGATGAGTTACCAATTCCAGAAAAACAATTAAAATGGATAAATACAAAGCTCCGAACCTGAGGAGCAAGACCAGAAGAATAATGCACAAATGAAGAAGACGAGCAAGAAGATCATAAATTTAGCATGCTTATACATCTTAGCTTCTAGTCATAATCAATAACAACTACTTTCTTCACACTGATCATTGGAAAGATATATAACCAACAGAATGTGTATGTCCATGACAGACAAATTTTGTTTATAAAAATTTTTAGCATCTTGAATTCTTGTCAGGTGTTTATTTCTCTTGCACAATGTTATAGCTAAATTGTATTCTAGTAATACAAGTTTCATTTGACACATTACATTTTATCTTTTGACACATTTATTTTATTATTTCAGACCATACAATTTGATGTTCAAAAATATCGCATGTGGAAAATTTCAGTATAATGAAGAGTTGCGAAAGTTAGTTAAAGACATTATTCTATAGGATTGTTTATACTAGTTCACACAAAATAAGCAAAGCAGGAAAAGAAATGGGGAAGGGGAACAACATCTTATTATCATCACGAAAACTTTCGGATGTAAAAACATTTAGAATGATTTATTTTTTAAGTCGAAATTAATATGGTTTCACAAGGGATATTATATCCATTGGAATAGCCACAAAACAACTACCATTAAAACTATTGATTTTTTGTGGCAATTTAATAGAATTTATCGGCTATAAAAATTGATGCTAAAAGATCATAGTTAGCCATTATGAATTAGATTTAGTAGCCAAAATAATTGCCACAAATAATTGACGCTAAAACTAATTATTTTTAGTGGCAATAAATCATGCCCTTTACCAGCTTTTGTGAGAATGGCCGCCAAAGGCTTTGCCGACCCCCGAATCACCGGCTAAAGATCAATAGCCGGTAAAGGATATAGTGGTAATTGTTGTTGCCTCTAATGGCATTTTTTATTACCGTTGAAGCTCCTTTTTGTAGTACTCACTATCTCTATGGGGTGCATTGTGAGGTCTTTATTGACCACCGTAGCCTTAAGTATATCTTTTCTCAGCCGAATCTGAATATGAGGCAACGTAGGTGGTTGGAGTTATTGAAAGATTATGACATCACCACCCTTTATCATCCGGGCAAAGCTAAGGAGGTAGCGGATGCCTTGAGTCGCAAAACACCTAGTATAGGTAGTTTGACCTTCCTTAAGTCGAATGAGAGGCCTTTGACTTTGGAGGTTCAGTCATTGGCTAGGTAGTTGGTCCGATTTGATATTTTGACACATCATAGCATTTTGGCCTTTGTGGAGGCTAGGTCTACCTTGATGGACCAGATTCGGGCACACCAGTTTGAGGATGACAAGTTGAAGGTCATTCGAGACAAAGTGTTGAGTGGTGAAGCAAAATCAGCCTCTCTTAAACTAGGGGGAGTTTTGAGGATTAATGATCGTATTTGTGTTCCCAAGGTTGGTGATTGGGTATGTATGATAATTCCAAGTATTCGATTCACCTAGGGGTGACGAAGATGTTTCATGACTTGAAACAACACTATTGGTGGTGTGGCATGAAGAGGGACATTGCTGATTTTGTGGCTAAGTGTCTGAATTTCCAACAGGTGAAGTATGAGCATCAGAAATCGGGTGGTTCTATGCAAAGAATGTCCATTCCTGAGTGGAAGTGGGAGCGTATTAATATGGTTTTGTGTCTGGATTACCCATGGTATTGGATATGTATGACTGTATTTGGGTGATTTTGGACCGATTGACCAAATCACCCCATTTTCTTCCGGTGA
The DNA here is from genome assembly GCF_947179165.1 of Solanum dulcamara. Taxonomy (NCBI): domain Eukaryota; kingdom Viridiplantae; phylum Streptophyta; class Magnoliopsida; order Solanales; family Solanaceae; genus Solanum; species Solanum dulcamara. The sequence goes on along the minus strand of NC_077248.1, from coordinate 63,134,644 downwards.
AGACTAACTACAATGCGGAGCAGTTAGCTAGGATCTATCTTTGGGAGATTGTTAGATTGCATGGGGTGCCTATCTCTATTGTGTCGGATTGGGGTTCAGTGTTCACCTCTCACTTTTGGGAGGCTTTGCAGCGTGGTTTGGATACGCGACTAGAGATAAGTTCAGCATTTCATCCCCAGACCGATGGCCAGTTCGAGCAGACTATTCAAGTATTGGAGGATATGCTTAGGGCCTGAGTGATTGATTTTGGTGCATGATGAGACTAACACTTGGCCTTAGCGGAGTTTGTCTATAAGAACAATTATCACTCCAGCATCCAGATGGCACCATTTGAGGCATTGTATGATCGTAGGTGCCGGCCACCCATTGGGTGGTTTGATTCAGTTGCGGTTGATGCATTGGATACTTCTTACTGAGGGATGAACCACGTTAAAGATTATTGTTCTTCCTTATTCTTTATATTTTCACGTTTCCGCTAACATTTCTACAAAGTGCTATTATCTTGTTATGGTTCATAAGCCTTACTTGTGCATTAATTAGTTGAAACTTGAGTGAATCTTAGGATCTCCATAAATTTTTCAAATTGAATAGTTGTTACCCTTTTTCCTTTAAGTATTCTTTAACATTTTAAGAACAATATCTAAGGAGTAATATATTAGATTTTATTGACCACGCGAAACACATATAAGTTTACTAATTATAGATATTTTTGGCACTTCCTTCTAAACTGATTTTCAAGTATATGCATTGTGATTTAATGTTAAAGATATGTAGCTATTTGTTAGTCAATAAGCCTACCTACTGTAAGATTCAATCTGCAAAATGTATAGAATCTAATTAAATTGCATAGAATTGACATAAAAACACAAATTTGAATTCATTTTTATTCACTGAAAAGAGATGAAGGAGGACTAACGCGATAGTCTCTTGGCCACCTTGTTGAGAACCAGTGCTATAGAAAATCCCTGCAGGTTTGCCTGCTAGTTGTTGAGTTTTCCATAAACCAAACCTTGAACTAAAACACTGATCATGTAGCATATATAAAATTATTAAACAAAAGCAAGAGGCTAGCAAGCTCACCATCTGATCTTTGTTTCGGAGGGTGACCTAGACCACGCCGTAAATCCTGGCCGTGTAATCGTGGAGAAGGGTGGAAAGGGGTGGGAACAAAGAAATCTAGGGAATCCCTTTTTCTTGAAATGTGTTGTTACACCTTGAAAATTTATGTGCTAAGATTCAGACCGTTCTTTGTAGGTGTATAGGCTTGAACTCGAAGACTTCAAACTATATTTATGAGATAGGATCAATTCCTAAGTATTTAAGGTGTATTAGATGTGGTTTATGGTCATAAGGGATCTCTAACACCAAGCTAAGTCCAAAGAATTTCTATCGGCTAAGTTTTCCGATGAGTTAGTATAAGAGTCAATTTCAAACGACTATAACTTTTAGAATATTAATATTTAGGTGTCCCATACCTATCAAATTAATGGTCTTTGAATCCACTTTCCAACGCCACCGAGTTTGCCTCATTCCGAGTTTGGAATAAAAAGTTATGACCATTTTACCAAAGTATATCGCTACAGTGGGTCTTGGCGCGGCGCGCCAGCAAAGCGCCCGAAACTAGCTGCAGTAGTTTGGGGTTTGGCGCGGCGCACCAACAGAGCACCCAAAACTAGCTGTAGTAGTTTGGGTGATGGCCGACGCTCCACTATCGCGCCTGCAGGCCCCTAGACCCGGTTTTTCAGATTTTCTTGAGAAAAGGGCATTCTGGACCTTTCCCACCCATCCTATATCTAAACCACTACATTAGGGATCACCATTTCCGCCCCCATATCAATTTCTAAGAAGTTTTCTCTCCAAAAACACCAAGAACATTGAGAGCTAGAATTGGAGAAGAGAAAGAGGGCTAGAGTTCAAGTTCTTCAAGTAAGGCCACAAAATCCTTGATTTGTTCTTCTAGTCAGGCATGTAAGGCTCCTCATAACATGGATTGAATTTCACCCATGTTCCATACATCTTCTTTGAGTTGAATGTTCATATAAATTGAGTTTTCTTGATAGATCCATGTCCTAATGAGTTTTTACATCTAATAACTTGATTATGTCATGTTGATGTTGATGAGTTGAGAACCTGATAATTGCTTCATGTCTTCATCCCCATGAACCCGAGTTGATTCCTATATTACAATATTCTCTTATTATAGTTGGGTCTAAGAATTGATCGGTATGAGTTGTTATACATATTTTGTTATAAACTTAAATATTTTAAGTCTCCTTAATTGTTGATTTGGAGTCTTGACGATTCATGATTTAGCCCAAAAAAATTGGCTAAATGAATGGAGAAATGATTGGATAGGATTAAATGTTGTCATAAATGCATATCTAAACTACTCTTGAAAAATGTGATTGGAGTTAATTGGATAGTATGATCGGTCGAGAGGTTTAATTGTGATAGGATTTATGAATTGATAAGGGTCCAAATGAGACTTGTCGAAATGACTAGATTGAACTGATTGGATAGAGTTTTATGAGGATTGAGTCTTGGAAGAAGTATCGAGCACCGAATTGGGTAAGAGTAAGTAATAACTCAAATCCAATAACTACGTCGCCAAACGTAGGAGAGGATTGAACCGTTAAAGTCGGATGTTTCCCAAACTACTGTCCTGATATGATAGGACTTGATTGGTTATGGATCCATGATTGTTGATTCGTTCCTATCTTGGCAAGGTATGAGCGGACGTGGCAACAACGTCGGTTTGTTGTACTATCACTGGCTCATAAGTGATAGTTGTTAGATAAGAGAAACTCCCATATAAGTCTTGATAGTACTTTGAGTCGGATCGAAATGGTTTGGATTGGGTTGTATATGATTGGTCTTATCTAAATCATATTCTTGTTTAAACTTAGTACATTTAGTTGTTCCTTCTTCTAAGTTGAGATTCTGAGTTGATTTGATCCTATCCTGATGCATGTTTCATTCTGCCATTTACATACTCGTACATTCCACGTACTGACGCCATTTGGCCTACATCATTTCATGATGCAGAGACAGGTACTAGAGATCATCAACAGGTGCACCGTTGAGGATCTATTCACTTCCAGCTAGTTGGTGAGTCCTCTCTGTTTTCGGAGGAAACCGCAGTTATCTTTTTAACTTTAAGCTAGTTTTCCTTTATTTGATTTGTGGTAGCCATGAACCTGTCATTGGCACCTCTTAGATTGTTGGTAGAGGCTTCATCGACTAGAGTGTGGATGATGTTGAATTATTTCATTTTTACTAGTTTCATTCTTACTAGTTGTTGATTGGATACGTGGTTGACCTTATTTATGAATATCATTCTTGTGAGTTGAGTCTTCCGTTGATAGAATGTGACTGAATGAAAGTGTGATTGGACCAAGTGGTTCGCTTGAAGGCCAGCAATGGTTTTTGAGTGCCGACCATGTCTAGGGTACTCTTCCGGGGTGTGACACGTGTCTCCTACCAAGAGAGCTCCAATCATCAACTTTGCGTTGATAATCGTGGATGATTATAGGATCATCACTTTTGTTTGTAGGTAAAATCTGGGCCAAAGGTCTTGGTGTCACAAGTGTAGGTGATATTTTATTTTTCTCTACCGACATCCTTATCCACTTCTACTTGAAAAAGATTTGTCTGAAAGGAAAAAAGAGCTATCACTCATTTTTCCATCCAAAAAGCCTTTTTTCAAGTAGAAGGAAGTAAGGATGTCAGCGGAGAAAAATGAAATACCACCTCCACCAGTGATCCCAAGACCTTTGGCCTGAATTTCACCTACAAACAGTAGTGATGATCCTATAATCATGCACAATCATCAACGCGAAGTTGATGATTGGACTTCTCTTGGTAGGAGGCACATTTCAAGAAAAAGGGATTTTCCAGATTTCTTTGTTCCCACCCCTTTCTTCCCTTTTCCACGATCACACGACCAGGATTTACGACGTGGTCTAGGTCACCATCTGAAACAAAAATCAGATGGTGAGCTTGCTAGCCTCTTACTTTTGCTTAATAATTTTATATATGCTACATGATCAGTGTTTTAGTTAAGGTTTGTTTGTGGGGCTTAGGTTTGCATCAAGAAAAGCCTTAAATTGAGCAGGCAACTTCCCATACATTGAATAGTAACTGCCAAAAATTTAATAAACATCCATGTTCATTAATTTTAAAATCCAAAATGAAAAAAGTTGAAAAACTGATTTTTGCAGAAAACACTAAGATGGATATACATATGAAGAAATTGAAATGGAGAAAAAGGAATACATACACAATGTAGACTTTGATTGCCATTTTAGAATCTTGATGTTTTTTTGTTTTGTTGTGTGTATAATTTGTTCTATGCCACTCTGCTTATATAGTGGGAGCCAATGGTCATGGAGTTGACCATTTCATTAATGACTTTTCTGTTCATGGAAAGAAAATCAAATTTTTTTTAATTAAATTCGTCTAGAATTAATTAAGGATAATTACATAGTTTGAATAGTTACTTGTTAATTATTTATCCTAAATAGGTTTCTGATGTCATGCTAAAATCATCATTAACGTAATAGTTTATTTCTTTCATAATTGTAAAAAGAGAAAGAAGAGTTATTCGGAACCAAAGGGAGTAGTAGTATTATACGTACATCTAGGGGGTGTTAATGGTCCTTAAAAAAATAAATCAACTAATTATTGATTTATCAAGATATACTTATTGATAAAAAAAAATTAAAATAAATACAAAATAAAAAGTTTTCTTTAACTAATTACTCAGGATTTAAAGTAAATACGCTTGAAAGATTAGGATTAAGAAAAAGAAAACATCATTTATTTTACGGATTAAATATCCAAGAAAGAGCTTTAGAAGTTTCTGCTACTTCTAATAAACTAATGATACCTTTACTATCTAAAAAAATATTCAAGATAAATTACGAAAAATAAAGACAGAAATTCAAAATACGCTTGGATGGATACATATAGGAGCAATCCAGATAATAATAAAATCCACATTCAGATAAGGATTAAATACCCAATAGATTTAGCTATTATAGATAACAGGATAATAAACAGGAAAGAAGCCTGCTTAGGAATATTATGAGGAAACTTACAATACGGAAAGATTAAGTTTAATATAAATCCAATAATTTCATACCATTTTCTAGATAAAGACTTTGATAAAATTCTAAGCTTAATACAAGATTTTAAAAGAAAAGATTTCTTCCATAAATACAATAGACCATATTCGATAACTTACGTAATCTCATATGCTATATCAAATACACATCATTCAGATTGTTTCACTATAAAATATACAATAGATTATCCCCATCTATTTGAGGAAGTCGGTCAGATACAAATGCCCAGTACACTTTTTTACTCATTCTCAAATATAATTTTAGTTTTAGTAGTATAGAAATACTATTCCAGTGATTCTTATACTCCGGGTAGTACAAAAAATGCTCCGACGAAGAGAAAAGGCTAGGAGTTCAAGAGTGTTCCAATTCGGAGTAAAGCTTCGGATTTAAGGTATGATCATTATAATATTCTCATGACTTTACCTATCCTTTTTATCATATACGTTAATCGATCATTGCATTCCTATAATTTATATTGCATGTCATTCCCACATACGTAGTACATTTAAACGTACTAACGCATATTGTTGCCTATATTTTCTCATAATGTAGGGGTTGAGGATCACATTCCTACACGTGGCTAGTTAAGCTTCTATATCATCGGAGTTTAGTGAGTCCTCATCTATCAAGGACTAGTTATGAGTTGTTTCCTTTATAAAGACTTTATTATATTCGTATTGAGTGTGAGCTAGGGATATGTCTTAACCCCCCCACCCCCACCCCTCGTCTTAAGTAGTAAAGACATTTTGGGGCATATGTTGTGGAGTCTAATGTTGTCAAATTCCTGTACCTTTTATGATTCATGATTTAGACTCTTCCTATGTTATTTTCGCATTTACTTTATCTTATGCATGCTTATGATTTGTCAAGAAGGCTTGGTTGGAGCCCTTTGGGGTTTTGATCACCATGTTACGACTAGGCCTTAGGTCGGATCATGGTAAAGACCTAGCACAATCCCCCCGTTTACCAAGAAATGGCATTTCTCCCAGTTGAAGATGAGATTTTTCTCTTCGCATCTTGCCAGCACCTTATCTAAAATTTTCAAACAAAGATCAAAAGACTCCCCAAAGACTGAGAAGTCATCCATAAATATTTCTACAAAATCTTCCACCATATCATTGAAGATAGCCATCACGCATCTTTGAAAGGTGGCAGGAGCATTGCATAGCCCAAATGGCATACGCTTGAATGCATATGTCCCACAAAGACATCTAAAAGTAATCTTTTCCTGGTCCTCTGATGCAATGGTGATCTGGTTATAGCTTGAGTACCTATCCAGGAAGCAATAGTACTCTTGTACAGCCAATCTATCTAGCATTTGATCAATCAATGGCACTGGATAGTGATCTTTCTTTATCGCATCATTCAACTTTCTATAGTCCATGCATATTAGCCATCCAGTTATTTTTTTGGTGGGGATTAACTCATTTTTGTCATTAATCACCACAGTCATTCTCCCTTTCTTTGACACACACTAGACTGGGCTTACCTACTAATGGTCTGAGATTGGGTATATAATGCCTACATCTAACCACTTGATTATCTCTTTTTTTACTACCTCTTTCATGACAAGGTTTAATCTGTGTTTTGGTTATGCACTTGCTTTATGCCCTTCTTTCATAAAAATTCTATACATGTATAAAACCAGGCTAATACAATGGAGATCAGCCATCTGCCAACCGATTGCCTTTTGTGCCTTTCTAATACCTTGAGGTCTACTGTGACCTACACATCAGACAAAGACGACAAAAGAATTATAGGTAAAGAATTATTTGCACCAAGAAAAGCATACCTGAGATAGGCTGGAAGTGGCTTCATCTCCAGGTTAAGAGATTCTTCTAAAGATGGCTTGGGTGAAGGACCCAATTCTCTGTTTAGGGGCTCCATATTCTTCTTCCACATACTTACGTTTGGAATGTCTAGCACGATGGCTAGCTCCTTGGCTTCCATGTCACCCTCAATATCTTGACCCACCAATACTCTCTCTAAGGGGATTTTTGCTAATATACGCTGGGTTTCCAATTCATCATCAATGACTGTTATAGCAGACAACTCTTCATAAACCATGGGCAATTTTAGTGCCCTGTTTCTAGGAATGGACATTCCAAGATGAAAGGGACCTCCGAATCAGGCTCAAAATCTAATACAACAAAATAAACAACGAATATGAGGGATCCCACTTGAACTAACACGTCCTCAATAATACCATCAGGTCTGTCTACAGAACGATCAGCTAATTATAATAAAATGGTAGTTGGTTTAGGTTCTCCCAAGCCTAATTTCTTAAGCATAGATTTAGGAATTAGGTTTATACTTGCACCTAGATCATAGAGACCCCTCTCATTATTGTACTTTCCAATAGTTACATGTACTGTGAAACTACCTGGAACCTTTTGCTTAGCTGGGAGCTTTACTCTATTCAAAATTCTTGAACTATACTCTTCAATGAGTGCTACCGTCTCAAATTCTGCCAACTTGCTCTTGTTGGCCATAATATCTTTGACATACTTAGCATATTTTAGGATACCTTGAAATACATCAATTAAAGGCAGGTTAATTTGTACCTATTTTTACATATCTATGAATTTTTAAAAACACTTCTTTTCCTTCTTCTCTTTGAATTTTTGTGGGAATGGAGGAGGTGGTTTTTTCTTTGGTTCCTGATCCACCCTGGGTAAGGCTCACTAGATTCAACATCTATATTTTTACCTTTACCTTCACTAAATTTGCCTGGTAGAGCTAGCTCAGCTAATGGGCATCCACATCGGGTACTCACAATATTTACCTGCTTGGGGTTTGGATTAGTATTACCTAGTAAACTATCCTATGGTTGAGAGTTTCAAGCACCGGCTAACTGTCCAACCTAATTCTCTAAATTATAAGTTGTGATTTGGTATTGACAAACATCAGCAGCCAACTTAGCTTGTTCATCCATGAGTTTCTTAAGCCTGTCTTCAACACTCACATTCCCTGAACTACCTATTTGTTGGCTATTCTAGCCTTGTTGATTGTAGTGTTGCCCTCCTCTTTGCGGTCTATATTGATCTTGTCCTTGGTGATGATTTTGTTGGTTTTCACATAAATAGAAGTTTGGGTGATTCCTCCAACTGGAGTTTTAAGTGTTGACATAATTTTTCTGGCCTTTATCCCTTTGTGCATTCCCTACAAAATTGACCAATTTTGGATTCACGCCAAAATATTCTGATATATGTTCACTGCTACCACACACTTCACACCATATTTGTTGTTGCTACACCATATTTAGTGGAGACTATTATGCCCTAATGCCAAGTTGTTGAAGTGTGTAGGCATCATGTTTTGTATTACTGCAATCTGAGCTATTACGCCTATCACAACATCAACTTCAAGCATACCTCCCTATTTTTGGACTACAAGCTTAGAGTTACCTCCGTTCCACTCAAGATTTCCCTGAGATATGCAATTAGGCAATGTATAGAGCTCATCATATGATTTCTCCAATGCCTTTCCACCTGTAGTAGAATTAAGAAGAATTTTTGTGTTGGGTTCCAACTCTTCAATAAAGGTATAGATCAATACCTTGCTAGCTTGATGATGGTGAGGACAACTAATGATTAAAGTTTTAGACCTTTCCCGTGAAGTAATTGAGTTTGATTGTTCCGACTTCAACCACCTCTGAGATTTCCCTAACAAACAAAAGGGAAATAATGTCAAACTCACATAATCAGGAGATACCCTAATTGGCGTCTCTCGCTGATCTCTAGGAAGTTCTAGATGTGTACTTGGGGATCTTCATGAGGAAAATCAATAAACTACCCATTAGTGTGCAGAAGTTGCACCATATTCTGCTTCAATTCAAATCTACCTCCAGCTGGCAATTTCTGAATATTGGAAGTGACATTTGTTGTTAGTGGGACTGCCATATCATATACTGTTCTAGCTGTCAAATTTACAGGGATCTTTACGGGCACTTCATGATTATTCTCCAAATTGACTTGTGGAACAACCACTCTCCTCCTTTGTTGATGTAAGAATCTCTCGGGCTCAACTAGCAACTCTATAATGTTCACACTTCTTTCAAGTCTGCATGTTTAAAGGTACCTACAAAAAATCATAGTTATGATAAAGTTGTTAACACTAACACAAATAACTAAGAAACTTCAAAAATAAACAATTACCAAATTGAAAGTCCCCAGCAACGGCGCCAAAAACTTGTTGCTACCAAAGCACACATAAGTGCACGCGGTCACACAAGTAATATAGTGACTCTTTTCAGAACTGAATTATCAAACCCAAAGGACTTTAATCAGGCTTTTGCTTACTTTTCAATGAACTAGACTATTCGTGTGTGTTGCAAAAAGTTGAGTTTAATTATATCTAAGGATAACCTACTAAAAAACTATAAATAGATGACTCAAAGATTTTAATGAGGTTTAATTAATTTAATAAAGAATTTCTGGGTTGTACCATTTATAGATTTCAGGTCTAACATACTTTATTTTGGCATATAATAGGTCTTTCAATTATTAATTTACAGGGATAATTTTACAATCATTGTCTCTCGACCTCTAATTGTCTACCTTTGTTGACAGCGTAACTACATTATTGAGTGAGGATAAGCATGAACGAAAAAAGATGCATTAATCCTATCATCATGTCTAGTAACCAAGCATGATGTATAAGTATATGTCATGTGCATCCTATACACGAATTATCCTAGGCAATTCTAGAAAAAACATTCTTCCGATATTCTAGTGTTCTATCTTCTTTCAGTCTCTCGAGTTCCGGGTAGACACAAGTTTATTCTAATGGTGATTAGGCATTAAAATAGTATAAACGAGAATATAGGAGTAATCGTATGAAAGACATAATTTTTAACCAAACTAAATCATATTAAAACCCGCACTTTGTGGCTACAATCCTAGAACAAGGGATTTATCCATTCATTGATTTGAACACAATCAAATTAACAATTAATGGCATAAAAACTTAGTTCCAAATGAAAGAGAAGAAGAAATATAACCCTAGAGAAGTTCTCCCTTCATCTTCCTTCGTCAAACCTCAAAATAAAAACTGAATGTTTAATAAAAAAATACAAGTATACTATTTATAGCCTCGAAAAATGCAAAGTTTCAACAACTGCACTAAAGTCCGCGATGCGTACTTATTCCTGTGCTGTGTAATTTTGCATTTTTTCCCTCTTCAGAGAATTTCTTCTTACAGTCGTGAACCTGGCGCATACCTTTAGGTTTTGCCATCTAATAATTTCCAAATCCCGGCTTCAATCCCTGAAGTAAAGTGCGCAATGTGGAGGCAATCCCTTGTAGTGTATTTTCTTCACTAGTCTTCCCAACTTCATCTTCAAGCTCCAGTTTCATTTTGAGAATCTTTTAAAGGTCCTTTTTCTTCATTAAGCCCAGAAAGTGTCTAATCATGTTGGTTAGCTACAGTAACACACAAATATTATAAAAATGAACTAAACTTTAGGAATTTGCTCTCAAACTTGACTACAAACATGGGTTTCATTGGCTATTGGGCGCAAATGCACCCAAGATCACTTACGTCTTGATATGCTAAGAGGCTTGTTTAGGATCTATAGAGATCCTATTCACCATATAAGGTCTAGGATTTAGCTTGGGTCATGACAGGTGTGAAGGATAGTTTATCCTATGAAGAGATTTTGGTTTAGATTATTTGTCATCAGGTTCACAAGTTGAGGGCTAAAGAGGTTGAATCAGTCAAAGTTTTATCGAGAAATTATTTTGTTGAAGGGGATAAGGTTGAAGTTCATACTCATTTCCATGTTTCAGATTTAGTACCTATTCATGTTTGAATGTTTTAGTTTCTTCTTCGCCTTTTTTCCTTGTATATTTTCCAAGCTTGGTCATTATTCAAGGACGAATGATCCCAAGAGGAAAATATTGTAACACCCCAAAAATCCTAACTTAGATCGGATCAGAAAAGCCTATTCAAAGGCATAAGTTTTCATGAAGTTGACTTCTTACTAACACCATCTATGTCCCATAAAAGCAACCATGGACCATAGATGGGCTCATGGAGTCAAACTCTGAAACTAACAAGTTTGATCTGAGACTACAGATCGTAGATCACTCTATAGACCATAGAATGACCTGTGAAACTAAGTCCTGAAAGTTGAAAATTTATTCTGACTTTCACGGACTAGTCTACGACGCATAGAAGTATTTACAACCGTAGACCATCTCGTGAAAGTGAAGTCCCGAAAGTCCTTTTTTCACCTGATTTCTAAGACCCATTATTACGACCCGTAAAAGGGTTTATTGACCATTAAAGGTTTCGTAAATCAAAAGCCCTGAAATCCTTCCTCGTATATTTTGCATGGATGTACAGGATGAGCCGTAAAAGGCTTTATGACCCATGAAAGGGTCCATAAAATCCAAAGTTCAAAAACCCCTATAAGTTAGCCAAATTTTCTACAAGAGTCTTCTGCAATCCGTAAAAGTTTCTACAGTCAGTAGAAGACTCCGTAGGAGGGCTTCAGTAGTTTTTAATGAAGGGCATTTCAGTCTTTTCCCACCCTTTCTAATCCTTAACCCTGATGTTTCAAGATATAATTAAGGTCTTTATCAATATAATTCGACCTAATTACTCTCATAATCATTCTCAAGACTTCGAGTAAGAATCAAGAGGAGAAATCTAGGATTTCTAGGGTCTTCATCAAGCTTCCTCAAGAATATCATTCTTCCAGACATATAAGGCTATTCTTTGTGTTAGACCAAGTTTGTCATGATTCCCTACATCTAAATTCAGTAAGTAAGGTTTAAATCTAGGTTTTATACCCCAATCCTTGAATTTTGAATGGATTTTATTCATTTTTATTATATTTTGACTGTATTGTGGTTATAGTTCTCATGTATTTTAATCCTTGAATTGATGTTCATGCTCATTCTATAATATGAACCTTAGTTAGTTGATAATTCTTTGAAAGCTCTTATATAATTATATTAATGCATTGATTTCAAAATTAAAAAAGGTTTCAAGTATTTGTGTTGTCAGTTTTAGAATAGTTTTAAAGGAACACTAATTGTTCCAAATGCATTACTTTCAATAAAAGCATGCCTAGTTTTATAGGAAACATTATCAGTTTGCAAAAAAAAAATTCAGTTAGTTAAAGTAAAGATCAATATCTTCTTATAAAGAAGTTTTTTGAGTTTTACTAACCCAGATACTGTCATGAGCGTAAATGCATGTTTTGGGATGCATCATCAATTGAAAGTGAGATAAAGTGACATTCTAAAGATAGCCTTCAGGACCCGGTATAGTCATTTTGAGTTTCTTGTTATGTCTTTCAGTTTGACTAGCGCTCCTACAACATTTATGGATCTCTTAAATAGAGTATTTAAGCACTATCTGGACATGTTTGTTATTGTATTCATCAATGACATCTTGATCTACTCTAGAAGCAAGAAGGATCATGCAGTCACCTTAGAATTGTCCTCCAAACTCTTAAGGACTGTAAGCTATTTCCCAAGTTTTAAAAGTGTAAATTTTGGCTAAAGTATATGGCGTTCTTAGGCCACATTATTTTCAGTGAAGGTATTCAAGTTGATTCACAGAAAATAGAAGTAGTGAAGAAGTGTCCCATATCCACATCCCTGACTAATATAAGAAGTTTCTTAGGTTGGACAGGTTTCTACAAAATGTTTGTAGAGGGGTTTTTGTCCATTTCATATCCATTTACTAAGTTGAACCAGAAGAAGACTAAGTTTCAATGGTCTCAAGCTTGTGAGAAAAGCTTTCAGAAATTGAAAACTTGTTTGACTAACATTCTAATTTTGACCGTACTAGAGAGTACAAAAACAGAAAAAAAATTCTCTCTCCCCGAAATTCTCTCCCATCTCTATAAGACACACGCGCGACTATACTAAGGCATTTCTACTGGAATGGCTACCATGCCGTCAGTAGGGATCCTCGGACCACCGGATCAACCACAAATAGTGCGTAATTGTGATGTGAGTAAAACCCAGTTGGAATCATCCCTTAATTGCTCCCATAGCTCTTCGAATTTGCAAGAGAAGATGGCGATCACTATAGCAGTTTCACAAGGAGAGCTAGTATGAGCTCAAAAAAATGTTTTTCTAGATCACTCTAGTTTCATTCGGGTAAAAAAGGATATGGGGGTTGAGTCCCCACTATAATATCTATCTATGGTTAAAAAATTAGATCATTTCACCTTGCCAATTGTGAGTTCTCAAGAGGAGATTGTTCAGAGAAATTCAGACAAATTGCCTAAACTGTGCCTTTAAATTCAACCTAGTTCTGGGGAGAGTCGAGGTGTTTCTACCATTGAGGATGAAGGGGATTCATCCCAGGTCCTATCCATCTACCAATATGTTGGAATCTCAAAATTATGAAGGAATCAATGGTGGGATGACGTTCGTCTAGGAGGAAAAAACTACACCAACCTTCGCAAGTAAGAGCAATGATGCAAAGGAGGACCTCAAGGACCTGAACATCATACATGACTAAATTTTTACAGGTATTGGTCCTCATAGCTTGAATTTAGAGATATGTGATAAGTTGGATGAGGAAGACACCGTTAAAGGAAATTATGGAACCTCTATACATGTGCTGAGTGATCACAAAGCTCATGGATTGCCAACAAATGATAATGGTATACCAATTTACCTTGTTGAAGACTCGAATTCAACTGGTTTAGGTGAAAAGGTGAGAAGTACTGTTCCAATGCCTAATGATCATGAGGAAGTTGTTGTATATGGCTGTAAAGTAAATAATAAGGACAAAACATGAAGAGCAATACTGATTAAAATGAGGAGGGACACGATACTACAACAAATTTAATGAAAGAAAAAGGAAAAAACACCGATATGGTTGAAGAAATATACCCTTAGGAAAATTGGGACAAGGCTCATGTAAGGTTCCTAACTTTAATCTTAGTTAATTTCATGATAATGTTATAAATACCAAGGATGTTTCTTTGCAACCTCATGCAAATGAATATGGTGGTACTGCTCTAATCCTGTTAATGCAAGCTAAAAATATAGTTGATGGTAAGGTACTCACTGATCCACCCTCTAATTTTCAAAGAAAAAACCATGAAAAGGATCAGGTTGGTCAACAAATTCAGCAAAATCATGCGTAATTTGTTTTTTAGTTGTAATCCTACTAACTATCCCAAGGTGTCTAACAATTTTGATAGATATAATCAAACCAATGTGCATAGTAGATTCAAAAATACCTAGCATCTCCATAAATAGGTGCCAAAAAAAATCCTTAACCTTACCTCAATCCCAATCCTAAGAAGGACATGGTCCCTCAACCATCCCATTATACTGTCATCCAAACTTTTGCTACCAGACTTAGGATGAATCAACCTAGAAATGAAACTCCCACAGATATCTCCATTCCTAAGATCACCACCAAACAAGGACTACCTGCTATAATTTTCAAAAAGGAAGACTTTATGGTTAAGTCGGCTAAAAGATGCAAGTACACCTTGATTGGAAAATTCAGTAAAACAACACCTAAGGTTGAACTGATTAGGAGGAATTTTATTTTTTAAAGATAGTTGACTGGGGTCAAAATTGCACATTTCAATGCTAGGCATGTGTATATAGACCTAGATAATGAAGTTGACTATGTCACTGTATGGTCTAAGCAAAAAATGATCATTGAAGGACAACTTATGAGAATCCAAACATGGACCCCCAACCTTCAGACCTAAAGAGGAAAAACCCATTGTACCAGTGTGGGTTTGCCTCTTTGATTTCCATGGCATTGCTACAATAAAGAGTTTGTGTCTGCCTTACTCCCATAGGACAAGTATTATATCTTGATACTATATCTATCTAAAAAACAAGAGGGAGTTTAGCTAAAGTAAATATGCAGATAGACTTAATTAAGGATAGACCCCTCATGTTTGGATGGGATTTGATGAAGAGGATATTAGTGTGGGGAGGTGGCAGGCTATATATTATGAAAATGTTACTGAATATTGCAAATATTGTAAGCACAAAAACCATTTGATTCATGTTTGTACTATGCAAAGGAGGGATGTTGAACAGAAAAGGATGAAGGAATTGGAAGTTAAAAAAAGGAACAAAAACAAAAGAGAAAGTGATAAGAATGATCTGATAGAGTCTTAGGTACATGATCCTCAAATTAAGAATGTAACTGAGCCAACAAATACAACTCAACAAAAGGTTTAAGATGGATATTAGAAAACCTAAGAGTATCAATGACAAGTACATAAGAGGAAACAACAAAAGAACCTGAGTGTAACTCCTCAGAACAAAGAGTTCAGATCAACATCTGCTCAGAAGAAAAAGGAAACTGATCATCAGTAGTAGACTCCCAGGTAGGCAGGTATGAAAACTAATATTTCCATCCATAATAGCTATGTTGATATGTTGATCTTGAAACACAAGATCAATCCTTTAACCAATATGTAGAGACTAACAATACCAAAGAGAAGACTAATACTATGAAGAAACAAGCTATTCAGGAGCCAAAACTCCAAAGGAGATCAGGTATTAACTTATCACTCCCAGTACCCCATAATCCCCCTTGTGATTATAATAGAAATGGTATGCACAAGCAAGATGTAAACAAAAAAGGAATAAGAACCATATATATTGACTCAATGCTACCAGTTCCCCAAAACCCCCTCTTAATTATGTTGTTGATGCTGATAATGAAGTTGAGAGAGGTTTGGTGGGAAAAGAACATGAGAAACCTACTAACTTGTAGGAAGGGGTTTCCAAAGGAGGGGAATTGTCTCATGTTCTGCATGAGAACCCTATCACTGACCATAGATGTGACTTTAGAGCCCCTACAACCTCTCATCAGAACTTCTAAATCTTTTAAGTAGGTTCAGAATGAAAATGATTATAACAATGATCAGAGATGTGATAAAGCAGGGTCTTCAGATGAGTTGTTTCTACAGAATTATACTAATGCTCAGGGAGGTATTACTGGGAATCAGAGTTGTTTTGAGGTTCAAGCTTGTGACATATTCTCAATCATCAATGGTACTAGGTATGGTTTTTTCCATTCTACTAGAGGTCTTAATCAAGAGGATCCCCTTTCCCCTGCTTTTTTTATTTTAGGTGCTGAAGTCTTGGCAAGAATGTTAAATTCCCTTTATCAGAATCAGTTGTATCAGTGGTTTCACATAGAAACGTGGGGTCCACAGGTCAATCATCTAGGCTTTGCTGATGATGTTATCATCTTCACCTCTAGTATAAAGTCTTCTATTCAACTCATCATGAAAATACTTTCTACTTATAAAGAAGTGTCTGATCAGATTATCAATAAAGAAAATAGTCACTTTATGGTTCCTTCTAAAATGCCTACTAGCACTATAAAAATGCTCAAACCTATCACTGGTTTCTCTCAAAAGGATAGACCTATAACTTATCTTGGGTGCCTTTTATATATTAGAGGTCAAAGGATAATTTATTACTCAGATTTGGTGTCAAAGGTTTCTAAAAGGATTAGTGTCTGGCAATCAAGAACACTTAATTTTGGAGGAAAAGTGACTTTGGTCAATTATGTTCTTCAGTCCATCCCTATCCATACACTGGCTACTATTTCTCCCCTTAAGACTATAGTTAAGTATATAAAAGATTTGACAGCTGATTTCTTTTTGGGGTGGGATAAGGATAGAAAAAAGTACCATTGGGCATCTTGGGAAATATTGAGCTATCCTTATGAGGAAGGTGGTATTGGTGTAAGACAGTTGAAGGATGTGCGCACAACCTTTTAGTATAAACAATGGTGGACCTTTATATCCAAAATTTCCCTTTGGGGTCAATTCTTAAGAGCCAAATATTTTCAAAGAGCTAATCTTGTGAAAATAATGGCATACTGGCCAGTCACTTGTTTGGAAATACATGATGAAGAAAAAGAAAATTATGGAGGTCATAACACATGGATAATTCATTCTTGCAGCATCTTGTTTTGGTGGGATGACTGGCTAGATGTTGGTGCTTTGGAAAATTATAGAACTGAACTTTCCAGACCAAACAACATGAGAGTTTTCCAGTTCTTAGAGAAGGGAAACTGGAATGAAACCATGATCAGGTACCATGCCCCTCCTCTGATGTTCCAAAAATTCTTTAGCACAAATTTCAATAACAAAAAGGAGTCCTAGATGAAATAGTGTGGAAACCAAATGCTAGTGGGAAGTTCACTTGTTCCTCAGCTTGAGATATTATTTGACATAAGAAGACTAAGAATAATCTCAACACCTTTATTTGGCACATGAATATTCTTTTTAAAACCTTATTTCTTTTTTGGGCAGCTCTATGAGACAAACTTCCTACCAATGATAAGTTAAACCAGTTTAGTGTTGAGCCAACTACATGCTCATGATGTTTCAGACCTGGTCTGGACAGTAGTGATTATATTTTTTTAATGGAAACTTTGCCAACCACATATGAGGGTTCTTTTCTGATCAACTAGGTAACAGTCATGTTCATACTCTCTTCAGAAATCTTCTAATAAAATAGTGGAGTTTGTAACCAAAAAATGAGGTGCACAAGCTTTTTCTTCACTTCCTCCAAATCATCATATGCTGAAATTTATGGAAAAATAGATGCTCAGCAAAGTATGGTGGTAAACAATCCAATACTTCAAGAGTCAATTACTTAATCTTCAAGGACATTAAGTTTCTTCTTAATACTATTTACTCCTATCTAAGCTGGCCTAATAATTAGAGATAACTGATTATTAGGATTAGAGGGTGTACTCATGAGATGAAAATTACTTTAGTTATTTGGTCTAAACCTCCTACCAATATACGTAAGCTCAGCACTGATGGCAGTTCTTTGAAGAATCCAGGTAAGATAGGTGGAGGGGGGATCCTAAGGGATGATCAGGGTTCTCTGATTTTTGCAATCACAATCCCTCTTAGATTTGGTACCAACAACCAATCAGAAGTGCATGCAGTAACCTATGGTTTACAATGGTGTGTTCAGCATGGGTACAAACACATTATAGCTCCTTACTAAATGACTTAACCAAATTAGTGAACCCCCTTAGTAGAATCAACATCATATCAGGGACCTTCAGGAGATCATTAAGCAATTAGAATTCTTTCAATGCAAACACACTTATAGGGAGGCAAATGAAACTGCAGATTTCCTATCTAAATGAAGCCACAAGTCATATATCCATCATTATTATTACTCTCAACATCAATTACTAAGAACAACAAGAGAAAGCTACCTTTTTGAAAAAATGGGAATGGTGAATTTTAGAAGAAGAAAGTTGAACAGAATCAAGAAGCCACCTTGACTACATTACTTTCCATTAAGTTTTTGATGTAGACTATCTCTATATCTATTTTTTTTATCTTTTAACCTTTTCAATTTAGTTATTCTTGTTTAAGTTATAGATTTTTTGAATAGGTTTAGATTTAGATTTAGGATTTCTTTTCTTACTTTGTAAAGGGAGAGTCTCCCTTGTTTATGCATTTCCTAGAATCTTTGCATTGGAGAGGAGTCCTATCTTAGGTGCTTACTTTCTAGGTTTCTTTTATAGTTACAAGGATAAGTTTTTCATCCTTAGTAGGAAGACAAACTTATGAACCAACATAAGATCGAAAGTAAGGTTTTATGTCCCACTCCTTGTACTTTTACTTTTGATATTTATGTTAAGGTTTGGGGGTGTTGCTCAGCCCCTGCCCCCTCAAGTATTTAAAATAAAAATATTTTTTAAAAAAACTAGAGGGTACAAAATATTTTGTTTATGATGCATCCAGAGTAGAACTTGATTGTGTATTGATGCAAAAATAGTAAGGTTATAGCTTATGCTTCTAGGTTGCTTAAAATCCATGAGAGGAATTATCCGACTCATAATCTCGAGTTGGAGGCAATGGTATTTGCTATGAAGATATGATATCATTATTTCTATGGCATGCATGTGGATGTGTTCACCGACCACAAAGCCTTCAGTATGTTTTCAATCAGAAGGAGCTAAACCTTAGGCAAAGATGATGGCTCGAACTACTTAAGAGCTATGATATGAGTATTCTTTACCACTAGGCAAGGCTAATGTTGTTGATGATGCTCTTAGTAGATTACCCATGGAAAGAACTGCTAATGTAGAGGATGAAAAGAAAGATTTGGCTAAGGACATGCATAGACTTGCACATTTGGAAGTTTGTCTAGTAGACTCTGATGAAGGTGGAGTTCTTGTCCAGAATAGGGATGAATCATCTTTAGTGATAGAAGTGAAGAAAAATCAAAACAAGAACCCTATCCTGCTTTAGTTAAAGGGAGAAGTTCATAAGCATAAGGTGATGGATTTTGAATAGGGGGAGATGGTGTATTGAGGTACCAAGGCAGATTATATCTTCTAAATATGGACGATCTCTGAGATAGGGTTATAGAAAAGGCCTACAGTTCTAGATATTCGATTCATCCAGGTTGTACCAAGATGTATCATGACTTGAGAGAAGTATACTAAAGGAATGACATGAAGAAAGATACTGCAGACAATGTTGCTAAGTGCCCAAATTGTCAACAAGTCAAAGTTGAGCACCAGAGGACATGTGGCGTGGATTAGAACATAACTCTTCCAGTGAGGAAATGAGAGATGATCAACATGGATTTCATTATTAATTTACCGTGATCTTATATATAGTATGACTCAATTTGGGTGATTATAGATCAGATGACTAAATCAGCCTATTTTTTTGCAAGTTTAGACTACCAATTCAAAAAAGGACTATACCAAATTGTACATTCGCAGGATAGTCAGACTTCGTGGAGTTCCATTGTCCATTATTTCAGATAGGGGTACTCATTTTGCCATCTAATTTTGGAATTCTTTTTAGAAAGGTCAAGGTCCAATGGTAGACCTTAGTACCATTTTTCATCCTCAAATAGCCAGGCAGAGCGTACGATATAAACTCTAGAGGACATGTTAAGGGATTGTGTTTGTTACACCTCATACTTTTGTACCTTGAAACGCATTCTTAAGTCTCTTGAAAGGCTCTTAAGTTTTATGGAAGGATCATAAGCCTCTTAAGTTTCTTAAGGTTTCCTAAAGTTTCTGAAAGCTTCTAAAAGCTTCTTAAGAACTCTTAAGCTTATTAAGAGTTTCTATGTGAGTCGGATAATATATAACTCTATCAAACAACTCTAAGGAAAGGAGAATGCGATACCCCATAGTAAAGAAGATTGGAAATAGAGTTATAAGAGTCCGGAAGAAGTTGGAGATCAAATGATGAGTCATAGGACATGACTTATTTACGTAAGCAATCAAATTGGAAATCTTACATACTTAAACTACTTGAGTACATACCAAGCTTACCTAGCAAGGATTACATAGGTTTGTAAAGTAAGATGAGATTACAAACCCACGAGGAGAAGAAAAGAGTGACACATGGCAGTATGAGAGAGTGACACATGGAAGCAATTGGAGGTGCCATATGGCAGAAGCTACAGTAAGGGGGTAGTCCCCACCTGCCACATGGCAGTCCTTAAGTAGAGGAGGTGGTGTGTTGGCCCTATGAGGGCTTGACACATATCACCACTTGGGGCTTGATACGTGTCACCTCCTATAATGGACTATATATATAAAATTTATGACTTTAAGTTCATGTTTATCGAATAAGTCTCATCTTCATCCAAGAACAGTCTAGAAAAACAAAAAGAAGAGAAGAGGAACTTAAGCTAGAGAGAAGAAAGAGCTACAGTTTTGGGAGGAGAAAAAGGTAAGTTCTCCGATTCCGTTCTATCAATTAATTATATGGGGTATAACCTAAAGGTATTAAGGTGTTATTAATGTAAATTTATGGTTTGTATCATCCCCAAATGGATAAAAAACAACCACGAAGTTTCAGTCATGCTAGAAGAGCTTCCGAGGTGAGTTTTGGCAAGTTTCGGACAAGGTAAGGCTTTCCCTTTCAAATTGAAGTTTATGATGTTGTTATGAGGTATATTACATTTCTTAAATGAGTCTGGAAGTGGAAAAATTATATAAGTATGCTTGACGTTAGAAACAAACTAAATTGAAGTGGCTAGCGTTAAATCAAAGAAGAGTAGTATATTGTGATTGTGGTGCTGCGGTTGTAGCTGGTTGGATGGTGTGTTGCGGGGATGGAAAGTATTCTAAAAGGGGTGTGGGTACTTTTGATTTTAGCCACATGACCCTCTGTTTTGTATTGTTAAAGGTTTTACAAAATAAAGGTTAAAAACTCTATTTTCGTATTATAGTTTTGAGCTAGTTGTTTGGAGTTGTATTGGGTAATGTTGAGGTAGTTTACTTGTATATATGCTGATGGTTGTTCTTTTTGGTATGGTTGTTGACACTGTTTCTGAGTTGAAACCTCAGGAATGTTGAAGTTACAAGGGAAATGCTGCTTGATTTTCGGTAACTTCGGAACTAGTAATAAACTAGTCAAGGGAAATGGATACTTAGTTGTAGAGTTGGAAATTGGAAAGCAAAAGGTTATTAACCTTAGTATTGCTTTCATGTCAAATAGGTTCAAAAGACGATGAGGCGAACGTGGGTAAGAGTAATCCATAAGAGGTATGTGAAGCTACCTCATTTCTCTTAGCATGTCTTTGGCATAAGTATGTGAAGCTACCTCCTTTCTCTTGGCATGTCTTTGGCATAAGTATGTGAAGCTTACCCTTTATTTCTTTTGGCATATCTTAGCCTTAAGTGATTGATATACAAAATGTGGGGATAATTCCATTCATATAACCCCAAGTATGACTCATAAGTCTTATTCACTTCTCGATGGTAGAATTTCTATACTAGTTGAGTTATTGCCTCTCAAGGCTTCTATATGATGGAGAGTAGTATGTATGTGAAGTTATCTCCTTTCTCTTGGCATGTTTTGGCATAAGTACGTAGAGCTACCCTTCTTTTCTCTTGATATGTCTTTGACATAAGTGTAGTGCTATGATGGTAAGGTAATGCAATAATAAGGTTATGATACCGAGCCCATGACGGGTCGGATACGATATATGTAATGATGACTCCTTGAGGAAAGGTAGAGACTAGGTAAAACTTATTCTTTCTCTTCCTTTGGCATTTCCTAATTGTAAGTAAAATATGATACGAGCTCTGGGGTAAATTCACTTTTAAGTCCTAAATGTAATCTCTATCTTTTATTCACTTTTGAATGTCAAACTCTTGTAGTAAGTTGAACTACATTCCTTGAACTCCATAGGTTGAGAAGTACTGGATGCATAAACTCCTAGTCCTGAGGACTATGTGACGACGGGTATCCCTAATTCTATGAACTATAAGTATTACTTTAGTAACTGTTTAGGGTCCCCGAGATCCTAAGTGATATAGGCCTCAATGGCATTTAGAAGGCACTCGAGATGGCTACACTACTATTCTGGTCCTCGAACGATAGCTTAATCTTCTTACATTGTCGAGTCTCTGATAATGATTTAGATTGTATATGGTTACTCACTACTTGATTTATGTATACTGTAATACATTTGACACCGAGTCCCATAAAGGGCCAGGTACGGTATATGATGATTATGACACCGAGTTCCATAAAGGGCCAGGTACGCTATATGATGATATGATTACACTGAGTCCCATAAAGGACCTGGTATGGTATATGATAATGTGATGACACCGAGTCCCATGAAGGGTTGATACGGTATATGTATGCAATGATATAATATGATGATGTGGATCGGACCGAATGTTCTTCGACATTACTATATGATATCTGGATCGGGCTGAATGTTCCTCGGTATTACTATATGATATCTAGATCTGGTCGAACGTTCCTCGGCATTACTATATGATAAATAGGATAGGGTTGTATGTTCTTTGGCATTATTATATGAGATAGCACTAATAGAACATAGATGCTTATGATAACAGAGTGATGTAGTTATTACCGGGTCCCCGAATGGGTCGGGTACAGTACGTGATGATAGTATGTACGACTTTATGTTATAAGCTACAAGTACAGTAAACGATTAGATGTCATACTTGTCCCTGCATCCCTATGCCAACTATAATTTCCTTATGATGTTTATGCTTACATACTCAGTACATATGTCATACTGACCCCCCTTTCTCGGGAGGCTACATTTATGCCCGCAGGTACAGATACACACTTTGGGGATCCGCCAGCGTAGGAGTTCTACTCAGCAGCTCAGAAGCGCTCCATTGTACCGGAGCCTAGTTGTGGTACTAACCTTCGGTGTATATATTAATTTGTTCAGGGGTACGGCGGGGGTCCTATCCCGCCTTATGTTACTGCTCTTACTCTTAGAGGTCTGTGAATATGTATGTGGGTTGTGTATGGGTTGTATATGCATGTATGTACAGTGGTGCCTATGATAAGCCTCGTCTTCTTATATGTTATCCTGCCTGTTGATGTGTTATAACTTAAATAGGGGACAAATTTACTTACAGATAGCAGGGATATACGTGAGTGCCCAGTTCGGGCACCCGTCATGGCCTACGGGGTTGGGTCGTGACAGTGTTATTGACTCAAAGAAAATCAGGATGATCACTTGTCTCTCATAGAGTTTGCATACAATAACAATTATATACATATGGCTCCTTATGAAGCATTTTATAAGTAAAGATATAGATCTTCGATCGGTTGGTTTCATGTTGGTGAAGCATAGTTGATATGGTTAGATTTGGTTCACTAGGCTATGAAGAAGGTTAAGATTGTCCAACAGAGGTTGAAAATCGCAAAGAATCATCAAAATTCATATACTGATGTCAGGCGAATAGACTTAGACTTTGAACTTAATGATTAGGTTTATTAGAAGGTTTCACTCATGAAAGGTGTCATGATATTTGAAAAGAAAGGGAAACTTAGGCCCTATTATATTGGTCCCTACCATATTTCAAAGAGAATTGATAATGTAGCTTATGAGTTAGAGCTACCACCAAAGTTAGCCGCGGTTCATCTGATATTTCTGTCACGACCTGGACTAGAGCCTAGCCATGACACATCCATTAGAATTCTCGAAGAAACTCCAACCAAGACTCTTAGCATATAATAAGCATACATAAGGTAAACAATAAGAGGAAACTCATAAAGGTCCAAAATACAAAGCATAAACTCAAAAGAATCAAGACAACATAAACTTCTACATTTGTGTCCAACAAGCCTCTACAAGCCAACAAGAGTGGGGACTAAGACAGGTCCCTAGCTCACCCTCAATGTAACATAAGTCTTTGACATGAAAAGAAAAGGAATAATAATCTCACCCTCGACAAATGATGACTCACCAATAGTGGAATATAGGAATAGGATCAAACTCTAGCCACGAATATGAGGAGCGGAATGGACCTCCAACCCTACTTTTTGATACAATATAGACAAAGATATGAGTTAATACGTTTGAATGTACTAAGTATGCGGGCACGCTATGCAGTATAAAACATGAGATGCAATAATCCATTAATATACATACTATAAAATGATAAGTAAAGTCATGAAAAAACCATAATTGATCAAAGCATGTGAAAGACATAAGTGAAATCATAAGGAGTACATAAAGAGAGTATACATTGTTGGGATAGAACCATAATTGACAATAAGACCATGTGAGCTATATCATGGAATCTCAAAGTCTACCCATAAATTAGGGAAAGGAGAGCCCCGCTACCAAGGTAGAACTCTACCCCACTAGGTGGGTAGTGAACATGCGCTATATGTGGATCCAGTAGCTAGTCCATAAGAAACCCTAAGATGCCACGCCGTTATGAGACTAGAGACTTTATATAAGGACCTCATAGGTCAAGTCCCCACCTCAAGCCTCATGCAGTGTTAAGTCAAATCCCATAAAATACATATCATAAATCATGTTTATCATATATTGATAAGCTTGTTCATAAAGTTCATAATTCATGGAATAGCTCAATTTCATAATCATATCATCATAAGAAATATCATATGGATCTTAGGTCACCAGTTAAGGATAAGTCATCTTTTCTTTTCTCTCACAAGCTTGCATAAAATATAGTATTGGGTCCCTAGGTCACCATTTAAGGATCCTAAATTACCTTTTGTCATAAACTTGCTTTCATACTTGAAATTCATGATCATATCTTATACTTGAAACTAGAGTAGGAACTTTGAATATATAAGCAATTTGCTTGAAAATTATGGAAATTCAATTGAAAATATGCATGATCATATTGCTTATTCCAACCCATATATAATTCATGAAGAAAATATCAATTGAATAAATAATTTAATTAATAATCAGGTAATATACCATGAATAAGAAAACCCAATGTATTATCATAAAATTAGGGCTTATAAATAAAATAATCATAGAGGATTTAGAGAGAGAACTTTGGGATTCCATGGGTGAAAGGTAACCATGGATGAAGTCCCACATACCTTGATGAATTCTAGCCTTGATATTGAAAAAGGAGACTTTATCTTGAAGAAAACCCTAGAAATTTCTTAATGAAGAAGAAGACTCTTGAGAGGAACCTTGGAAGAGAAGGTTTTGTGATTCAAAGATTTAATGAGAGAATGAGAGGTTTATGAGTACTTAGGATTAGTTAATAGGTGAGAATCTAGTCCAAAAAATGGCCACCTACATTAATGAAACATAGCAAAAGACCAAAATACCTCTCATTAAACCTAGCCGAACAGACCCAACGACTGGGTCCTTAAGAATCGTCAACCCTTACACTAGTCATACAAATGACTCTTCATCTTTCACTGGTACTTGGACCAAAAATCAGGCCTCTAGAATTTTCTTATGAGTCCACTTTACGATTCGTCGAAGTGTTTACGAGTCGTAAGACCCATTCATCCTTCTACTCTGAAAACCTACAGAACCGTGAGCCTCTGATCTTCTTCTATGACTCATTCGTACGAGTTGTTATTACTTCTACGATTTATCCTATTGAGTCGTAGAAAAGTCCTAAAACTTGTTATATGCAGAACTCAGGCACTATCCCTATGACTCACTTCTACGAGTCGTCAAAATTTCCATGAGTCGTCAACTTGACTTGTAAACCCAATTCCAAACTTAATCAAATTATCTTTTTTAGTATCATTCCTATGAGTCACTCATATGACTCATAAGAGTGTCTACGACTGGTAGGTTGATCCGTAGACTCTGGAACAGTCAAAATTTGTTGAATTTTTTGTTCATTTTGACTTTTCAACTTTTGGGGTCTTACAATATCTCTCCCTTAGGAAAAATTTATCCTCGAATGAGATCAAACTAGCATAAAAAGGACATAGAAAGAGGACTAGAAAACCAACATGAATGCAATGACAAATTAAACTGCACAAACCATGAAAAATTTGAAACTTTGCATTAAACATAGACTAAAAAATCAACTTCATGAACATGCATGCATATGGAAGACATAGGAAAATTGCAACATAGAATTTAGGTTAATTGACCAAGGACCACCTAATACCTTAGGCTTGAGTGGAAGGAAAGAGATACAGATATCGCTTCATCATGTCCACTTCCGCTTCCCATGTAGCACTCTCTACTTGTTAATTCCTCCACAACACCTTGAGGGACGCAATCTCTTTGTCTCTTAACATATTTACTTGTCGATCTAAAATTACCATGAGAATCTCCTCATAAGTCAAGTTTTCTTCAACACCCATATCTTTCAATGGCACAATAGAATTCAGATCACCTATAAACTTTCTCGACATTGATACATGAAACACTGGATAAACCATAGCCAATTCAAATGGCAAGTCTAATTCATATGCCCCCTTGCCAATATGATTAAAGATTTTATAGGGTCCTACATACCTAAGACTCAATTTACCTTTCTTTCCAAAAGTATTACCCCCTTCATGGGTGAAACCTTCAAATAGATCCAACCATCCACATCAAATTCACGGTCTCTTTTTCTCATGTTTGAATATGACTTTTGACAACTTTGAGCCATCTTCAATCTGTATCTTATAAGCCTTACTTTCTCCATTGCATCCAATACCAAATCAGGACAAATCAATGCCATCTCACACTGTTCAAACCACCCACTAAGGACCTACATCTTCTCTCATACAAGGCTTCAAAAGAAGCCATTTGGATGCTAGAGTGATAACTATTATTGTAGGCAAACTCAATCAGTGGTTGGTTCTCATCCCAACTTCCTTTGAAATCAATAACATGTTTCCTCAACATATACTATAAATTTTGAATTGTTCTTTTACCTTGACCATCGGTTTGAGGGAGAAAATTCATACTTAACTTGGCCTTTGTACCAAGTATTTTTTGGAATGACTTTTAAAAATATGAAGTGAATTGAATACCTCGATTTAATATAATGAAATATCATTATCACGATCCAACCCTGTGGGCCGTGACTAGTGACCAAACTAGACACTCGTATACACACTGGCTATCTATATTCATTTATCAATCAAACATGATTTGGGACTTATACGAGCATAACGTTGTCTCAAAACTGGCACACACATACACACACACATACACACATATATATATATATATATATATATATATATCAAAATCACCTGTCTCTTGAAGAGTCACAATTATCAAAAGATAACATGGTACGTAAGCCGACAAGGCTGTCATTACATGTAGGAATGCCCCAGTATATATATATACGCAAGCCGAAAAGACTGCCACTACGAATGGGAATGTCCCAAAACATATGTCATACTAGTACAATAGGACAACATATATATATATAACCCACACATGTGTCTATAGACTTCTAAGAGTATTAATAGTAGCATATGATGGGACAAGGCCCCGTCGTACTCATGGATAAAAACATATTTGCATTTAAAGGATCGGTATCAAAAGTCTAGGCTCTGGGAAAATGGAGCACTCCAAAACCGCTGAGTGGAAATCCTAAGCTGGTGGATCCCCAAAATGAGTATATATACCTACTGATATGAAATAAAGACCCCCGAAGAAAGGATGTCCTTACGACATATGTACTGAGTATATATAAACATAAAATACAGTAAGAAATATCATAACTAAAGTAGAGGTTTCAGGAGACAAGTATGATACTCAAGAAATCACTATACATGTGCCTTATGAAATAAAATCATGCATGATTATATCCTATATCATATCTGGCCCATTATGGACTCGGTGAATCTGTCATATACACGTATATCATACTTGGACCATCATCATATCATCATGTCATCATATCATATCATTATATATATATATATATATCATACACGGCCCTCTAGTGAAGGACTCAGTGAATAATGCAGTGAAGCTGTGCACGAATATATATCCGGTCCGGGATTCGGTGAAAGATATGACAACAGTATGCACGAGCAGAGTAGTGAGTAACCATATGCATTTAAATCACCATTTGAGACTCAATAGAATAATCAAAATGAACCATCATTTGAAATTCAAGACAGTAGTCATCTCAAGTACCTTTCGATTGTCATTATGAATTATACCAACGATGAATTATATCAAAATATGAATTATACCAAAATAGGATGGCTGAAATCATATACATGTATCAAGACGTAATGATATAAGTTATGGGAATTAAGAACATTAGCCATTTTAGTGGCTCTAAGAATAGGAGCTTCTTTGGAATTTATACATTCGTCGTCTGTTTATTTCATATGGATCATGCCAAAAGAAATAAAGGTTAGCTTTATATACCTTTAGTATTTATTCTCACACAACACGTATATACTGCCCAATAGTGTCTCAACCTATATTAAGACGTTAAGCATTATTGTTAAGCTATGGAGAGGCATAAAACGTATTTTATCATTAGTAGGTTATTTCTAGAAACCTGGACAGCACCCCCTATAACGCTCACTTTCCTTACCTCTAAGTCAGTCATACAACCACCAATCAACATCAACAATCACACATTCAAATGACATGTTAAGACTAGCTAGGACAAGATTCAAGAATATTCCGAACAGCCCACATAATATTTAACTCTCATTAATTATCAATATGATAACTATGATGCTATCGAATTACTCCTAATAGATTGCAGCCACCACACCATACCGAAATGATTTATAACATTCCAACAATGGTAACTATACAATGCATAATTGTACTACCCTTAATCCTTTAATTTAACATAAGCAGACACAAATTACAAGAAGCCCTTAAATCAATTACAACTCCAACTTGACATATTGAATTCTTTTGTTTTCATTATATAATCAACCACAATAACAACCACAATATTAATCGAAATTAACCCACCATGTTAATATTAG
Organism: Solanum dulcamara; assembly: GCF_947179165.1. Lineage (NCBI taxonomy): Eukaryota > Viridiplantae > Streptophyta > Magnoliopsida > Solanales > Solanaceae > Solanum > Solanum dulcamara. The sequence goes on along the minus strand of NC_077248.1, from coordinate 63,105,328 downwards.
AACAACCCCAACACGTCCCAAACAGAAATTTAACATTAACATATGCAATTCCTTCACTTTTAACACATAATTCATAACAATAATAGCAACAACAACAATCAACCCAATCTAATTTAAGAAACTCTAATTCTGTCCATTTTAATACCAACACTAATCATGGAGTTTTCTTACTTCCAATTCCATTTAATACAAATTAATCTCTTTATTATAACATCATTAATAGAGTAAGGTAGCCCACATTCATAACATCCGACAATTATCCAAATCCACATACAACTACTACATCTTCATGTTATCTTTAATGATCCATAGTCTTAACATTTTCATCAAAACATCCCTACAACAGCCCAACCAACATACAACACAACATATAATCTTAACTATCATTAATCTTCCAAGCTCAACAAAAATAACAACAACATACCAAAACAACTCTTAACTAACAACATAAAGATACTCAAAAACCTTGTGATACCTACAACACACCAAGCAAACTACCTACAATTTTTATACGTTATTTCATACAATCTTTTCAACTAATTTAATGACATATAACAGCAGCCCCATGACAGTAACATCACTCATTTAAATACAAAAAAAATAGGTTAATGTTATACCAAGTGCCACAACAGCCTACAAACAATTACAACTTCAACTTTAACCACTAATTACTTTCATTCTCTTCATAAAATCCATAACAATAACAATCAAAATACTAAGCAAAATTAATTCACCATTTTCTGCACCAAACAGCCCCCAACGTCTCTCACCGTGCCTCAATATCAACACCCATAATTTCATACATTCATCACCCATTTACCAACTTATACAAGCTTAAATTACCTTTAAGATGAGGAAAAAGATGGAATCTTACCTTAAACTATAATGACACAACTTGCTTGGAAACTAAAGGGTTTGGTTCATCAATATTTTTGTTGCCCTAAATACTTCATCCTTGCTTCCATTACCATGAAAAACCACCACACTTGACCCCTTAATTTCTCTCTCACCTTGCTTGGCCGAGAGCTTCTCTTTCTCCCTACACTCACTTCTCTCTCTAAAGCTTTGGTCAATAAGAAAAGATGAATGTATTTTCAGCATTGAGCCTTTAAATGCTGCCTAACATGTTTCCTATATGCTTTCTAATAGCTCTCATGTGCCCCTCTCTCTCTCTCTCTCTACACCTCTCAATTCTTTTTCTAAGTGCTTTGGTCAAAAAGAAGAATGAAATGAATTTTCAGCCTTATCGCTTAAAGCATGGCCTTTGTATTCTTTCTATATGCAGCCCCCTAGCTCTCACGTGCCCCTATTATATGGCAGCCATCATTCTTTTATTAGTTAACTAATTCGGATGAGGACCACACATGTACTTAGGCTAATTAATTTAATCAATCACTAACTTTTTCCTTAGTCATCTAATTCCAATTAAATAAATTTTTAGTCTCCACAATATATACTAATTGGAATTGGGCATTAAAGACTTCTACTTCATGTTCGAAAATAATTCCGTCTTTAACTTGAGTCAATTCTCTTGCGAATAACTCCACGTATTAAAATACAGACTATAACAATCATGAAGCTTTACCAATTCACAAATATACAATTTAGCATAATCTTTGGCACTATAAGAAGTTTTAAATGGTAGAAAATATACCAACTTAGTCATTCGGTCCACAATAACCCAAATAGAATCATGTTGCCTTCTAGTACGAGGCAAGCCCGTCAAAAAGTCCATATTCATATCTTCCCACTTCCAAATAGGAATCTCAATGTCTTGAACTAAACCACCCGATTTTTAATGCTCAGCCTTCACTTGTTGACAATTAAGACACTTAGGCATGAATTCCTCTATGTCCTTTTTCATGTCATTGTAAGACCCCAAAATTTGAAAATTGGAAAAACAAGAAATAAAAGATGAAATTTGAGAAAAGTACAATTTTTGGCACCAGGTGATGATCACAAAGGCCATCATGGGCCATAGTCAGCACCACGGCTCATGGTGAGCCATCGTGATGGTAGTTCTAAAACTTAGTACCGCAGGGAAAAAACCATGAAAAGGGACCACGAGTTATGGTGAGCACCATGATCCATGATGCCCTCCGTGGTAACCCCTCCCCTGAGACCTCAGAAATTGTTCCTAAGGTAGGGACCATGCCTAACCACCACAGACCATGTAGCCCTTCATATACCGTAGTAGGTTCTGTAGAGGTTGATTTTGTAGACCCTCCTATATGTCTTGCACCACGCCCGCGCTTTACGAACCGTGATGACTATGGATCGTGAAGGTATCCATGGAGGAAGTCCTAAAATACCTCCCTCTAGGGACCATGATAGGCCCTCTATGTAGTCCAGTTTTCAGTTAATTAAAGGGTAATTTGATCATTTCCTATTCTTTCATTAATGTATATGGACATTTTTAGGCCGTATTTAGCACCATGGCTCATGGTGAGCCACCGTAGTGGTGGTTCAAAAACTCTATCTCGCAGGGAAAGAACCATGAAAAGGTACCACGAGCCATGATGCCCTCCGTGGTAACCTCTCTCTTGTGACCTCATAAATTAATCCTAAGGCAGGGACCATACGTAACCACCACGGACCATGTAGCCCTTCACATATCGTGGTGGGTTCCATGGAGGTTGATCCTACAGACCCTCCTATAGGTACTGTACCACGCTCGCGCTTTACGGACCGTGATGACCATGGACCATTAAGGTCTCCGTGGAGGAAGTCCTAAAATACCTCCCTCCATGGACCATGATAGACTCTCCATGTAGTCCCAGTTTTTTAGTTAATTAAAGGGTAATTTGATCATTTCCTAGTCTTTCATTAATGTACATAGACGTTTTTGGGACTAGATTCATTATGTAATTGTCCTCAATGCTCTTAAGTTTATTCTTTTCCCTCAGAGCCTCAAAGATCACTTTTAAGACTTCTCTCCCAAGATTCCTTTAGATATCTTTATCTTTTTCAAGTTTTGGCTAGGGTTTCTTCAAGAAAAAGTCACCTTTCTCAATTTCAAGATCAATTTCACTCAAGGTATGTGGGAATTGATCCATGGGTTCCTTTCACCCATGGACTCCTAATGTTTTTACTCAAAATCTCATTAATTTCAATTGGGTTTGTAACCCTCATTTGATGAATTAAATTAGGTTGTTTCAATTATCTCTTTATTTGTGATCAATAATCATTATAAGTATGTTTCTACATGAATTACATGATTTCAAGTTGAATTATGAATGCTCATACATGAACCTATATCGAATGGAGATCTACATGAATTATGATCATGAAGTTCAATTATTTTCAAGTATTTCATAGTTTTCAATCAAATTGAATATGTACTCAAGTTTTAACCTAAATTCAAGTATGGACTATGATTATGGATTATGATCATGATTAAAATATAAATTTCATGCAAGTTACGAAGAGAGGTGACTTTGAATCCTTAATTAGTGGCCTAAGAACCTAATGACATGAATTATGCAAGTATGATATTGTGATGTTGAAAGGCTTATACTCACATTGCAAGTATGAAATGGAAATGAGCTAATCTATAAATTATGAAGTCTATGAACAAGTTTATGATATATGTTAAGTATGATTACTATGTTATGTATTTTGTGGAATTTGACACAGCATCGGATGTTGACTTGTGTGAGGGCTTGACTTATGAGGTCCTTATATAAAGTATCTTGTCTGATAACTACGTACCACCATAGGATTGCCCTTTGGTTAAGATAGAGGATCCACATATAGGGTATGTACATGACCTACCTAGCGGGGTAGAGTCTACCTTGGCAAGTAGATTCCCCTTTCTCCTATTATATAGAGAGATATCGGAATTCCATGTTATAGCTCATATGGTCTTATTGTTGGTTATAGTTCTATCCCACATATGTATACTATCTTTATGTTCTTTTATGCTTTCAACTATGTCTCTTAAATGGTTTGATCATTATGATTTTCTCATGAATTTACTTACCATTTTTTATCATGTACGTTAATTAATCATTGTATCTTATGGCTTATATTGCATGGCACACTCATATACTTAGTGCATTCAAATTTACTAACGCATATTGCTGCTTATATTTTCTCAAAATGTTGGGGTCTAGAATCACATTCCCACACATGACTAGTAGAGTTTCCATCCGGCAAAGAGTTTTTGTGAGTCCTCATCTATCAAGGGAGAATTGTGAGTTGTTTCCTTTTTAAGGACTTTTGTTACATTTATATTGAGGGTGATCTAGGGATATGTCTTATCCCCCGCCCGTCTTGAATAGTAGAGGCATATGTTGGACAAATGTTATAGAGTATATGTTGACAAGTTTAAATCTCTTTTAGGATTCATGTTTTAGACTCTTCCTATGTTATTTCCACATTTACTTTACCTTATGCATGCTTATGATATGCCAACAGGCTTGGTTGGACCCCTTCGAAGTTTTGATCATCGTGTTACATATAGGCACTAAGTCAGGTCATAACAAACTTAGTATCAGAGCACAGGGCTTAAGATATCCTACGGAGTCTAACATGTCGCATCAAGTAGAGTCTTATAATAGTTGTGAAGAGCGCCACATCTATGAATATGAGGCTATAAAGCATTTTAGGAAATTCTCACTTCTTTCATAATCTATGTCATGCGATAGAGTATGCTCTAAGACTTTATTTCCCTAGTGATTGTCCTTTATGATATTTATAAATGCCTCCAAGAAAAATACATATGCAAAGAAGGGTCAATACTAATAACGACCAAGCCCCTCTAATCCCTTAGGACAATGGTCCCCTACCCAACCAAAAGACTAATCCCGAGTTCTGGATCGCTATTACCATGCTAGCCCAAGTTGTGGCCAACCAAGGGGTTGCGGTTCCTCATAATGCTCCTACTTTGACTTTTAGTGTGAGGGACTTTGCAAGATGAACCCTCTTGAGTTCCATATTTCAAAATTTGATGAGGATCCTCAAGAGTTTATTGATGAGGTTTATAACATAGTGAGTATTATGGGAGTGACTTCGGAAGAAAACACGGAGTTGGCGTCTTACCAACTCAAGAGTGTTGCTCAAGTTTGATATATCAATGTAAGTTATAGAGAGTAGATGAAGGCCCTGTTGATTGGGAAGCCTTCAACCTTGCTTTCCTTGATCGATTCTTCCCGCTTGAGCTAAGAGAGGCAAAGGTGTTGGAGTTCATCAATCTTAGGAAAGGAAAAATGTGTATGAGGGATTATGACATCAAGTTTACTAAGCTATCCAAGTTTGCTCATTCATTAGCTGTCGATCCATGTGCCCAAATGATCGATTTTATATCAAGGGTATCCAACTTGATTGTAGAGGAATGTCGTACTACTATGCTTATTAAGGAAACGGACATATCTTGGCTTAATACTTTGCCAAGAAAATTGAAGGAGCGAAACTCAAAAAGATAAGGATGAGAAACTCTAAGAGGTCCCGGTATGATATGGGTTCTCAAATGCTAGGACTAGTGGTAGTAGTAGCCGTTCTTAACAAGACCAATGTTTAGGAAAGAATTTTGATAAGGATAGGGTGTAATAACCTAAGGGTCAAGGTGGAGGTGTGGGTGCTAATAACCCTTCTTTTCCAAAGTGTGCTAAGTGTGAAAAGAATCATGGAGGAAGATGTTTAATGGGAATGAGTGCTTGATATGGATGTAACAAGGTGGGCCACAAGCAATCTAAGTGCCCTCATATTGCCAACAAAGGTAGAGAAGGTTGTCCTCAAGGACAAGTAGCCCAAGGAGGCCAAGTACAAAAGGGTGGCCAACGCAACAACCAATTCTATGTTCTTTAAGCTAAAAAAGATATGAATGAGACTCCTTTGGGGTCACGGGTATGTTATGGGTCTTTAACTTTGATGTTTATGCATTGCTTGATCTGGGTGACAACTTGTCTTTTGTTACTCCTTACCTTGCTATGAGATTTGATGTGTACCTTGAATTATTGTTAGAGCCCTTTTCGGTTTATATTCCTGTTGGTGATTCGGTGTTAGCCAAGATAGTTTATAGAAATTGTCTCGTGGTGGTCTTGCATAAAGTTATTTCTTATAATCTTGTTGAACTTGACATGACCAATTTTGATATTATTCTTAGAATAGATTGGTTACATGCCTCTTATGCATCCATTGATTGTACGACCCATAGGGTCAAGTTTCAATTTCCTAATGTGCCTATTCTTTAATGGAAGGGTAATGATTCGATAGTTAAGATTCGATTCATCTCATGTCTTAAGGCCCAAAAACAATTTCCAAAGGGTGCATATTTCATATACTATGAGTTAGGGAGTTGATTTTGAAACTCCTACTCTTAAGTCAGTGCCTATAGTTAATGAGTTGCAAAATGTATTTCCTGATGATTTGTCCGGCGTTCTTCCCAAAAGGGAAATTGACTTTGGCATAGACCCTTCCCCAATACTCAACCTATTTTTATTCCTCCTTACCGTATGGCTTTGGCAGAACTTAAAGAGTTGAAAGAGTAATTAAAGGATTTGTTGGATAAGGGTTTCATAAGGCCAAGTATTTCACCATGAGGTAATCCCATATTGTTTGTTAGGAAGAAATATGGATCTCTCCAAATATGTATAGATTATCGGCATTTAACTAAGGTCACCTTGAAGAACAAGTATCCAATACTGAGGATTAATGAATTGTTCGATCAACTTCAAAGAGAAAACTACTTTTCAAATATTGACGTATGATCGAGTTATCATCAACTACGAGTAAGGAATGTGACATTCTGAAGACGGTCTTTAGAACTCGGTATGGTCACTTTGAATTCTTGGTTATGTCTTTTGGACTAATGAATGCCCCTACAACTTTTATGGATTTGATGAACAGCTTGTTCAAGCAATATTTAGATATGTTCATGATTATGTTTATTGATGATATTTTGATATATTCTTAGAGTGAGAAAGAGCATGCCGATCATTTGAGAATTATGTTACAAATTCTTAATGACCATCAGTTGTATGCAAAGTTTACCAAATGTGAATTTTGGCTAAGGTTAGTGGTTTTCGTTGGTCACATTATTTCCAAAGAAGGAATTATGGTTGTTCCAAAGAAGACTGAGGAAGCTAAGAATAGGCCTAGACCATTGACTCCTTCCAATATTCAGAATTTGTTGGGCTTAGCCAGTTATTATAGACGGTTTGTGGAAGGTTTCTCTTCCATTGTATTGCCCTTGACTACGTTGACTCAAAAGAAGGTAAAGTTTCAATGGTCGAGGCATGTGAGAAAAGCTTCCAAGAGTTGAATAATAAGCTTACCTCCGCTCCAGTGTTAACTTTATCAGAAGTTTTCGATGGTTTTTTTTTGTATTATGATGCTTTACGAATTAGTCTTGGTTGTGTTCTAATGTAAAATGGTACAGTGATAGCTTATGCTTTGAGAAAACTCAAGGTTCATGAGAATAATTACCCAACTCATGACTTGGAGTTGGCGACAGTGGTATTTGGTTTGAAGTTGTCAAAATACTATCTTTATGGTGTCCATGTAGATGTCTTCACCGATCACAAGAGTATGTAATATGTGTTCACTCAAAAGGATCTGAACCTTCGTCAAAGAAAATGGCTTGAGCTATTGAAAGACTATGACATGAGTTTTTTATACCATTCGGGTAAGGGAAATGTAGTTGCCGACGCTCTTAGTAGATTTTCTATGAATAGTGTTGCTCATATTGAGTATAAGAAGAAAGAGCTAGTTTGGGATGTGCATAGACTAGCCTATTTGGGTGTTTGATTGGTTGATTCCAAAGATTGAGGTGTTATTGTGCAAAATGGTTCTGAATCTACTATTGTGAAAAAAGTAAAGACAAAGCAAGATAGTAATCCTACTTTGGTTGAATTGAAGAAAGCGGTTACCAAAAAGCCATTGAGGCTTTCTCCCAAGGGGGAGATGATGTTTGGAGATATCAAGGCCGATTGTGTTCCAAATATTGATGGCTTGAAAGATATGATATTGTTCGAGGCCCATAGTTCATTGTACTCTATTCATCCAGGTTCCACAAAGTGTATAGAGATTTGAGAGAAGTGTATTGGGGGAATGGCATGAAGAGGGATATTTTGGAATTCGTGGCTAAGTGTCCTAATTGTCAACAAGTGAAAGTTGGCATAAAAATCGGGAGGTTTGGCTTAGGACATTGAGATTCATACTTGGAAGTGGGAAGCCTTGAATATGAACTTCGTTATAGGTTTGCCTTGTACTCATAGGCAACATGATTCCATTTGGGTGATTGTTGACCGAATGACTAAGTCGGCTTATTTTCTCCCAGTTAAAACTTCATATATAGCTGAGGATTATGATAGATTGTGTGTTCGAGAGTTGTTTAAGCTTCATGGCGTTCTATTGTCTATCATTTCGAATAGAGGTACTCAGTTCACATCCCAGTTTTGGAGATCCTTTCAAAAGGGTCTTGGTACTAAGGTGAAGCTTAGTATAGTTTTTCACCCACAAATGGATAGTCAGGCCGAGCGTACTATTAAGACATTAAAGGATATGTTGAGAGCATGTTTTATTGATTTTAGAGGAAATTAGGATGACCATTTGACATTGATAAGGTTTGTCTATAACAACAGTTATTACTCTAGCATTGAGATGGCTCCATTTGAGGCTTTGTATGGTAGGCGATGTAGATCCCCTATCGATTGGTTTGAGGTAGGTGAAGTTGTTTTGAGAGGACATAAGTTGGTATTTGAGGCTATGGTGAAGGTTAGACTCATTAGAAAAAATTGAAAACAGCCCAAAGCCGACAAAAGTCCTACTCGGATGTGAGAAAAATGGAACTTGAATTTGAGGTTAATGATTAGGTTTACTTGAAAATTTCACCCAAAAGGGGTGTCATGCATTTTGGTAAGATAGGGAATTTAAGTCCCTACTATGTTGTCCCATATCAGATTTTGAGGCGGATTGGTAAGGTGGCTTATGAGTTGGATTTGCCTTCAGATTTGGCATCGATGCATACGGTGTTCCAGGTGTCATTATTGAGGAAGTTTGTTGGTAATCCTAGCTCTATTGTGCCTTTCAATAGCATTGAGCGCAAACAGAGTCTTTCATATGAAGATTTTCCAATTGAGATCTTAGACCGGTAAGTAAGAAAGTTGAGTAACAAAGAAATAGCTTCAGTGAAAGTGTTATAGAAGAATTAGGAGGTTGAGGGTGCTACATGGGAAACTGAAGCAGATATGATGTCCCAATATCCTCATCTCTTTCCTTCCATACCTAGTTGAGATATTTAGTTTCTTCATGATCCAATCATCCCAAATCATGTGTTACAATTATTCTTATGATTTCATATGCATTCATGTTCATGAAATGGGTTTTAAAGTTATGTTTTGCTTGAGATTAAAGATTTCATGTTTTATGCATTATCGAGGTGTTTTGCATTCATATTGGGTTATTGTGTTCCTTTCTTATTCCATTCATGCTAGATTGAGTCCCACTTGAGGATGAATATTCCCAAGGAGGAGATATTATAAGACCCCAAAAGTTGGAAAGTTGGAAAACGAGGAACAAAATATGAAATCTCATAAAAGTGCAGCTTTTGGCACCAGGTAGAGACCATGATGGCCATCACGGGTCGTAGTCAGCACCACGGCTCATGGTGAGCCACCGTGTTGGTGGTTCTGAAACTCAGTCCTGCAGGAAAGTGACCACGGGCCATTGCGAGCACCACTAGACATGATGCCCTCTATGGTAACCCCTCCCCTGATATCTCAGAAATATTTTCCAAGGCAGAGACCACGCCTCACAACAATGGACCGTGTAGACCTTTCACAGACTGTAGCGGGTTCCATGGTTGTCACTCATGCAGACCCTCCTGCAGGTCCTACACCATGCCCGTGCTTCACGGTTCGTGATGACCTCTACAGACTATGAAGGTCTTCGTAGAGAAAGTCCTGAAACTCCTCCCTGCAACCCCCAAGATTCAAGTTCAAGTCCAATTTTACATACACCACCACGGGCCGTGGTAAGGATCACGAACCGTGATGGGCCTCTGTGTAGTCCCAGTTTTTAAGTTAAATGAGGGTAATTCGGTCATTCCCTATTCTTTCATTAATGTATGTGGACATTTTTGGGACTAGGTTCATTATGTAATTGTCCTAAATACCCCTACGCCTATTATTTTCCCTCATAACCTCTAAGATCACTTTTAAGACTTCTCTCCCAAGGTACCTTAAGAGATCTTCATCTTCCTCAAGTTTTGGCCAGGGTTTCTTCAAGAACAAGTCTCTTTTTGCAATTTCAACTTTAATTTCATTAAAGATATGTGGAGATTGATCTGTGGGTTCCTTTCATCCATAGAGTCCCAAGGTTTTTACACAATAGCTAATTAATTTTTAGTGGGTTTGTAACCCTAGTTTGATGAATTACATTGGGCTATTTCAATTATGTCATTATTTGTGATCAACAATCATTATAAGTATGTTTCTACATGAATTTCATGATTTTAAGTTGAATTATGAATGCCCATACATGAAGCTATTTCCAATGGAGATCTACATGGATTATGGTCATGAAGTTCAATGATTTTCAAGTATTTCATGGTTTTCAATCAAATTGACTATGCACTCAAGTTTTACCCTAAATTTAAGTATAAACTATAATTATGGATTATGATCATGATCAAGATATGAATTTCATGCAAGTTACGAAGAGAGGTGACTTTGGATCCTTAATTGGTGACCTAAGAACCTCATGACATGAATTATTCAAGTATGATATTGTGATGTTGAAAGGCTTATACTCACATTGCAAGTATGATTTGGAAATGAGCTAATCTATGAATTATGAAGTTTATGAACAAGTTTATGATATATGTTAAGTATGATTACTATGTTTGTATTCTGTGGGATTTAACTTAGCATAGAATGATGACTTGAGGTGGGGGCTTGACATATGGGGTCCTTATATAAAGTCTCTTGTCTTATAACTATGCGTCACCATAGAATTGCCTTTTGTCCTAGCTAGTGGATCCACATATAGTACATGTATATGACCCGCCTAGCGGGTAGAGTCTACCTTGGCAAGTAGATTCCCCTTTCTCCCATTGTATGGGGAGATGATGGGATTCCATGTTATAGCTCACAAGGTCTTATTATTGGCTATAGTTCTATCCCATATTTGTATACTCTTTTTATGTTCTTTTATGATTTCAACAATGTCTCTTAAATGCTTTGATCATTATGATTTTCTCATGACTTTACTTATCCCTTTTTATCATGTACGTTAATCGATCATTGCATCTTATGACTTATATTTCATGGTACGCTCACATACTTAGTACATTCAAACGTACTAACATATATTATCGCCTATATTATTTCAAAATTTAGGGGGCGAGGATCACATTCCCACACATGGCTAATAGAGTTTCTATCCGGTGAAGAGTTATGGTGAGTCCTCATCTATCGATGGAGAATTATGAGTTGTTTCCTTTTTAAAGACTTTTGTTACATTCATATTGAGGGTGATATAGGGATATGTTTTATCCCCCGCCCGTCTTGAATAGTAAGGCATATGTTGGACAAATGTTATAGAGTCTATGTTGGCAAGTTTACATCTCTTTTATGATTCATGTTTTAGACTCTTCCTATGTTATTTCCACATTTACTTTACCTTATGCATGCTTATGATATGTCAAGAGGCTTGGTTGGAGCCCTTCGGAGTTTCGATCGCCATGTTACAGCTAGGTACTAGGTCAAGTAGTGATAGCCATTCAACCAATACACTTTTCTCAAATCACGATACCTTAGTGGATCCCGAATGAATCAAATACTGGGAACTAAGTGCCTCATCCAATATCAATTTCCTTAGACTATACACAGTAGGTACACACAACCGACCATGGTAATGAAGTACTCCGTCTCCCCCTTGGGAGAAAGCCTCAATGGCTTTTTCAGCGACTGACTTCTTCAATTCAACCAAAACCAGATCATTGCTTTTTTGGCCTTAACATCTGGCACAAGAGACGATCCAGAGCCATTATGAACAAGAATACCACCATCATTAGAATCAACCTAGTGAACACCTTAATGAGCTAATCTATGCACATCCTTAACCAGCTATTTCTTATCATTTTCAACATGGGCAACACTATTCATGGACAACTGACTAAGAGCATCGGCCATAACATTATCTTTACTCGGATGGTACAACACACTCATGTCATAGTTCTTTAGTAGCTCAAGCCAGCTCATTTGCCTAAGGTTCAATTCCCTTTGGCTAAACACATATTGCAAGCTTTTGTGGTTGGTGAGCATATCAATATGCACCCCATATAGATAATGATGCCAATTTTTTAATGCAAATACAACCGCTGCAAGTTCAAGATCATGAGTTGAATAGTTTCTTTCATACACCTTGAGTTGCCTGGAGGCATATGCTATAACCTTGCTATGTTACATCAACACACAACCAAGTCTGATCCTTGAGACATCACAATACACAACAAAACCATCGGACCCTTTTGGTAAAGTCAAAATAGGAGTCGACGTAAGACGATCCATTAATATTTGAAAACTCTTCTCACATTCATCCAACTATTAAAACTTCACTTTCTTTTGAGTCAACTTGTAAGACCCTGTAAGTTGAAAATTCAAAATGAAGAAATATTTTGGAAAATGGTCTGAAATTGAGTTTTACGACTCAGCCTACAAGTCATACGAATGACTAGTAGGACTAGGATGAGGCCTAAAAATCTAACTAAGTGAAGAGAAAAGTCTACGAGTCTATGTTACGACTCATAGAAGAAATGATGAGTCGTAGAAATGACTCATCAAGAAAGATCAGAGACTCAGTCCCCAGGGTATCTCTGACCTTGTAGGATGAGTCCCTTCTACGATTCGTAAAAGTGTCTACGACTCGTAGAGAGAAGTCATAGAGGAAAGCCTAAGGGTCAGTTCTCAAGGTTTTTGTTAGACCCTGCAAGATGATTCCTCTCTATGACTCGTAGAAAGTCCTACAAGTCGCAGGGTCATTTCTCGAAAGTTTTAAAGAGGGATATTTAGGTCTTTTCCCATATTTTATCATGAAGTGTGATCATTTTAGGGACTAAATTTACCCTATCTAAGGACCCTAAGCTATCCCAAACCCCTCATTCTCACACTTAGTCCCAAATTCTCAAAACCCTCTTCTCCCAAAGTCTTTTTCATCTCAAGCAAAGTCTAGGGTTCCATCTCAAGATCTTCAAGTCTCTATTTTAAACGCTTGCATTAGGGCCCTATTCCCCAAAGTATGTGGGTCTCATTCATCATTTCTTCTACCCATAAAGCCCAAGTATTTTTTTCTAACTTACTAGTTCAATATCAAATGGCAAATTTTATGGGTTTTCATATTATTCTTCCAAATGTATGGATTATTGAATATTTGAAGTTCATTTACCTATATTAGATCATGTTGGTCCTCAATTTCATGAACTGGTTTATTCATCAAAGATCCTTATTTGAAGGCATGAAAGGGTTTTAAAGTGTATCAATGGGTTGTTTTAAAGATGTCTTAATTGATGCACTCCATCACTCTCATGCATGCTAGTATTGATGTTAACGATTTGAACGTTGAATTGAATATAACCCACCTAGTTTTCCTATATTTTTAATGAAGCATGAATTGAAAGCTTTTGACTCCAAATAAATATTTATGAAAGTAAGTTTATGATCCAAGAAGAGTTTTATGAAATGAAAGAATGATGAAATGATTATGAATGATTAATTCTACTTGTGAAAGGACAATTCTCACTTGTATGAATCAATAAAAGTTTTTAATGAGGTATTCTATTGAATGATGTTTTGATGATCTAAAGGTATGTAAATGATTATGTTCTTATGTTGTATTAAATTATTCTGTGGGAATGACTTAGCACCGAATGGGGTATTGAGGTGGGATTTGGTAAGGGAATCCTAGAAGCAAGTCCTTGTCCCATTAACTATGTGCCAACATAGGAGCCCTTGTAGGCTTAGGCTAGTGGATCCTTAAATAGCCCTAAATGTTAAAGAAATGAATGAAGTTTGATGGAGCTCTACCCGGGAAGTAGTATTCCCGTGCCAACGTAAAGGGTTATGTTGGATTCCATATAATAGCTCGCATGGTCTTAAATGTTAGTTGTAGTCATCTTCCCATGAAATAAACATTTCAAGTGTTATTCATATTGATTGCTTATACATGCATCTACTCATGTACTTTACTTTTTAATATTTTAACATTTTTATTGAATTGCATGCCTACATACTTAGTACATTCAAAGTACTAACGCATACTCTTTTGCCTACATGATATCACCATGTAGAGACTGGAGCAGATCCACATTCACCTCCACGTGGCTAGTTGAGTTCGTTGAAGGCTACCATTTTGGTGAGTTACTATGTTTCGGGAACAATACCCCTTTCTTTTTCTAACTTATGTTATGTAAAGACTTTTGATAGCTTTTATGGTACTTGTTTCCATTTATTATGAAGGTGAGCTAGGGACATGTCTTACCCCCCATCAAGACTTTTAGTATAGGTATGTTTGGATATAAATGTATGATATTTTAAGCTTGACATTGACTCTTATTCTATGATGTTTCGCTTAGTCCCTCTACCTTTTTTTTTATTTCTGCTTGTTGTTGAATGTCATTACCTATGAAAAGCTAAATAAATTCTAAGATTCTTGGGTAAGGTAAATCCAGTGTCTCATTCACCATGCCGCATCTAGGACCTAGGCTTGAAGTGTGACACAACTTAGTCAAAGGCGAAGCAATAGAGGAAAACCCTTAAACAAACCTTCTATAGTATCCGGCTAAGCACAAAAAGCTTCTAATATTCGAAGGAGACAATGGTATAGGCTAATTCTTCACCGCCTCTGTTTTCTTTGGATCAACCTTAATTCCATCGCCAGACACCAGGTGGAGAAGGAATGCAACTTCTCTTAGGAAAAATTCCACTTACTAAACTTGGCAAATAGTTTCTTGTTCCTTAGAGTTTGCAACACAATTCATAAATGAACATATGTTCTTCCTCATTTCAGGAGTAAATCAAGATATCATCAATAAACACCACCACAAACATATCTAAATACTGCTTAAAGATTTGGTACATCAAATCAATGAAGTTAGCGGGAGAATTAGTCAACCCAAATGACATGATTAAGAATTTAAAATGGCCATACCTTATTCGAAATGCCGTCTTGGGAATATCATATTCCTTTACCCTTAATTGGTGGTAATCGAAACGTAGATCAATTTTAGAGAAGTAACTTGCTCTTTGCAATTTGTCAAATAAATTATCTATCCTCGAAATTGGATACTTGTTCTTTATGGAGACCTTATTCTATTGTCGATAGTCTATACACATTTTGATTGAGCCATCCTTCTTACTAATAAACATTACAAGAGCACCCCATGGTGAAATGCTCGGCCTTATGAAACCCTTATCCAATAAGTCCTTCAATTGCTCTTTCAACTCCTTAAGTTCCACCGGAGCCATACGGTAAGAAAGAATAAAAATAGGTTGCATATCGTAAAGAAGATCTATGCCAAAGTCAATTTCCCTTTTTGGTGGAACACTGGGTAAATCATCAGGAAATTCATTAACAATAGGGACCAACTCAAGAATAGGAGTTTCGGCATCAACATCCTAAACCCGTACTACATGATAGATACACTCCTTAGAAATTATTTTTGGGGATTTTAGACATGAGATAAATCGACCCTTAATTGTCGAATCATTACCCTTCCATTCAAGAACCGGCTCATTAGGGAATTGGAATTTGACCTTACAGGTTCTACAATCAATAGATGCATAAAAAGCATGAATCCAATCCATGTCAAGAATAATGTCAAAATTAGTCATATCAAGTTCAACAAGATAAGAAGGAATAACTTTATGAAAAATCGACACAGGACAATTTCTATAAACCCTCTTGGCAGCACCGAATCACCAATGGGATTATGAACCGAAAAAGGCTCTAACAAAATTTAGAGGTACATATCAAATCTCATAGCAATGTAAGGAGTAATAAAAGATAAATTGGCACCTGGATCTAGCAAAGCATAAACATCAAAGTCAAAGACCCACAACATACCCATAACAATATCGAGAGTCTCCTCCACATCTTGCCTAGCATGGAGAGTATAGAACCGGTCATTGCATTGACCACCTTTTGGTTGAGCTTGGGAACCTTGTTAGACTTGCCTTTATTGAGAAACTTATCTTTGAGGACGACCTTCTCTACCTCTATAAGCAACATTTGGGTCTTCGGATTGTTTGTGTCCCATATTTCCATATCCATAGCAAGCACCCGTTCCAATCAAACACTTTTCTCCATAATTTTTCCCACACTTAGTACACTTGGGAAAAGTAGAACCACTAGCAATTATACCTCCACATTAAAACTTAGGGTATGACGCTCTATACTTGTCAAACCTTTGGCCTTGGAATCTTTGGCCTTGCTGAAAATGGCCACTACCACTATCGGTCTTAGCATTTGAGAATCCACCTTCAAACCGATCCCTCTTGGAGTCTCTCATCCTTATCTCCTTAAGTTTCTCTCCTTCAATTTTCTTGGCAAATATCATGAGCCGAGATATGTCTATTTCTCTCATAAGTATAGAGGTTCAATATTCCTTAGCAACCAAGTCGGACTCCCACGACATGAATTGGCTCATTTGAGTATGAGGATTGGCAACCAAAGAAGGAGCATACTTGGATAGATTGGTGAACTTGAGGGCATACTCCCTCACACTTGTGTTGCCTTTCATGAGATTAATGAACTCTCTCATCCTTGCTTCCCTTAACTCAAGTGGGAGAAAGCAATTAAAAATGCATGTTTTAAATCATCCCAACCTATGGGACCCTCATCAACCCTCTCAAACTTCCATTAAGTATACCATACTTGGGCAACCCCTCTGAGTTGGTTGGACGCCAACTCTGTTTTTTCTCCTGAAGTCACTCTCATAATAGTCACCACCTTATACACCTCATCAATGAACTTTTAAGGATCTTCATCCACCTTTGAACTATGAAATTCGAGAGGGTTAATCCTTGCAAAATTCCTCACTCTAGAAGCCGGAATAAGAGCATTAGGAGGAGAAACAACTCCTTGGTTAGCCACAATATGAGCTAGCATAGTGATAGAGGTCTGGAACTCTATATTAGTCACTTGGATGAGCAAAGGACCATTACCTTGGGGGACGGAAGGGATTGGTCTCTATTAGCTTTGAACCTTCTTGCATAGGTGCTCTTCTTGGAGGCATTTTTTGAAAATCACAACGAACAATCGTTAGGGAGAGGAAGTCTTAGAGTATACTCCATGGCACAACATAGATCATGAAAGAAGTGAAGATTTCCTAAAATGTCTTATGGCCTCCTATTCATAGATGTGGCGTGCTTCACATCCATGAATAAGACTCGACTTGATGCAGCATGTTGGACTCCATCGGACACTCTTAAAATCTTATGCTCTGATACCAAATTTGTCATGATCCAAACTAGGGTCTAGCCATGACACGACAATTAGGATTCCCGATGAAACCCCAACCAAGATTCTTAGCATATCATAAGCATACATAAAGTAAAAAAATAATTAGAAACTCATAAAGGTCCAAAAGACAAAGCATAAATTCAAAAGAATCAAGACAACATAGATTTTTATATTTGTGTCCAACAAGCCTCTACCAGTCAACAAAGGCGGGGGCTAAGACATGTCCCTAGATCACCCTCAATGGAACATAAGTCTTTAACATGAAAAGAAAAAGAATAATAATCTCGCCCTCGACAAATGATGACTCACTAATAGTGGAATATAGGAATAAGATCAAACTCTAGCCACGAAGATGAGGAGCAGAATAGACCTCCAACCCTAATTTTTGATACAATATAGGCATAAGTATATGTTAGTATATTTGAATGTACTAAGTATGAGGGCTATGCAATATAAAACATGAAATGCAACGATCCATTAATATACATACTATAAAATGATAAGTAAAGTCATGAGAAAACCATAATTGATCAAAGCATTTGAAAGACATAAGTGAAATCATAAGGAGTACATAAAGAGAGTATACATATGTGGGATAGAACCTTAACCGACAATAAGACCATGTAAGCTCTATCATGGAATCCCAATGTCTATCCGTACATCGATGAAAAGATCTATCATGACCCAACCCCGTAGGCCGCGAATGGGGACCGATTTGAACCCCCGTATACAAGTCTATCAGCTATGGTCAAGTCGAACTATAGACATGCAATGCATATAAATCAAGTATAGTCGAACCGGACTACAAACAACACAATGCCATACATCAGAGCCCTATTGGGTACTAATATTTTTATAAACCTGTAGCCTCTTTCATTTGTATCACCTCATAAAAGAGCACGCAAGTCGACAAGGCTGTCATAATCTAATAGCATATATCATACATCACGTAGACCCATCTGAATCAAACTAACATACACAACCCATATATACATGTCTACAGACCTCTAACAATATCAATGACAACATATAGCGGGACAGGGCTCCCGTCATACCCCTAAATAACAAAACAATACTATACATCAATGGCCAGTACCAAAACCTAGGCTCTGATACAATGGAGCCTCTTCCAGCTGAGCTGAGCGGAATCCTAAGATGACGGACTCCTAAAACCTGTATCTGTACATGCGGGCATGAAATGTAGTCCCTTGAGAAAAGAGGGTCAGTATGACATATGTACTGAGTATGTAAAACATAACATAATACGAATAAAGGCATAGCTAAAATAAAGAAGCAGGGGATAAAATATCAAATCAGAAACCTGTACCTGGGGAAGTAAAATCATGCATGCTCAATTTTTATAATATAGCCGGCCCTATCAGGGATCCGGTGAATCATATCTGTAAAACCATCATGGCCCCAGTGCCATCACCACCTTATTACAACATATTATATATATATAAAAACTATTCCCAACCCTCTAGTGAGGGCGTGATGAATAATGCAGTTAATGGTGCACGATTACTATTCCCGACCTGGGCATGATGAAAGAAGTGTTACAGTATATATGAGTAGAGTAATGAGAAATAAAACACAGTTTAAATCATTATCGAAGACTCAATAAAGTCATCAGGTGAATCATCCCTGGAGATCAGGGCAGAAAGTATCTAACGTATACCCTCTAAAGGTCATTAAGGACTATGTAAAAGGGAG
Organism: Solanum dulcamara; assembly: GCF_947179165.1. NCBI lineage: Eukaryota > Viridiplantae > Streptophyta > Magnoliopsida > Solanales > Solanaceae > Solanum > Solanum dulcamara. Next base: position 63,086,152 of record NC_077248.1, on the reverse strand, counting down.
TTTTGGAAATCTAAGACATATACCAGTATGAAATATCTTATAACAGTCCAAGCATTGGTTATCTCAGAGCCTTTCTTTTTTACAAAAAAGAGCTTAGTCGAATCAATCGTTATACAGTCACATAGAAGACTCGAGGAGTAGGAGTTTAACTACTTTAAAAGTCTTAACATCCAGAAGTGATCCAGAGTCCTGAAGTCATATTCAGAACCTAAGAGTGAAGTTGCCCCAAAGCTTTCATCATGCATAGCCTACATCTAAGACATGCCAAAAGGAAGATAAAAGATAGGCTTTACATACCTATGTCAAAAACATGCCAAGAGAGAGCTTCACATACCTCTTATGAGTTACTCTTTATCCCATTCGCCTCATCGTCCTTTGAACCTATTCAACATGAAAGTAATACGAATATCAACCATTCTTATCTTTCCAGCATCTTAGGTTGCACCTTAGTATTCATAGAATCTATTTCCTTGTTCGTCTCCTTGACTAGTTCTTTAATTAGTGAAGGCGTTAACGAAAATTGGGCAGCATCTCTCCTATAATGTGCCCTATCCAAATCCCCAATTACGTCCTTAATACCTAAAGCCAACCAAAAACATAACCATAAGCTCATATATATGTATAACATGGCAACATTACACAATATAAACTCCAAACGACTCACTCAAAACTACGATGCCAAAATAAGGTTTCTAGTTTCCATTTTAGAAAATCTTTAACCTTACGAAGAGAGGATCATGTATCTGAAACCAGAAGCTCCACCACCTATTTTAGGACACATTTAGACCCTGCAACACACACCACACAACCATCAGCAGCCTCCACCCACACAACGCCTCATTTCGACTATAATTTAACTACGACGACTTTAATTTCGATTGTTTCTACCGTCGAGCATTTCCAAGACTTTTTTTATACTTAAAGCAGAATAAAAGGTATATAATACACTACATAACAACCCCATAAAGTCCAAATTTAAAGGAGAAGCCTCACCTTACCCGAAATTGGCCAAAACTAGCCAAAATTGCACCTTGGAATTTCTTTAGTCGCGCTGAAACTGTGTGGACTGTTTGTTGTCCATTTTGGCTGCACTAAGCCATGATTTTATACTTTTAGTACCTCCATATCATTATGGTATACACTGGATAATTAATTTACGAAATAAAATTGGGACTTACCTATTTTTTTCCTTCAAGCCGCCACACTTTTCTCTCCAAATTAGGGTTTGTTTTCTCTTATTGCTGCTGAAGTTTAAGGGATAAAACTGAAGTATGTAATACATATACACCTATATGGGTGGTCCCAAGGGGTGACATGTGTCATCCCCTAAGGGAGACACGTGTCCAGCCCCTATTGGGCCACCGTGTCCATGCAAGCAAGGTGGGGCTGCCACATGAAAGTGGGGCCCAGATCCCCCAAAGCAGGTGGGTCACTTACTTGACCCCAAGAAGGTGGGTAACCTACTTGCTTGAGGTGCTTCCACATGTCACTCCCTCATTGGCTGCCACGTGTCTTTTTTTCTCTTCCTCGTGGGTTCATAATCTCGTCTTATTTTAAGAGCCTATGTAATCCGTGCTACGTAAGCTTGGTATGTATTTAAGTAACTCAAGTGTATAAGACTTCTAAATTAGTAGATTACGTAGGTAAATCAAGTCCTACGATTAATTTCTTGGCCTCCAACTCATTCCGGATTCTCACGACTCTATTTCCAACCTTTTCTCTCATGGGGTATCACATTCTTCTTTCCTTAGAGTTGTTTGATGTGTGTGGACAGTGGGGGGACGGGTCTCATGGCCATCTTCAAGAAGACTAGGAACACGTTTCAAGGTTCAAAAGTGTGGAGTGTAACAAGATATCCCTACTTTCCAAGGTAGAACTCTACCCTACTAGGTGGATCATGAACATGCACTATTTGTGGATCCACTAGCTAGGACATAAGGTAACCCTACGGTGGCACGTAGTTATGAGATAAGAGACTTTATATAAGAACCCCATAGATCGATCCCCCACCACAAGTCTCATTCGATTCTAATTCAAATCTTACGAAATACATATCATAAATCATGCTTATCATATATTCATAAGCTTGTTCACAATTCATATAATAGCTCAATTTCATATATCATATCGTCATAAGAAATATCATTAGGATTTTAGGTCACCATTTAAGGATCCTAAGTCATCCCTTTTTCTTTCATAATCGTGCATGAAAAATAGCATTAGGTCCCTAGGTCACCATTTAAGGATCCTAAGTTATCTCTTGTCATAAATTTTCTTTCATACTTGAAATTTTGATCATAGCTTATTCTTGAAATTAGAGTAGGAACTTTGAATACATAAGCAATTTGCTTGAAAATCATGGAAATTTAATTAAAAACATGATGATCATATTTCTTATTCCAACCCATACATAATTCATGAAAAGAATATCAATTGAAAACATAATTTAATCAATAATCATGTAATATACCATGAATAAGAAAACCCAATGTATTATCATAAAATTAGGGCTTTTTGAATAAACGAATCATAGAGAATTTAGAGAGAGAACTTCGGGATTCCACGGGTGAAAGGTACCCATAGATGAAGTCCCACATGCCTTGATGAATTCTAGCCTTGAGATTTAAAAAGAAGACATGATCTTGAAGAAAACCCTAGAAATTTCTTGGTGAAGAAGAAGACTCTGGAGAAAAGGTTTTGTGATTTGGAGAGTTAATGTAAGAATGAGAGGTTTAAGAGTACTTAGGATTAGTTAATAAGTGAGAATCTAATCCAGAAAATGACCACATACATTAATGAAACATAGGGAAAGACCAAATACCCCTCATTAAACCTGGCTGAACAGACCCTACGATCGGCTCCTTATGAATCTTCAACCCCTATACGAGTCGTAAAAATAACTTATCATCTTTTACTGGAACTTCACCCAAAATACAGGCCTCTAGACTTTTCTTACGTGTCTACTTTATGATTCATTGAAGTATCTATGGGTCGTAAGATCCATTCGTCCTGCTACTCTAAAAACCTATATAACCCTAAGCCTCTAATCTTCTTCTACAACTTATTCCTGTTAGTCATCTTTACTTCTACGGCGTGTCCTGTTGAGTTGTAAAACTTGTTATATGTAGAACGCAGGCACAATCCCTACGACTCACTTCTATGAGTCGTCAAAATTTTCACAAGTCGTCAGCTTGACTCGTAAACCTAGTTCCATACTTAATAAAATTCCCTTCCTTAGTATCATTCCTTCGATTCACTCGTACGACTCATAAGAGTGCCTACGACTCATAGGTCGATTCTTAGACACTGGAACAGTCAAATTTTCTTAAAATTTCCATTTGTTTCAACTTTTCAACTTTTGAGGTCTTACATTTTCACATATCCATTCTCAGGAAGTGCTTTGATAATCCTTCATTCATTGTACCCATAGACATATTGATGTGAATGATAGCTTTTCCTATGAAGAGATTTCGATTCAGATTCTTGATCGTTAAGTTCAGTTGAGGACCAAATAGGTTGCTATTATGCCCTATTTTTACCGAGGTTAGATAAAGCACAACATATGGACTCTAAAAGGATTAATTATTGTATAGAGTCGCCACCTAATTTACTAAGGAAAATAAGGAAAACCTATTTGATGCATGACCTGTATGATTCACGTTTCGATCTACGAAAAACCAGTTTAAATTCTAGGTAAGGGTTTACATTATTTCAAAGGGAAGGTGTTAGGCATCCTTTTTTTTTTTTTTTTTTTTTTTACGGGAACAGACCCTACACGAGGCTCCCACCTCTCGTGCACAGTCAGGGGTTAAGCAACACCCCCAAGCCTTAACATAAATAATCAAAAATAAAAATACAAGGAGGGGGACATAAACCTTACCTCCGATCCTATGGTGGTTCATAAGTCGGCTAACCTATTAAGGTCGGCTAACTCATCCCCGATACAAAAAAGAGACTAACTATAACTAGAAAGCAGTAAACCTGTGAGAGGACTCCTCCCGGTACAATTCAACTATGAAAGCATAAATGAGGGAGACTCTCCCCTTCCATGAGAAAAAAGAAAAGTAACCTACACTAGTCCTATTCCAACTATGCTACGTACCAGACATAGCTGCATTGAAGAAGAACAAGTATACGAAACTTCTATTTCGCATGGGATGGGAAAATTCTTTTCATCTTTGCTCATTTTAGTCTTGTCGTACCAAGTAAATCCAGGTGAAATATGCCATTGCATCCTTCAAAATCCATAAAATGTGGTACCCGGCTAGACTTAATTTATCAAAAAATGAGGAGATAAAATTATTGTTTGCAAGTATAACACATAACTATGTAAAAATATGTATTAAAATTATATTAAACATATGTATAAAAAGAATGTGAATCAAGTAAATGATGTATGTTAATGTCAACTATATGTATAAAAATATGAGAAAAATAATGTAAATGTATAGAAAAAAAAAGTAGCTTTTATGTAATATTAAAAGACTTACTCTTAAAAAAAGAACTCTTTTACCATATGAAAAAAAAACACTTTTGAATATTATTTTTGAAAGATATCTCCGAATACTTATACAAACGCTTGACAAAATATTGGTAGAGAATAATTAAAATAATTAAAAGATATATGTGTCTCTATATACACTATAAGAATAGAATTCTATTATATGATGGGCTCAAATGCGTAATTATAATAAGTATTACATCCTTTTTTAGCAAATAAGGAGCAATGTCGTGGTGATTCGTAAAAAATTAGTTCAATTGTTCAAAATTTATTTTTTTAAAAGAAAATAATTTAATTTAAGGAGTCACCATAATTTAGGATAATTAGAAACCAAATAATTATTTAAAAATATCTATGAAAACAATGGATCCTAAGTAAGGTTTCAAGTTATTCCGAAGGAAAGGTATTAGCATCCTTCAGAATTTAGAACTGTGGTCTTAACTGAACTCATTTTTTAAATTGAGGAGATGAAAATATTACACAAATATATAATGAAATATACATAAAGAGTAAATTAAAGCAATAATATAAGGAACGGCCTAATATTTGCCTAACGTCAATAATATACACAATAATAAATTTAAAATATTATTCGAATTTAATTCGAATAGCTTCTTCGGGAAGCAGTTCCGAGTACCTGTAAAAGACTTGATAAAGTGTTAGTAAGGGATAAATATGAATAATGATGATAATAATAATAATAATAATAACTAAAAATAACATCCGTCTTATAAACATGGAAAGCCTTGGAAATCGACGGTAATTTCTTCATCGACCAATTCATATGTATTTCCAAATACAAAATCACGAAACTAACACAAAATAAAATAAAGTAATAAGTAAAACTTACAAATAGTAACTAAATTGCGACAAGACAACTTACTGGCATTATTGAGAATCAAAATAAAATAAATAAAGAAAATAGAAACAGGTAACTAAAGAAGGAGAAAGAGCAATTCATATGTAAATAAGAAACTTATAATGAGGCTTTGAAATAGTTCAAGCATTACTAGAAAAAAAAATTAAAACAAGCAAATCAATTCAATAATAGCAACCTCTAAAACAGTGGCATCAAAATGAATTTTCTAGGCACAAAACAACTTAAAATTAGTAACTAAAAATGAGATAATAGCAAACATTAAAAGGATGTGTAGAATCAATAATTTACTGCAAATCTTATACAAAAGGGCATGAAACTAACAAATAATGAATAAAATACAGCAACCAATAATTGAATCAAACATAAACTAAAAGTGATATTAAATGGAGAGAAATGAACAACACTAAATAAATAAAATAACTAAATAAAACAATCACATATTATTCAAAAGACAAAAATATCATTAAATTAACTAAAAGTCTTAATCACAAACTCATATTCACAAAAAGCATCAAAATAAGTTCAAACAAAAGAACCAACTATTAACACTATAGTCAAAATTTTATCAAAATTTCAAGTTCTCCAACTAGATCTAAAAATAGTTAATATATATATAATAGCAAAAGTAGCAATAGTAACTGAAAGAAAAAGTAGAATAAAATGACAAACCAACTTTTAATTGACCATTTCAACTTAAAAAATATAACATGTAATGTAAACTTGAATTTAAATTTCCGTCTTTTAAATGGGGAGGCCTCAAAAACCGACGGAGAGATTTTTTCATTGGCCATTGGTGTAACTTGCAAAATATAACAAAATATTTAGTAACATAATAATACAGTAAATATGAATCATCACACAAAAAATGTAAATAAGATAAGAATCTATCTAAAACATTAAAAGGTAGTAGCAACGTAGAACAACATCAACAAAAAGCAATATGACACCTAACCTATTTGATAGTAGAAATGTTAGTAACATAATAAATAAAAATGGACTTAGGCAAAAGCAAATGAAAGCAAATTATAGCCAAACAAAATTAGCATATACAGATCTGAAAAAATGAACACTAACAAAAATAAACCATCTACCACAAAATAGCGAGAAATCAAAGATAGTCACCATCGAGAGATGCTACCCAAAACCAGTACAAAAATATGAAGTAAAATTGTCAAGATATGAACTATTTAACAATGAGAAAATAATAACAAAAATGGGAAGGAGAGACTGACTGTTTGTTGTTCATGGTGGCTGAATACCGGTGAAACTATGGCCCGGAGAAGAGCATGGGATGTGAGCAAAAGAGGGAAAAAATAGTAAGAATTCACTTTGGAAGAATATATTTTTTTCTCCCTCTGTCTATCTATGTGTGTCTCTTTTATATTGATGAATCCCATGGGTAAAATGTAATGAAGTCAACAAAGATAAAATCAAAACTTTAATTCAAAAATTTTCAAATAAGTGGGCAATCAATTTAAAATCAAATTTCATCAACTTTCCAAGATTTGCTCCTAAAATTACTCAAAAGATGTTTCAAAAAGTCAAAAGTTATGCCAAAGGGACCCCGTAAATAATGTAGAAGAAACTAATTGATTATAGGTAGTAATCAATTATTGATTACTATAACAAGAATACTTGAGAACATCAATTATAAGAACATCAATTGTATATACTATGAAAAAGGAAAATTGATTAAGCAATATCACATCTTAATATAATTATTTCCTGAAATCAAAGTCCTGGACTAATACATTTATATGAATTAACGGGAATTAGATTTAAGAATAAGAAAGCAACATTAACAACAAATACATCACTGGTAATGCCATAAGATAGATCACACAAATACTCAATACATCAAAATTTCACACATAATGAATGAACCAAATCTATGAACCCAAAATTAGTAATTTTGGTGAAAAATATAGAGTTGAATAGATGTGTGACAATACATGAATTTAGAAGGACATTGACGGACAAATATCAATCAAAACTTTAGTAAAATCAACCAACAATAAAATCTAATAATCAACTAACAGAAAACAAAAATTTGAAAGGATGAAATAGTATATATGTTGAAGAAACATACCTGGGACGAATCTATAAGATCTGCCTTCAAAATAAATTAGATCTTAAAGTACATATTGTATTAGCAACTTAGCATCATAGGACACACACATTAAAAAATAAATTAACTATAAACTTTGAATATATATGAAGACCAAACTACAACACTTAATTATATGAAAACTAAATATTTTTATTTATTTTTTTAAAAAGAATTTTTGTTCTCTGTTGAGTGGGATTTTCTCACTAAGGCTTATGTTATTTTCGGAAAATGAAACAAATTTTGTAGATATGGACAGTGGAGACGAGGAGAGGTTGCTATGGTAGTGATGAGAGGTGAGAGAGAAAGGATAAGAGAGAGGCGGCGGCTTGGTGGCTTTTCCGACGTGGTTCGCCGGAGTTCTCGTCGGAGACGAGAAGAAGAGAGGGGTTCGGAAGTGCGTGAGAGGAGAGAGATCGAGAGATGAGGGGAGAGAATGGAGGAGAGAGGCGACGGTGGAGATGGTGAGGATGACAACTTGTCTTCTCTTCTCTTTGGAGAAGATGAAGAGAGTATAGAGAGAGGGAGATGGTGAAGAAGAGAGTTTAGAGAGAGTGGGTCTTTTTCTTTAGGAAGAGGAAGAATAAGATTTGTTTAGAATTTGGGGTGTGGAAAAGATAAGATTGAATTGGAGCCGTTTGATCATTCAAACGAACGGATGAGATTGAAATTGAGATTAAAGAATAGATTACATTAAATTTAATTAGGCTATAATTACAATTAATTGTTAAGTAAAATGTTATCTAATTAATTATCACAATATATGTTGAATAAGTAAAAATCATAAATTTTATCAAGTAGTAATAATTTTATACATAAAGTAACTCCTTATGTATAAACTATGTAAATATATGGATATATATATATGTAACGTACGTATGTATATATTACGTACTAAATAAACGTATAATTAATATAGTTAACTAAAATATGTGCTACGAAATAAAACCAAAACAGAAACTATACTATTAAGTGATATATTAGTAAGTGGGGATGAACTTGACAACTTTATCACCACACACTGGGCCAAATAATAATGGAGCAATTATAATAATAAAATAATAATACCTATTAAAATATCTTTTAAGACAAAATGGGTCATCGATGAATGTTTCAAAAAATAGTGAGAAATCATTCTCAAAATGACTTAAAAAGTCATTACAAAAATAATATATGTATCGATATATAACAAAAAAATAATATATAATTGATATTTTGAAAGATATACTGTGTTGTAAATAATAAATTACAGTGCTATATTAGATACGTTTGTTGATGACCGCAAAATAGTGTGACTATTAAAATTTTACAAATGACAATAAATGGATAAGAATCTTATCATTTACGAAACTAAAAAATCTTTATCCATAAATTATTAAAAGAAAAAAAAATGAGAATAAATTCATGAAAGTCCTAAAATAAGAATAATTATTAAAAGAAAAATTTTAAAACTAAAAAAAATGTGTAAAAGATTAATATTTGTGTAACGATCAACAAGTATGAAGACGTTTAATTTTGAGCACAGAGAGCCAAAATTGAGTGTCAATAGTTGCATCAATCAAAGTTCTATAGTTTGTTAAAGAGGCTACATAGGAAGCCAAAGAAGATATGAAATCTTGGTACCCTTATCTATTTGTTCCCCCTAGTGTTTATATTGAAGGTAATACTCCTTTCTGTATTTCAAATTCAACATCTATTTGTGTGTTTGAATATTTCAGTTTCTGAATTAGATTTGTACCTTGTATAATTCCTAGCTTGGTCATCATTCGGAGATGAATGGTCCCAATGGGGATATATTGTAACACCCTAAAATTTCTAACTCAGATCAGACTAGAAAAGTCCATATAATGATTCAAGTTTTTCAGAAGTTTGATTTTTACTAACAACATCTACGACCTGTAAAAGTAAATATGAAAAGTAGACGGGCTTGTGAAATCAGAATCCTGAAACTGAGATATTGAATTGAGTTTCATGGATTGGAATACGGGTCGTAAATAACTTTATGACCTGTAGAACGAACCATGTAACAAAGTCCTGAAGCTTGAAATTTAAGTCTGACTTTCACGGGCCATTCTATGGCTTGTAGAAGTATTTATGGTTCATAGATTGCCTCGTGAAAGTGAAGTTGTAAAGATTGATTTTGCCTGATTTCCACAATCAATCAGGATGATTTGTAAAGGGACCGTAAACCAAAAGTCCAAAAACCTAGAAAATCAAATCTCACGATCCAACTCCGTAGGCCATGACTGATGTCCAAACTGGACACTCGCGTACACCCCTGTTAACTATAATTAAATCACGCATAAATTTAGAACTTAAGAAAATAGAATGTTATCTCAAAACTGTCACATATTCATATATTAACACAACCTGTCTTTTGAGGAGTCACAACTTATCAATAAGTAACACAGTACATAAACTGATAAGGTTGTCATAGCATGTGGAGTCATCCCATTATAGACATATACGCAAGCCGACAAGGCTGGCACTTCGAATGGGAACGTCCCAAAATATAAGTCAAATAGAAACAACCGAACACATATACACACAACTCACACATATGTCTACAGACCTCTAAGAGTATCAACAGTACAATATGGCGGGACAGGGCCCCACCACACCCCTGAATAAACACATATATATACACAAGGGGTTTATACCAAAACTCTAGGCTCCAAGACAAAGGAGCACTCTAAGATAGCTGAATAGGAACCCTAGGCTGGCGGATCACCGAAGCTAGTACCTGTACCTACAGGCATAAAATGCATCCTCCTCGAGGAAGGGGTTTAGTACACGATATGTACTGAGTATGTAAAGAATAAAATATAATAGGAGAGATCATAACTGAAGTAGAGAGTCCAAAATACAAGTATAATAATTAAGAAATCATTGCACCTGTGCCTTACGAAACAAAATCATGCATATCATTATCATATACCGTACCTGGCCCATTATGGGACTCGGTGCCATAATCGTATCATTATATTATCAGATCATCAAATATATATACTATACCATACTCGACCCTCTAATAAGGGACTCAGTGAATAAATTCGTATACACGTATACCATACCCTGCCTATCATGGGACTTGATGCCATAACCATATCATCATATACCATACCCGTCCCTCTAGTGAGGAACTCAGTGGATAATGTAGTAAATTATGCGTGATAACATACCCGACCTGGGACTCAGTGAAAGATATATTAACGATATGCACGAGTAGAATATCATGAACAACCATATACAATTAGATTATCATCTGAGACTCAATAGAACAATCATAATGAACTATCATTTGAAGATCAGGATAGTAATCGTCTCAAGTAACCTCTGAATGTCATTAGGGACCATATCAAATGGAGCCTCACGAATTATAGACATTTATCAAGATAATGCTAAACAACTTATGAAATCAGAGACATTTGTCATCATAGAGTCCTTAGGAATAGAAGATTATACATCCAATTACTATTCAACATATAGAAGGCTCGAGGGCAATAGCTCAACTACTTTGAGAGTTTTACCGTCAAGAAGTGAATAAGAGTCATGAATCATACTCAGGGCTTATGAATGGAATTACCCCAAAGCTCATATCATATATCAGTTACATCTAAGACATGCCAAAAGAAAAGAGGGATAACTTTACATACCTTTAGCGCTTATTTGCAACACGACACGTATACGCTGCCCGAAGCATCTCCACCTATATTAAGATGTCAAGAACTATGCTTAAGTTACGTTAAGGTCCAAAATGTACTCTAACGATAGTAACTCCTTTCTAGAAAATTAAGCGATGTTTCCCTTATATGCAAATCAACTTCGTAACAACTAAGCCAACATTAATACCCACACGTTCATGTGCTATATTATATCAAGGCTATTCGAGATAAGACTCGGAAACACGTCGGACAGCCCGCATGCTATGCCAAATCAGCCCATACATAACATTTGATAATAACCCTTTAACACAATAGCTCGGCCAATATGCAACACAACGTGTAACTATAGCTATTATTAATCTTCTGAGCTCAACAAGAATAACAACGTACCAAAACAGTCCCCAACATGGACCAAATGGAAAGTTAACATTAACATATACAATTCCTTTTACTTTTAACACATAATCCATAACATAATAGCAAAACAACAATCAACCTAACTTAGTTTACTCAATTCCGATTCTGCCCGAACGTCTTACAAACACCTACAAATATACCAAGAAAACCACATATGCTTCTCATATGCTATCTCATATAATATTTTCATCCAAATTTGTGACTTATACCATCCCACATATGACCACAACATCATTCATTCACGTGCAAGAAAACCATGTTAATATAACCACAAGTTCCGTAACAACCCACAAAACAAATTCAACCTCAAATTTAACCATTTAATTCCTTCACTCACATCACATAATTTATGATAACAACAACCAAAATACTACTTAAAATTAATTCATCAATTCCAACTACAACAGCCCTCTTATGTGGTTCAACAACACTTTAACATCAACCTTCACAATTTCATGGATTCAATTTATATCTACACATTTACAATACGTCTAAACCCTTACTAGAATGTGTAAAAACATGATTACACCTTACCTTCACAATTCAATTCCTCAACTTGGCTGAAACTTGATGGCTTCCATTAACTCAATTTTTCTACTCCTAGGATTGCCCTACATTGTTGTAGACTTTCTAAGGGTAGGATTACCTTGTAAAGATTCATTTTGGATCACTAATTAGGGTTGCAAGTTCAGCTAGCCATGGATGAATTTCCAAGTCTCTCTATCTCTCTATTTTTCTCTAAGTTAGGAAGAAGAAGAATGAGCTAAAATGAGCTCTTAGTCATTAATAGGCTTATATATGTTATCCATGTGGGGTTGACATGTGTCCATTGTGGATATGTCGTTAATTTAGGCTTATCTACACAGCCCTTAAGAGTAACACGTGTCCAGCCCCTAAGGGTAATATGTTTTCAGCCCCTACACATGTCCATCCCATCCATGCACCAAGTAGATGCTGCCATATATCTTGGTGGGGTCCACTTAGTAGTTTCATCTCCTACTTGCCCTTTTCATAAAATGCAGCCCATATATTCTAAGTAGGTGCATCACCTACTTACTATTTTTAGTAGGTTCGTAATCTAGTCTCACCTTAAGAACCTGTGTGATCCTTGCTACTTAATCTTGACATGTACTCAAGTAGCTTAATTATGTAACACATCCAAATTGGTAGCTTAAGCAAGTAGGTCGATTACCATGACTCATTATTTGGCCTCTAACTCCTTTCAAATCCCTCCAAACCTACTTCCAACCATCACTACTAACATAAAACTAGTCTATGCAAAATATAGGGCATTACATCCTTCCCTCCTTCGGATTATTTGGTAACATCATGGATAACATGGATTATATGGCAACTTTAGAGAAGTTTAAAAGCATTCTGATGTACAAAAGTATGGGGTATTACATCCTTCCCCCCTTTAGAACATTCATCCTCGAATGTTAAACAAACCCCCCAAGATCTTATACAGATTTTGGGGAAAGATCTTTTAGTGCTACAACATATAGTTCCACCTATCAATCAATACAATAATTTTAGGAGTTTAGATTACCCATAGACATAGGGAACAAGTACGGATATTGTTTTTTCATCTCTTCTTCGGCTTCTCAGGTCATCTCTTCCCGATTATTATTTCGCCACAATACTTTGATGGAAGCCACATCCTTAGTTCGCAACCTTCTAATCGGCCAATCCAAAATGGCGATAGGTTACTCCTCATAGGATAACTCCCTTATTACCTGGGCATCATCTAAGGAAAATTTTCTGGATGGGCACCTATACATTTTCGGAGCATTGACATATGAACAACTGGAGGTACTACTTATAAATCAGATGGTAGATCCAATTTATAGGCAACCTTACCTACCCTACAAATGATCTGATAAGAGCCAATGTACCTCGGGCTAAGTCTCTCTTTCTTGGAGAATCTTATTACATCTTTCATTGGTGGCACCTTCAAGAACACCCAACCCCCAACTTCAAAGTCTAAGTATCGATATCGGTTATCTGCGTATGACTTATGTCGACTCTAGGATGCTAACAGTTTCTCCTGAATGAACTTCACTTTATCAATAGCTTGCTAAAACATGTTTGCCCTACTAGTTTAGTCTTACCAACCTCAAACCAACCAATAGGTGATCTGTATTTTCTGTCATACAAAGCTTTATATGGTGCCATCTGGATGCTAGAATGATAGCTATTATTATATATAAACTTAATAGGTGGAAAATGATCGTCCCAGCTACCTCTAAAGTTAATAATACAGGCTCGCAACATATCTTCTAGTGTCTAAATAGTACGCTCGGCCTGTCCGTTAGTCTGAGGGTGAAATGTTGTACTAAGATTCACCTGTGTTCCCAATCCCTTTTGGAATGATCTCTAGAAGTTAGCTATAAATTAAGCTTCTCTGTCTAAAATAATATATGTGGGAACCCCGTTAAGTCTTACTACTTCCTTGATATATAATCTCCTATAGTCCTCAGCTGAATATGTAGTCCTAACTAGAAGGAAATGGGCTGATTTTGTCAGCCTAACTACAATAACCTATATGGAATCATACTTCTGTAGAGTGCGAGGTAAGTCTGTAATAAAGTCCATAGTAATTGCTTTCCATTTCCAAGTCAGGATTTCTATCTCCTATAATAGTCCACCAGGCTTCTGATGCTCAATCTTGACATATTGGCAATTCGAGCACTGGGCTATGAACTCTACTATATCCTTCTTCATGCCATCCCACCAATATAAATATCTGAGGTCATGATACATCCTTGTTGACCTTGGGTGAACGGAATAATGGGTATAGTGTGCCTCTCCCATAACTTATTGACGTAGCCCTACAATCTCAGGTACATATAACTTGCCCCTATACCTCAACACTCCGTCAGGTGTGACCTCAAATGGGGTCTTTTCCTTTTAAAAGGTTACATTCATGTACTGTGCCAGAATAGGGTCTTCGTTTTGGCGTTGCTTTACTTCTTCTATGATAGAGGATTCAGCAATTACTCGAATAGAAACTCCATTATCACCAGAACCAACCAAATGGATTCCAAGGTTAGCTAATTGGCAAATCTCATGGACTATCTTCTTCCGTTCTAGCTGTACATTTGCCAAGCTACCCATCGATTTACCGCTGAGTGCATCTGCTATAACATTTGCTTCCCTGGGTGGTATAGGATGTTAATATCATAATCTTTTAGCAACTCTAGCCACCTTCTTTGTCATAAATTCAGCTCCTTTTGGAGACTTTTGTGGTCCGTGTAAATATCAACATGCACGCCATATGGATAATGCCTCCATATTTTCAAAGCATGAATTACTGCTGCTAACTCCAGATTATGAATAGGATAATTCCTTTCATGCTTCCTGAGCTGTTGGGAGGCATAGGCTATGACTCTATCATATTGCATCAGTAGACAACCTAGGCCAACACCGGAAGTATCACAATAAATAACATAGCCATCTAGTCCTTCAGGAAGAGTTAGAACAGGGTCCGTAGTCAACTTATCTTTCAGCAATTGAAAGCTTCGTTCACAAACATTGGTCCATTGAAACTTAGCCGCCTTCTAAGTTAACCTTATTAAAGGTGCTGAAATAGAAGCAAACTTCTTTATGAATCTCTTATAGTATCCTTCTAGCCCCAGGAAACTACGTACCTCAGTAGGTGTCGTAGGTCTAAGCCAAATCTTTACGGCCTTAATTTTCTGTGTATCTACTCGAATACCATCAGCTCCAATAACATGCCCCAAAAATTCTACTAAAGTCAACCAGAATTCACATTTAGAGAACTTAGCGTACAACTTTTGGTGTTGGAGCACCCCGAGTACCATCCTTAAATGATCTGCATGCTCCTTCTTCGATTATGAATAGACCAGAATATCATCAACAAATACAATCACGAACAGGTCTAGGAATGGTTTGAACACTTGGTTCATTAGATCCATAAACACTGCTAGAGCATTGATCATCCCAAAAAACATTACTCTAAACTCATAATATCCGTATAGGGTTCTGAACACAGTCTTTGGAATATCTGCTTCATTTACCCATACCTGATGATAGTCTGACGGTAGGTCTATTTTTTAGAAACACTTAGCACCCTACAACTGGTCCAATAAATCATCAATTCTAGAGAGGAGATATTTATTCTTTATTGTTACCTTGTTCGGTTGCCTATAATCAATACACATTCACAGCGACCCATCTTTCTTTTTCATGAATAATACTGATTCTCCCCAAGGCAATGTGATAGGCCTAATGAAGTCCTTTTCTAACAAGTCTGTTAGTTTCTCTTTCAACTCCTTCAGCTTTGCGGGTGCTATTCTGTCTGGAGGGATAGATATGAGCCGAGTATCTAGTAACACATCTATAGTAAACTCTATCTCCCATCCAGGAGGAAGACCTGGGAGTTCATCCAGGAATACATCTGGATATTCATTGCCTACTGGCACTGACTGAAGAATCAGTACCTCTGCTTCCAGGTTATGCACACGAACCAGATGATAAATATAACCCTTCTAACCATCTTTCTTGCCTTGGGGTATAAAATGAATTTACCTTCAAATTGTTCTTGGGTCACGAATGAACTATTAAGATTGTAAACTACTTGTTGTATATGTTGTACTTTTCAATTAAAGGTGAAGCTTAATTGTTGGACGTTGTTGCTTTTCCATTTGAGCTTCTTCTAAGACAAATTGTGACTAGAAAATATTTTGGTCCTTTTAAATAAATCTCAAATTTTGCTGCTCGTATATGCTTTTTTTTTGCAATAAAATTTTCCAATAAGAATGATGCCTTTTATTGATGACATAGAGGGTATCTCTTACAGCTTTAATCCAATATCATAAACTTACCCTATCAATATCAACCTTATACTTACTATTATTATCAATTCAATAGTTAACTTTATTTCTCGAAGTCAGACTTGCAACTTGGTCAAATCTTGTTATTACTGTCGACCCGACCTTTTAAGGCATGTTACGAACTACATCTCATTCTCTTTTTATTTCTCGGAACTTTTGGCTGAGTTTTCTCTGTATTTCTTATTATCTCAAGACTTGCACGTAGGAAATACCAACAACGCCTCACAAGGCTAACACACACATATATGATATTATATCGTAGTCACACAGGGCTTTCTATATCAATCACAAGACAAAAATGATGAAATTACCTAATATATCCAACACAAACTGTACTTATCACGCTTTCCTATTTACTTTCTTTTTCCATCTTAAACTGTAGGTTTCAAACATACCCGTAGTATTCATACTATGTTTGACATATATTCCATTTGCAGTTACTGGTTCTTTTAACTTCTTTTGTGTACACTTTCTAACTAGACTTATTTGCAACCTATACATTTAACCCGTTTACTTACCATAACTCGCCATAATGATGGCCAATTTGCAATTCCGTATATACAAATTCTCATTATGTTCCCTTGCTATCCAATTTTCATCTATAGGTGCAACTATTTTCCATCCTAGTTTGCAAAATTCTCATGGGTGGGAATGCCTTGGTCACTATTACTCGTAAATACTTAGTTATTGACTCTGTTAATTTCCTCTTTCCACTATTAGGTAACAGTCTATGGCAAATGTACATACATAGGAAATTTTGATAAGGTCTCTTATACCTGTAGTTGATTAGTCCCTAGTCTGATCCGGTTATCTAGGAAGTGAAGTATGCTCCGCATCATCGTATGTCCGCCATCTACTTGTCTTCCCTTCATCGTCTTTTTTAATTGAATCCGGGGAACAAAGATAAC
Source organism: Solanum dulcamara (assembly GCF_947179165.1). Classification (NCBI taxonomy): domain Eukaryota; kingdom Viridiplantae; phylum Streptophyta; class Magnoliopsida; order Solanales; family Solanaceae; genus Solanum; species Solanum dulcamara. The sequence goes on along the minus strand of NC_077248.1, from coordinate 63,068,818 downwards.
TGGGTAATTCTTGGTTTACCGATGACCAGGACAGGGGAATTTGAATATTCTATAACACTTACCAGGGTAGCCGTCCTGACGTGGTGTCCTGCTAAAAGAGCAGCTGGTATGGATTCAGCGACCACCTCCATAGATATCAAAAACTCTAGGGGGATTATCGTTGGGTCCTCTGAGGGGTCAGTCTCGATAAAATAATTGAGGCTCCTCCTGCTCAGTCCTGGAGCCTGAGGTCCCGAATTTACCCCAGGGGCCTTCTCCGCACCCCCATTATTTAAAGCTGGCCTCTTCATATTTCGCAAATCTGCACCTACCTATAGGAAAAGAGGTCAGAAACAATCTTTTCTAGGTTCAGGCTTTATCGCACGATCTAAAATAGAAGGAGGGATAATATCCTAAATATCTTGTAGCCTCCTATTTATAGATGTGGTGCATAACACACTGATAAACAAGATTCTACTAGAAATGGTCTGTAGACATTCCAAGGATAAACTACTCTGATACCACTTTTGTCATGACCCAATCCCGTAGGCCGTAACTGGTGTTCAAACTGGACACTCGTGTACACCCCTGTTAACTATAATTAAACCATGCATAATTTAGAACTTAAGAAAATAGATTGTTATCTCAAAACTATCACATATTCATATATTAACACAACTTGTCTCCTGAGGAGTCACAACTTATCAATAGGTAACACAGTACATAAGCCATGAGGCTGTCATAGCATGTGGGGTCATCTCGTTATAGACATACATGTGAACTAACAAGGCTGGCACTACGAATGAGAACGTCCTAAAACATAAGTCGTATAAACACAATTGAACACATATACACACAACCCATACATATGTCTATAGACCTCTAAGAGTATCAACAGTACTATGTGGCGGGACAGGGCCCCGTCGTACCTCTAAATAAATACATATATATAAACAAGGGTTTTATACCAAAACTCTAGGCTCCAAGACAAAGGAGCACTCTAAAATAGTTGAATAGGAACCCTAGGCTGGCGGATCACCGAAGCTAGTATCTATACCTGCGGGCATGAAACACAGCCTCCCCGAGGAAGGGGGTCAGTACACGATATGTACAGATTATGTAAAGCATGAAATATAATAGTAGAGATCATAACTGAAGTAGAGAGTCCAAGAGACAAGTATAATAATCAAGAAATCACTGTACTTGTGTCTTACAAAACAAAATCATACATATCATTATCATATACCGTACCTGCCCATTATGGGACTCGGTGACATAATCGTATTATCATATTATCATATCATCATATACATATACTATATTGTACCCAGCCCTCTAATAAGGGACTTAGTGAATAAAATCATGTACATGTATACCTTATTCGACCCATCGTGGGACTTGGTGCCATAACCATATCATTATATACCGTATTCGGCCCTCTAGTGAGGAACTCGATGGATAATGTAATAAATTATACATGATAACATACCCGGCCAATAGTATGCACGAGTAGAATATCATGAACAACCATATACAATTAGATTATCATCTGAGACTCAATAGAACAATCATAATGAACTATCATTTGAAGATCAGGATAGTAATCGTCTCAAGTACCCTCTGAATGTCATTAGGGACCATATCAAATGGAGCCTCACGAATCATAGACATGTATCAAAATAATGCTAAACAACTTATGGAATCAAAGACATTTGTCATCGTAGAGTCCTTAGGAATAGGAGCTTATACATCTAATTACTATTCAACATATAGAAGGCTCGAGGGCAAAGCTCAACTACTTTGAGAGTTTTACCATCAAGAAGTGAATAAGGGTCATGAATCATACTCGGAGCTTATGAATGGAATTACCCCAAAGCTCATATCATATATCACTTACATCTAAGACATGCCAAAATAAAAGAGGGATAACTTTACATACCTTTAGAGCTTATTCGCAACACGGCATGTATACGCTGCCCGAAGTGTCTCCACCTATATTAAAATGTCAAGAACTATGCTTAAGTTACGTTAAGGTCCAAAACGTACTCTAACGTTAGTAACTCCTTTCTAGAAAATTAAGCGACGTTTCCCTTATATGCAAATCAACTTTGTAACAACTAAGCCAACATTAATACCCACACGTTCATGTACTATATCATATCGAGGCTATTCGAAACAAGACTCAAAAACACATCGATAGCTCTCATGCTATGCCGAATCAGCCCACATATAACATTTGATCATAACCCTTTAACACAACAGCTCGTCCAACATGCAACGCAACGTGTAACTGTAGCTATTATTAATCTTCTGAGCTCAACAAGAATAACAACATACCAAAACAGTCCCCAATATGGCCCAAATGGAAAGTTAACATTAACATATACAATTCCCTTTACTTTTAACACATAATCCATAACCATAATAGCAAAATAACAATCAACCTAATTTAGTTTACGCAATTCTGATTCTGCCCGAAAGTCTTACGAACACCTATGAATATACCAAGCAAACCATATATGCTTCTCATATGCTATCTCATACAATATTTTCATCCAAATTCGTGACTTATACCAGCCCACACACGACCACAATATCATTTATTTACGTGCAAGAAAACCATGTTAATATCACCACAAGTTTTATAACAGCCCATAAAACGAATTCAACCTCAACTTTAACCATTTAATTCCTTCACTCACATCACATAATTCATGATAACGACAACCAAAATACTACTTAAAATTAATTCATTAATTCCAACTACAATAGCCCCCTTATATGGTTCAACAACACTTTAACATCAACCTTCATAATTTCATGGATTCAATTTATATCTACACATTTACAATACGTCTAAACCCTTATTAGAATTTGCAAAAAGATGATTATACCTTACCTTTACAATTTAATTCCTCAACTTGGCTAAAACTTGATGGCTTGCTGCTCCTAGGATCACCTTACATTGTTGTAGACTTTCTAAGGGTGGGGTTACTTTGTAAAGATTCATTTTGGATCACTAATTAGGGTTGGAAGTTTAGCTAGCCATGGTTGAAGTTTCAAGTCTCTCTATCTCTCTATTTTTCTCTAAGTTAGAAAGAAGAAGAATGAGCTAAAAATGAGCTCTTAGTCATTAATAGGCTTATATATGCTGTCCATGTGGGGTTGACATGTGTCCATTGTGGACATGTCGTTAATTTAGGCTTATCTACATAGCCCTTAAGAGTAACACGTGTTCAGCCCCTAAGGGTGACATGTTTTCAGCCCCTACACATGTCCATCCCATCCATGCACCAAGCAGATGCTGCCACATGTCTTGGTGGGGTCCACTTAGTAGTTTCATCTCCTACTTGCCCTTTTTATAAAATGCAGCCCATATATTCTAAGTAGGTGCATCACCTACTTACTCTTTATAGTAGGTCCGTAATCTTGTCTCACCTTAAGAACCTGTGTGATCCTGGCTACTTAAGCTCGATATGTACTCAAGTAGCTTAATTATGCAAGACATCCAAATCGGTAGGTTAAGCAAGTAGGTCGATTATCATGACTCATTATTTGGCCTCCAACTCCTTTCAAATTCCTTCAAACCTATTTCCAACCATCACTACTCACATAGAACTAGTATATGCAAAATATGGGGCAGTACATCCTCCCTTCTTTTAAATTATTTGGTAACGTCATGGATAACATGGATCACATAGCAACTTTAGAGAAGCTTAAAAATGTTCCGATGTACAAAAGTACGGGGTATAACATCCAATTTGCTTTCTACGAGAGGTTCTACGGTCCATAGACGGTCTCATTTAGTTTTTTAAAAAGGTTATTATGGTCTTTTCTTTCTCTTTCTTAGTCTAAACTTAGATAGTTTTACACCTAATTAAGGTTCTTATCAGTGTTAGACGATCATAATACTCCCACAATCATTCTCAAGGCTTAGAGAAAAGAATCAAGAAGAACAATCTAGGGTTTCAAGCTTCTTCTTCAAGTTTCTTCAAGAACCTTTTTCTTTCAGAAATGTAAGGTTGATTAAGTTCGTCCACACACCCTACATAAAAATTCAGTCAGTTAGGATTTAAATCTAGAGTTTTACCTTAAGTTTTTTGAGTTTCGAACGTGTCTTGAGTCCTTATCATTGAATTCTGAATATTATCATTAAGATTATGTTTCTTCATGTATTTCTAATCCTTGAATTGTTGTTAATGCCTACTTACCACATGAACCCTGTTTATTTAAGAATTTTTAAAAGTTTTTGCATAAGTATTTTTATGCATTTTAATTTCAGAATCAAAGAAAATTTTAAGTATTTGAATTATCATTTCAGAAGAGTTTTAAGAGAACACTAAGTATTCCAAACGCATTATTTTCTAGTAAAAGCATGATTAATTTTAAAGAAAGCATATCAGTTTGAGAAAACAGTTTTAGTCAGTTAAGGTAAAGTTCAGTATTATTAAAAAAAATATTTTAAGTATTAACTCAAGACAGATATTATTATGAGAGTTAATGCATATTTTGGGAGTAATATTGAACATCAATTTTTGTAAGAGTTCAAATGACTCAAACTCTATAAATTGTGCCGCTAGCATAGATAGGATCGTGTTGTTGGTTCAGACGACTCCTCACCAAGTCCATGATAAAGGCTTAGGTATAGATTCATAAGTTCAGTAGTCCCTTACTCTATTAAAGTATTGGATGGCTCTGACAACGTGGACAAGATGTTATATCATCACAAGGCTCATAGTCATGGATGTCAGTTAGAGTAACTCCCAAGTAAAGTAAAAGTATACTATTTTAGAAATTGTTATTACTGCATATCTCATTGTAAAGTTTTAATATTTTCATTACACTTACATGCTTTGCTTTCGGTCAAGATACTTTTAGTTTTCCTTTCAGCATGTGTATTCAGTTTAGTTCTGTATTTTTATTTAACCTTATTACATACCGTACATTTCATGTACTAACGTCATTTCACGTTGCATCATTTTATGATGCAGATACATGTGTTCAGGATCATCAACAGGCGCTTCATTGAGATCATCACTTCATCAGCTTTTGGTGAGACCTTCTCGTTTTAGAAAGGATCCATTTACTTATGTTTCTCAATATTAGTAGTTAGCTAGTATTTTATTTAGGTAGCCGTGAGTCTTGTATCAGCACCTATCTTCAGTTAGTAGAGGCATAATGGACAAATTAGTGAGTCAGTTCAGTCTTCAGATTTCAGATATTTTTAAACATTCTTACTATTTATATCTAGAGTATTTTCATACAGTTGCATGAGATTTATTTTAATGATTTTAAATGCTCATTTTATATAGATTCCGCGTGTTTGTTTAGTTTTCCACTTAGTAGTCAGCCAGGCTAAGGGGTTCGCTGGTCGTTGCATCAATCTCATGTGTTTAAGTACCTCAGATTTTATCATTTTCAATTTATTAATATGCATATCTCATTTACTCAGTAAATTCAAAATACTGACTGTATGCTCTTCGCATTATATTATTTTATAATATAGGTTCAGACGCTTATTATTTAGTTCGCGGTTAGTAAGACTCCATATCAGCTGAGCAACATAGTATAGTGAGGCATCATCTTTCGAGGACAACCCTTATACTTATTTCATTTATTTAGTCGTCCAGATAGTTAGTGTTAGCTAAGGGCTTGTCCCAACATCTCATCTTAGTAGAGGCTTTCAGACAAACATACATATATTAGTTTTTCAACTTTATGTTATATTTTGATGTACTTCCTTAAGTATTTAGTTTTATGATTCAAACTTCATATACCTATCAGGCTCAGCTTCCGCATTAGTTATTTTTCAGTGTTGATTATCTAACTTTTACTGTCATGTCGTACCATGAGTTAGCTTGGGGTTACTTATGACTCTAAGCACCATGTTCTGACTAGGGGTAGTCTCGGGCCGTGACAATTAGTGGTGATGGATGATGATTGTGGATAGAGTGATAGTCAATATTATCCATACAAGAATACATTTTAATGATATTAAGACTTTGTTCTTGATCTTAATGATTGAGAGCTATTCATACCAATTAGGTGTTCCAAATTATAATAAAAAAATGTACTTAATGATCTAATGTCTGAACCATTTAGATTCAGATTTCTATTAAGTGCAAACAAATGAGGTCTTAGTGAAATAATACAAAACGTAATAGTACAAAGTGTCTCCCCGTGAAGCATAAGTTGTTATTTTAAGCTCCATGAGCTAAATTTTAGGCTTATAGTACTGGACATAATGAATATTGTACCCCTGAGCGCTGAAGACTTAGAAAGTCATAAGAGAGTTGACATTTAATTCATTAAAATATGAATATTTATAGGTAAACTACGGGTAAAATATGTACATTTATGGGTCTGCAAATTTTTCTCCAAACTCTCAAAAGATGGGGCTTTTTTTCAAGCTTTTAGAAGCGGTTTTCCAATCTTTAGATGCAGATTTTGGAGCTATCAAAGTTCTCCTCTTTCACATATTTATTGACAGCTTTTTTCTTAGAATTTGTTGCAAGATAAAAAATATTTTTTTCCTCTTTACAGTTGTTTGAATCCTCTGTCTTTATAATTTATCCTATTTATTGAGTCATATTTATACAAATTATAACGTGTTATTGATTAAATACACTAGTGACATATTTACAAGAAAAAGTGATGGTGTAATTTGTATAATTATGCAGATTCTTAAAATAGCTTCAAATATTGTGCTTATTGAGTGATGTGTTATTGATTAATTAAGGCGGCTCTGTAAGAGAAAATGCTTTAATCACCAAAAATAGGTCTAATTTGTATTTTATCCAATTCATATTATATTTTACTCATATTAAAATGAATGGATTGAATTATAATTCATATTAAAATGGACGGATCTATTTTTGTTCAACCCAATCCATCCATTTACCAGCATAAACGACAACCAACATGCCTTAATGTTGGGGCGAATTTATGTGCAAATTTTGGGTCATGGAAATCTGTGGTCATCATTTGATATATTACTTATATAATTCTTAAAGAATATATTAAATATTAGCGAAAGGAACCCATGCTCAAAGTGATAAAATGGTTCATTGGTTTAAGATCTTATTTTTAACATCATTGTCTCTAGTTCTAACCTAGCCAACAACATAGTTTGCCCATTAATTTTTTATTTTTGTATAAAAAAAGGTAAGACCTAGCCAACATCACAATTCGCCCACTAATTTTTATTTTTGTAAAAAAGGTTAGTGGGCTCCAATGAAAATTTTTATTTATAAAAATCATGTAGGGGTATAATATATCTTTTTCACATAAATTATTTTTTGACTTCTTTAATTATCATTATTTGAGTTTCTTATTCTTATTTCATTTTTTCCTTTCTTTATTGAAAAATTAAGAGAAATAAAAACAAAAGAAGTGTGAATCAAAAAAGAGAAAAAAAAGTAAGAAAAAAATTAAAATATTTTTTTTTGCGGCCTATATTGTAGTTTAAACATTTTTTCCGGCTATATTTTAATTTATTTTTTGTATCTATAAAAAAAATTGGGGCAGTTAAAGTAAATTATTATAATAAAATTAGTGAAAAAATAAATTTGAACATCAAAATAATAAATTTAAATTAGTCATTTAATCAAAAAAGTCTGAGAAAAAAGCATGTGAGAAAGATCAAATATATCCCTACATGAATTATTTTTATTTATATTATTTTTTGCACCTATGCTAGAGGAAAATAGTATATGTGATCCATGTGTGTAACAGTAGGAGTATATATAAGTCATGGGTATATCATGCCCTTTTCCTCTAATTTTAGATTTTATCTTTAAAGTAATGGTACACCCATCTTCTTGAAATCCTGGATTCACCTTTGCTTAATGCGATGTCTTGCTCATACACCAAGTATTTTTGTTTATGAGATTTAGTGTTGGGCATGAGGTATAAGTTACTTTATCTTAGTTAAACTTTGCTTCTGAAGCTAGAGCTACTGTATATCTCATAAATCAAGACACAACGAAGTAGTGTCAAGTCTTGTCCGTTGGGTGTAACTTGTAGTTTAAAAGTCATTGTGTCTTTATAGTTTATCTTGTTTGTTGACTCATATTTATACAAATTATAATGTGTTATTGATTCAATACACTAGTGACATATTTACAAGAAAAGGTGATGGTGTAATTTGTATAATTATGCAGATTCTTAAAAATATCTTCAAATATTGTGCTTATTATGTGTTACTGATTAATCAAGGCTGCTCTGTAAGAGCAAATGCTTTTATCACCAAAAATAGGTCTAATTTGTATTTTATCAAATCCTTATTATATTCAATTAATATTTTACTCAAATTAAAATGGATGGATTGAATTACAATCCATTTTTGTTCAGCCCAACTCATTCATTTGCCATCACTAACGACAACCATCAGGCCTTAATGCAATGTCTTGCTCACACATCAAGTATTTTTGTTTATGATATTTAGTGTTGGCCATAAGGTATAAGTTGCTTTATATCAGTAAAACTTTGCTTTTGAAGTTATATCGTATCTCATAAATCAAGACATAATGAGGTAGTGTTAAGTCTTGTCCATTGGACGTAACTTGTTGTTTGAAAGTCTTTGGGCTAAGTTTTTCCCTTAATGCAAGAGTTATAAAGCATCTTAAAAGTCAAGATGCAATGAAGTAGTGCCAAGTCTTACCTATGTGTCATATTTTATTGTTTGAAAGTCTTTGAGTTAAATTTTGTCTTTAATTCAAGAGTTATAGAGCATCTCATAAGTAAAGACACAATGAGGTAGTGTCAAACCTTGCATATGGGGAATGACGTGTTGTTCAAAAGTCTCTAAGCTAAGTTTTATCTCTAAGACAAGAGTTATAGACAATCTTATAAGTCAAGATACAATGAGGTAGTATCAAGTATTGCCTATGGAGCATATATATATTTATATATTTATGTTAAATTTAAAATAGTAAGCATTAAAAATATTGTCTTGAACCTTGATACTTGAATCTTGGAGTAAATTTAATTTAAAAGAAGTAAAATAATAATAATAATAATAATAATAATAATAATAATTTTCAGTTCCATTTATTTAATAAGAAAACAGATGATGATATAATATTAAGCTTCCTTCAATTTGTTATGGTCCTCGGTAACATCTGAAATTAAGATTGTTTATAAAATTTTAGGAGCTAATTCAAAATCACTTACTCAATTAACAAGCATAACTTTTATAGCTAATCTATCTAGTTGAAGTCATATAAACTAACGAGTAATTTATAGATTTTGAGGAAATTTTTATTAATTAAATAAATAAAAATTATTTTTATAAGGTTTTTTCTTGAGTGGAAAAAATATAAGACCAACCGAGGGACATTTATGAACTTTTCCCATGAAAATCAAAGTCCTCAAAGATAAGGGTTTTGTTTTTGGTTTATGTTGAACTTTTTATATATTACTAAAAGGGCAAAGAATAAATATATTAAAGATAAGGGTTTTGTTTTTGGTTTATGTTGATCTTTTTATATATTACTAAAAGGGCAAAGAATAAATATATTCCTAAACTTTGTGATTTAGAAAAAATATATATCCTCATTAAAAAAGTGGTACGTATATAACTTTATTGTGTAACAAATGGTGCATATATATCCTCGTCGTTTAACAAATTATGTATATTTACCATTTTCCTTAACCAACTAAATTTTTTTAAAAAATTAAAATTAATCTTTTAATTTAGAAAATGTCACGTGCCATAAAAAAATTACCTCATTCATTTCTTTATTTCCCTAGACTTGACCTAAAAGAATCCCAATTTTATTCTTACCTGATCCAAACTTCATTCTACGATATATATATATATATATATATATATATATATATATATAAGATCCATATGTATAGATATCATCATCTACATCCAAAAAGCCTTATTGATTGAGTAGAAGAGAAATTGATTTATATTTTTCATTTGGATCAGGTCTAGAAGTATAAAAAGGAATGACATAATTTTGTAAAGCTACATGACATTTTTAAATTAAAAAAGAATATTATAATTTTTAAAATTAAATAAATATAGATATGTTACACGAGGGGAGTATATATGCACCATTTATTAGATAGAAGGTATATATATGCATCGCTTTTTTAAAATCGAATTAGGGTTAAAATTACCCATGAACTATGCAAAATAGACAACTTATACCCTTTTTATATTTTGGGATCTAAAATGGCCCCGTCGTTATTCCAAGAGACTACAAATATTCTTAAGAGTTAACAATCCAAATTTTTAGTGATGTAGCAAGCCACTTGGGACTAATCCCTTCATTTAAACGTTGCCAACTAGAATTCTCACTAAATTATGAATCATTAATTCTGACCTAGTTTATAACCCAAATCCTAACTCTTGCTAACCCAATGCTTCCGACCAGACCCACTAAAATGGGTTAGCCAAAAAAAGTGGGCCTTTTGGGCAACCCCTTCTCTCTCTTTTTTTAAAATTAAATTTGGGATCGAGGTCCTTTTATTAATTAATCAAAAATAGAAATGGGCTTACAACATGAATCAAAAATTAAATCATAGGCCCAGCCCAATGAAAATTATAAATAAGACCCCTACCAAGAAGGGTTTCCTAAAAAGCTCACTCTCCCTCTTCTCTGTCTTTCCATTTCCGCCTCTTCTTCTTTCCTTGCTCCTATTTCTATTCCGGTGTTCTTTGTTGTTCTTAACAGTAACTTCCGCCTCCTCCGCGCGTGATAAACATACTTCACGTCTTCGCTTCTTCTTCGTTTGTGAACAACTATCAAAGGTATTGATTTCTTCATCATAGCTCAACTATTCTGTGATCATTTCTTGGTATGACTCTTTATTCCTTGTAGGTGTACTACCCAATTGGAAGGATGTGCTCGAAAAGAGCTCGGCGGAGAGCCTGAACCTGCTTCAAAACGGTCTCCTAGATGTGTGCATGCTAGATCTGGACTATTGGTTCCCTGACTCAGTTTTTGCTGGTGGATGTGACCCTTTTTGCTTGCTGTCATAGAATAGACAAGTTAGTTTCCTCACAGCCTTTTTGCTCCAAATGTGGCCCCTCTCTGAATTGTAAATATAGTATCTGTGGGACACTTTGACAGCTGTTATGTATGTAGGCAAGTTAGTCGTTGATGGATTCCTTTATTTTCCTTTTCTTAACTCTAATGGCTGGGATCTGCTGTTTGTCAATATTAAGAATTCGCCTCCCCATGCTTGGTAATTAACTGAAGTTATGAATCTCTATTATCTCTTCTTTATTTATGGCCTCATTTGCAATGTAATCTGCTAATTGGTTTGCCTCTCTGAAAATATGCTTGATTTGAATGTTCATCTGTTGTATAATCTCATTAATCTCTTCCACTTTCTCTGAAATCTCCCATGGAATTCTCCACTCACTCGTAATCATATTTTTTTAGACTTAATGAGTCTGTTGTCAAGTTAACCTGTTGATATCCTCTCCTTCTACAGAACTTTAAGACCTTCCATATTGCTACTGCCTTTGCTTCCATATTGTTTGCCTCCCCTATGCTTTGTGCCTCAGCATATATTAGATCACCTTCTGCGTCTCTCACACAAAATCCATAAGCACTTTCTCCTGGATTTCCTTTATAAGCTCCACCTGTATTGCATGTAATCCATCCTTCCCCTGGCCTTTTCCGGCTCACCACATGGTAATAGAGTGTAGGCTTCTATCTCTGTAGCATGTCCACCATTTTCTGCCACTTATTAGGAATATTTTTAATCCATGGAAATTTCACTTTGATCAGTTGATGTATTGTTTGTTGACACTGATAATTCATCCAACTGAAAGTGATTCTTCTTCCATGTCTCTTAGCATTGCTTCTTTTCCAATGTTCCATGATTGATGGTACTGCCTTTAAAACTTGTTCTAATTTGTTGGAAGCTTTGTGTGTCCACCATTTGAATATTGTTTGTTGCAGTTGCAACCCATCAGTGATAATACCTGCATATGAAGCAAACCCTAGTCTGATTCTTTGTGGCCATATCTACTTGTAAAGGCTTACCCACTGTCGCAGCAAGTGAAAAAACAACTTCTTTTTCAAAAAAATTTGGAGGAAGGGAGGGGAAAGAGATCCATGCTATGCTGTTATCGTCTCTTCCTCCGGATTCAATAGTGGATCCCATTTTAGTGTCCTCATTGGGTATGACCAATTCTTCTGTGTAATGTAGAAAGCTGGTTTCGACAATAAATGCACAGTCTTCTAATAATGTTGCCCTAATCAGAATATGTCTATTGCTCAAAAGACCAATATTACATTCTCCTTTCAACTCACATTATTTTGGAATAAGTTTCCTTAGATCTTGAATCGCAGGCCATCCATATGAGAATTTTCTAGTGATTGCATACTCTAGGTTCTTATTGATGATCATCTGATTTACTTCTTGTTCCCATATCACTTGTCGTTCTCTGTGTAAGTATGATACTAGCTTTAGGGTAGAGGTTTTATTTGAACTTTAAGTTGCTGTAGAGTGATAGCATAACTGGGAGCTTGGGGAAGGCCAACCCCCCGGGGGGGTTGGCCATTGGCTAGTGGTGGACAAACTAGGGTTTTGCGGTGGCGACATTAGGCTAGCAATTCCGCAATCCCATTCTCCTTCATTCTCCATCACACTTTTTTTACTTTCTTCACAATACACTTTTTGTATATATATATATTACTTTCTTCACAATACACTTTTTGTGTATATATATATATATATATTACTTTCTTCACAATACACTTTTTGTATATATATATATATATATAGAGAGAGAGAGAGAGAGAGATTAAGTAGCTTTGTGAACTTGGATTACCAAAATTAAAGTATCAGAATAAAATATGGGTATTTCATATCAATGGAGCTGATTAAGCAGCGTTAAAGGAGTACTAGAATTTCGTGAATGAAACAATCAATCAATATATATTTAATTTGTGGAGTAGTATTTAAATAGGTATCAAATTCCAAAAGCATCTATGGATATTTGGGGTTGTTAATTATATAATTCCTTTAATATTATAAATTCATCTTTCTCAAATTTACGAAAGATCTCCACTATAATGCTTTCAGTTTTCAGCCACTAATGTTAAAAGGGCCGGCTCGAGAGTAATGTGTTAACAAGAATAAGTAGGGATTTGGATTATAAATCAGGTAGGAATTAATGATTCATAATTTAGTTGATTCATTTTCATTTTTAAATTACAAAATTAAGGAGTATTTTTGGTCCACCTAGTGGTTTAAAAGGAAAAAAAGAAGAGGGTTTTTGAACTAGTCGATTCGAAGGAACTTTGCCCAAGGGTAAGGGTTTTGTTGAAGCTTCCCCTTCTTTTTGTCAAATTGTATGTTTCTACTTCTTTTCTCGATACCTATTTCTCAGTCCTCAATGAATTTTAGTTAACTGGACTGTAATGCTGCATCTACCTCTTTTGTGGGTACAAGTTAATATGAAAAATTGTGTTTGCAGATGTTTATGTTGCAGCACAGTGCATTTATTTTTCAGGTGCCACAAGCTTCACGTAGCATGGTTTCACCATTTCTAAGCTCTCCCATTCATTTCCCTTTTCATCCCAATCAAAGGGCAAAAACCAGAGATTTTCTAACCTCATTTGAAGAAACCAATGATGGTGATGGAGTTGTTCGTCCTAGAGGTGATGAAAAGAATTATGACAAAGATCCCGAGCTTGCAGAAATTCTCGGGAACTGTCTCGATGATCCGGATAAAGCTAAGTCAAGGGTCAGTTTTTCTTAATTCATATTTGTATGTTGCTTCTTGTAACACTTGAGTTATTTTCTTATCCTATTTACTTTGTTATCAGTTGGAGGAGAGATTGAGAAAGAAAAGGAATAAAATAGTGCATACAAAGATAGGATCACCAACACCTATGAGAGTGGAATTTAACAAGTAAGTTTAGACTTACCACGTTCAGCAAAATATTTTCATATATCAAATAGAATCCGCAATCTCTTTTGATGCTGATGCATCTTGTCTAGCATATACTTGGTCATCACCATTGGGTATAAGTGGAATCATACTTTGAAATTTTCAAATGCACATGAATTTTTTTAAATATACAATTAAATGCCCATGAATAACTGCAAAGAACATGTTTGATCATTTTATAGGTTTTTTGTTTAGAAGTTAAAGACCATCATTTCATAGGTTGCAATATACATAACAAGAAATAATTCAGATTACAAAAAGTACCAAAATACATTCACCTAGGCCTTTTTGTGTTTGGTCGGGTTTAATTGTTCTATTTCTTATTATTACAACTCACCTCTACCTTCCCAATGTATCGATTGGTTCCAAAATCCTCGAATTAAGGATCACTTGATGCATCTTGTGTCTTGTTATTAATTGTAATATTCTAGTTCTAGGGACATGTCACACGAGTATAAAATCTGTTAGGAGACACCATGTGATGGTGTCCTACTCGTGTCCTATGTGTCCGCTTACAAACTCGTAAGCGGCCATAGATTTGATATTAGCACTTCATTCTTTGGAACTACAGTCAGTTCCATCCCAATTCAGAGATGGATTTCTAATTCAACAATAGATGGCTATAGGCTAGAAATTTTGTTTGGGAAATATAAGAAATGCCTGTTTGAAAGAAATCAAAAGTCTTGTTTTCTTTTTGTTCAACTTCTTCTCTCTTTGATGTACATGCTTAATTCAACAATATATATTTATATTTTCAGATGAAGTGCTTTCTCCTTTTTCATTTTTAGTTTAAAGAGCGTTTTGTAGAGGAGGCAGTATCCTTAGTATATCTGATAAGTGCTCTGTAACAGTCAGGATTTCATAGTTGGATCTGTTGTCCTTTCTCTCTGTATTTATGGTCTAGTGCCTTTTTCTTTAGTACTCAAGTTACCATTCTAAAAAAATGATAGGGGATTGAATCTTTTCTCGACTCAAAAAAGCTTGATCCTTTCTTTTGTGGTGAATATGCTTGGAATGACTTACTTCGCAAGACAACTTCTTCTTTGGAATTCCACTTTTTCCCCAGCATTTGTGTTAGTGTTGAACAGTAAGTATCAGTTCTAGCAATGTCCTGTATTAATCCTATATCTTTGGGGGTCGTTTGGTTTGGATACAAGTTATGCTGGGATTAGTTATGATGAGAGTAGTTTTTATGCTTGTTTGGTTTGTCATATTCAAAATTATATTCTTTGTATAATTTCTAAGAATAAGTAGTTTATTTACAAAAATGTCCTCCACCTTATTTAGTTTATATTTTATATTTTCTTTGCAAATTTTAGTTATTCATTCTTAAAAATAAAATGACCATCTTATTTAACTTAAATACTTTTGTGCATGCATTTGTGCCGTGTGTTTTTAAAATTAAATTTTCATCTTATTTAACTTAAAAATAAAACTTCCATCTTATTTAGCTTTCAATAAAATTTACATCTTGTTTAGCTTAAAAATAAAACTTTCACAAAAAATAGCACTTCTTAGTGACTAGGAGCAGAGAGCCTGTTGCACCTTGTTTTTCTGGCCTATCTTCTTTCTATAAGCAAGCTCCCTCCGGCAGTCCCCGGATGACTCTTTTTCGTCCTGTGCTAGGAAGCATTACTCTTTTCATTCCAAATTCAAGAATACGACCGATACGATTAATTGGTTTGTGTGGCAAACAGAGGGTTTACCCGCAACTTCTGTCCATGAATCCTCTTTTGCGCACTTCAGGTAGCTCTTCGCTTGCTCTTTGTACTAGTCTCTATGAGCAGAAAGACTCACTCTGCTACTAAAATTCAAGAGATTGCGTTTAAATACAGAGAAAGAGAGAGTCAGTCTCTTGAGCAATCGATCAAGAAATGCAAAGGTTAGGGGAACAAAAGGCCCAAGGCATAGCAGGATGAACCAATGTGAATGAGTGTAAGCTTCGTTGTCCGAACACGATTGGTGCTGACCACACTAGGTGCTACCGTGGTAGCAAGAGAGGCCAGGCGGTGACAATTGAGAGGTTGTCATTGAGCATTCCTGGTCACACGGGAAAAGAGGTTAAATGGCAAGGCAAGGCCAGGCCATACGCCCGTTTGGCTCCTCGCGGGGCTTTATCCAATAGTTGTTGAACCCGAGGTTGGATATAAACTGAAGCTGCTCAGTCTTCTAGCATAGCGGGGCATCTTATTTAACTTAAAAATAAATAAGTTTATTCAAGTAAAAAATTGTATTATTAAAATTATCTACATTTTAATTGACATATAAAATATAATTTTTAAGTGAGTAATAAATTATTTAATTAAAAATATGTAATTTAGTAGTGGGGTGGACACTTTAAAAGAATATATTATCATACAAACAACAATTAATTAAGGTTGTAAATGTTATTATAAATGTTGCTAAAAATTATGTTAATATACGTGAAAGTAACAAGTGGTGCATAAAAGAGAATTACATGAGGGCAGTTGCGTTATTTTACATACTACTTATCTTGGGATTATTATTCCACCCTCAGGGAGGGATAACTTATCCCAGTACTAATTGTTAATCCTGGGATAAGTTATCCCAACCTTTACAATCAAACAATGAATTAAAGGGCACTCAATAATTATGCTGGGATTAATCACTCTTATTCACCACACCAAACGACCCCTTAATCCTTTATGTCATTAGAGTTACTTTTGCCCACAATCCAGACTGAAGGATAATTATCTGACAAGTATCTTGCACGCCATAGAAAGAGTGTGTAGCTTATTTGATTTTTGCTGGTAGATCCTTTTAGGAGTGACATTCATAACAACTTCTGCTTGCTTCTGATTCAGATTTGATTTTACAAACACCTACATATGGCTTGAGTTCTACAATGCCCCATTGGAGAAGGATATTTCCTTGATTTGTGACGTAAGTAATTTACTCTTCATAATTCTCGAAACATTTGCATATGGATTTTATTGACTTAGATTTCATCAACTTTGTTGCAGACAATTCGGTCTTGGCACATTGTTGGACGTCTTGGTGGATGTAATTCGATGAATATGCAAGTAGAGTTTCTCAAATTATGTACTACTTATCTTCATCTTTTAGATGGTGAAAACAAAAAGACATAACCTATCATTCTAACACGGGAGTATGCTTAGTTGACAAAGTTCAAAGAGTAGTTTTCAGGATACCTGAGTATTTTATATGTAGGCTCAACCAAGCTTCTTCCTTGCAGTTGTCCCAATCTCTTTTGGACAAAAGACCAAATTATGATGCTGTTCAGGGGGCAAATGTAACACCTACTACATTCTACAATATTGGAGATGTTGAGATTCAAGATAACTTGGCTCGTATATGGTAAAAGCTGAATCAGTTATCCTTAGATATGAAATTATGCTTGTTGCTTATAATCTGACCTTTTCTAATGATAGGGTGGACATTGGGACAAGTGAGCCTTTACTGTTGGATGTATTGATTAATGCTTTGTCACAGATAAGCTCCGAGTAAGCTTCAGTTCCTTCTTCATTTTGAAGTAGCATCTCTTTCTCCCAACATCAAGCTGTTTTTAGACTCATGATGAATATGCCTGGAACCTAAATCCTAGCCATTGCAGACCATTTTTTCCAAGCATGACATTTGTTTTTTAATATCTCAATTTATCATATCTGATCACAAAACATCACATTAAATAAGTTTTTGGTAGGTTATTTATGTTCTATTGTTGCCATTTCTTCCACATGTTGCTAACAGTTTGTGGCTACAAAACTCACCCTGAATATATCTTCTGAACAGCTATGTTGGTATCAAACAAGTGGTATTTGGAGGATCTGAATTTGAGAACTGGAAGGAGAACTTGACATCAGAGGATGCCGGTTATAGTGTTCACAAGATATAGATGACTTTTTGAAGAAGGCTTCTGGTTAGAAGATGAAACAGTCATTGAAGGTAAAGGGCTCTAAGCAGTAGTATATGGCAACACAAAAGCAACTAGAGAGAGCGGGTTTTACCACTCGGGCTTTCAAGCTGCTAATACTAGTGTATGCTAGTGTCGGTGTCTGGGATGAAACAGTATTAATAAAAGCTGCAAGTTTCTTCTTGAGTGGTTCCGTTTAGATTTTAATTTCAATTTCCTTGTTATATCTTGCAATGTCCATACCATAGAAATGCATGTTTGTTTGTATTTATTATCTTTGCGTCCAGATGGAAAGAATTGTGTAGAGTGAGGAAGACCACCGTACTTCGGATTCCATACAAGGTAATGAGTTCCTCCAAGTGGTATGAGACAACCACTTGGCAAAAGGGTTTCCATTTCTAGGGTGAGTTGTGCCTTGCAAGAAACTCTCCTTTCACCATTTTTTATTAGTTTTATCATATGATGCAGCAAATAAGGATCTTAATTTCCCAGGAGGCATGCATTGGTCATCTACGAGATTCAATTCTAAAACTACTTGATGATTCATGTTTCCTGCACCCCACGGAGGAAATTATTTACTCTTAGTGGAGGTTGAAACGCACATTCTACTCTGACAACATATTGCACCCTACGTATCTGCTTGTGTCAAACAAGGTGAACTCAAAAAAGTAGGAAGTATTATAAAATAAATTAACTTCGCAAAATAAAGTGAGAAGAAGAGGAAAAATAGAAGAGAAACTTGAGAGAATTAAGAAAGCCATGTTTCTACTTCCTATTAGTGCCAAATGATGGCATTGTATAGCCATCAATGAAAGAAAAAACAAGTGGGCAAGTTGTCCACTTTAAGTGGGCTCCACTGATAAAAGGGACATTCATTACATAATACTCTCCTTTGAATGTTCATAAAATGTTATTTAGTGAAAGAATAAATATATATAGAGTTATTCTGATCACCCATAAATGTTGTACTTCGTTAAAATCTTATTATGAAAAATCTAGTGGAAAAAAGCCTAGTGAAGAAAAAAGACTACACATATCTAATAATACGTTGAGTGTTGTCTCATTAAAAATTTTACCAGGAAAATTCAGTGGAATAAAATCTTGGTCAAGGAAAAAAGAGTGCAACGCGTATTTTACTCCCCTTGATGAAGACATCATTTAATATCTCGAAGATGACGCATTTCAATCTTGTATCTTAATTTCTCAAAGGTTGAAGTTGACAATACCTAGGTGAACATATCTACTAAATTATCACTTGAACGAACTTGTTGAACGTCTATTTCACCTTTCTTTTGAAGATCACGAATAAAAAAGAACTTTGGTGAAATATGTTTTGTTCTATCTTCTTTGATGTATCCTCCCTTCGTTTGAGCTATACATGCAACATTATTTTCATACAATATTGCTGGAACGTCTCTTGTCAAAGAAAGGCCACACGTTTCTTGAATGTGTTGAGTTATTGATTTTAACCAAATATATTCTCGACTTGCTTTATGAATTGTTATTATTTCTGCATGATTTGAAGAAGTGACAACCATAGTTTGTTTTGTTGAACGCTATTATATAGCCGTACCACCATATGTAAATAAATAGTCTATCTGCGATCGACCTATATAGGGATCAGACAAATATCCCGCATCTGCATAACCAATCAATTATGATGTGGATTCATTCGAGTAAAATAATCCATATCAATGGTCCCTCGGAGGTATCTGAATATATGCTTAATTCCATTTCAATGTCTTCGCGATGGGAAAGAACTAAATCTTGCTAACAAGTTTAGAGAAAGCTACAGATATGATATTTCAGCACCAACAAATTTTTCATCATTTTCATGAGGTCAAAATGAATCTTTATTAATATCAAGAGATCTCACAACCATTGGGGTATGGGTGTGCTTTATCCATGTAAAATCTCCTTGAAATATTTTTTGTATATGTTGATTGATGGACAAATATCTCATTTGTAAAATGATCAATTTGTAAATCAAGACAAAATTTTGTCTTTCCTAGGTCTTTCATTTCGAACTCCCATTTCAGACATTTTACTGCATTTGAAAGTTCTTTAGGAGTTCCGATAATATTCAAATCATCAACATTTACTACTATTATGACAAATTCAGATCCAGACCTTTTCATAAAGACACAAGAACAAATTGAATCAATTTTATATCTTTCTTTTAGCAAATATTCGCTAAGATGATTGTACCACATTCACCCTGATTGTTTCAGTTCGTATAAAGATTTTTGAAGTTTTAATAAACAAGTTTCCCGTAAATCTTTATATATTTCAGGTATTTTAAATCTTTCAGGAATTTTCATAAAGATATCGTTGTCCAAAGAACCATGTAAATGGGCTGTAACGACATCCATCAGATGCATGTCAAGTTTTTCATGAACTGCCAGATATATAAGATACCTGAAAGTGATTGCATCCACCACAAGAGAATATATTTCCATATAATCAATGCCGGGTCTTTACGAAAATTCTTGTGCCATAAGTCGTGCTTTATATCTTACGACTTCATTTTTCTCATTTCTTTTTCACATAAAAACCCATTTATACCCCACTGGTTTAATACCTTCAGATGTTCGGACTATCAGTCCGAAAACTTTGCATTTTTCAAGCGAAGCTAATTCAACTTGAATTGCATCCTTCCATTTTGGCGAATCATTCATCTGTCTACATTCATCGACATACTTTGGTTCAAAATCCTCATTTTGTTGCATTATTTCCATAGCAACATTATAAGCAAAACTATTGTTGACAATTACTTTATTTCGATTTCATATTTTTTTCTGATGAGACATAATTTATTAAAGTTTCTTTATCATTTTCAGGAGCCTTAACTGTCACGATCCAATTTCGTAGGCCTTGACTGGTGCCCGATTTGGACACCCATACGTACCCTTAGCCCCATTGAGTATGTTAGCAGAATAAACAAATGAGGAAATCAAAAGAGATCGCTAGAGAGCGCACAAAAATAAATGTAGCATACGAAGGCCGTTAAGGCTGTCACTGAACACAAGCCCAAAACATATATACATAACCCACATCACAAGTCTACAGACCTTTACAGAACGATAGTCTAGTCATATGACGGGATAGGGCCCCATCGTACCCTTAACTAACATGTACAAACGTACAACAGAAAAGTTAGTACCAAAATAGGGCTCTAGACAAAGGAGCACTGCTAACCAACAGGGTGGATGTCCTACACGAGCGGATCAACAAATCGAGCATCCTACGGGCATTTAACGCAGCCCCCCGAAGAAAGGGGGGTCAGTACGAAAAATGTACTGAATATGTAAAGCACAGACTGTAATAAGTAAAGTCATTACCAGAATAAAATGTGCAAAAATGAGTGAAATATCCAGAATATCATAATGTTTATCAAAAACACAGATAGTGCATGCAGAAAAACATATGCCATATCCGGCCCCATTACGGGACTCGGTGAACAAAACGTGGTCACCACCCCATCACTGGAGCCACAACACAGCAGACATCCAGAGTAGGGAATATCTGTGTAACAAATCAATCATATCAGATGGCCATATCATATCATATCAACAACATACGTGTACATGACACAACATAACTCCACAAACCCATGTATAGGGAGTACCTTCCCCCTCACGTCGGGGCACGACGAACAATGTAGAGAGGTACGCATGATAACAAATCTGGTCTGGGCTCAGTAAAAAAAACATTGAGGCATCCACGAGTGGAGTAGTGAAAAACTAGATGCAATTTAAATCATATTTGAGACTCGATGGGGTACTTAAAATGAGCTATCATTCAAAAATCAAGACAAGGGTCATATCAAGTACCTTTTAAAAGTTACTATGGGTTATATCAAAATAGAACTTTTTGGGAATCATATACACATATCAAGGCATACAAAATATCTTTTGGAAAATCAAGAAGTTGACCATCCTAGCGGCTCTACGAATAGGAACTTTCTTGGAATCATATAAAAGTCATATACTTGTTTCATAAAACCATGCCAAAAAGGAAGATTAGCTTTACATACTTGTGCCCAAAACATGCCAAGAGATAGAATAAGCTTAATACACTTATGCCGAAGACATGCCAAACGAAAGTATAAGCCTTACATACCTCTTACGGATTTCTCTTAACACGTTCGCCTCGTTGTCTCTTGAACCTATTTAACATGAAAGTAATTCTAAGGTTAGTGACCTTCGACTTTTCAGCTTGTAATTCCACCACCAATTACCCATAGGAACCAATCCCTTATCCATTCTCTTAGACTAGTTCATTACTAGTTTCGAAGTTAGCGGAAATTGGGCAGCATCTCCCCTATAACTTGCCCTATCCAAACTTCCGTTTTAACCTCCAAACCTTAGCAGTCACATTAACAATAACAACCAACAGCTATACAACATTGAATTACGACAATACGATGCAATATAAGTTTCTAACGACTCGCCCAAAATCATAATACCAAAATGGGGTTTTTAGTCTTTATTTCGTAAAATCTTAACCACACCAAAATGGAGGGTTACATGAATGCAACCAGCAGCCTATACAGTCATTTTTAACCATGTTCTAGCCCTACAACACTACAAAACAACGCCCAACACAACACCACAATAACAACGATTCTAGCCAAACTCTAACTCGTTAGAATCTCGTCAAAACAACCCTTGTATGACCTGCAACGTTCTTCAGCCGTAAAATGCATATTTTTCTATTTTCAATCCATATTTATACATTCATAACATGCCCAAACTCTTACTAAAACGTGGAAAAAGATAATCACACCATACCTAAACCAATGGCTTTCCAAACTTGCTGAAAATTGGCTTCGAAAGTTCCTTAACGTGCTGAAACTTTAGCGAACTGTTAGTATCCTTTTGGTGCTGCTCCAAACTATAAATTTACATTACTAACACCTTCATTTCATCGTGGTATACCCTAAATAATTATTTCACGGAATGAAAATCGGAGCCTTACCTTGAAGGAGCCAATCCGTAACTCTCTCTCTATGCCTCCAACATTTTTCTCTTCTTTACTCCAAGGATAAACATGCTGAAATAAAATTTATTTCAGCATAACATACATATATACACCTCCTTAGGAGGTGACACGTGGCAGCCCCCTAGGGGTGACACGTGGCAGCCCCCTAGGGTGTCACCTCATCCATGCGGCCACTCACATGCTGTCATGTGGCAGTGGGGTCCACCCCCAAGCAGGTGAGTCACCTACTTGGTCCAAGTAGGCGCATCACCTACTTAGTCCAAGTAGGTGCATCACCTACTTGCTTCCAAGTAGTTGCTACGCCTCCTTCCGCCTCTTCCGTGGGTTCGTAATCTCGTCTTACTTTAAGAACCTATGTAATCCTTGCTACGTAAGCTTGACACACCCTCAAGTCTCTTAGTTATGTAATACGTCCAAGTTGGTAGCTTACGCAAGTAAGTCGAGTCCTACGACTCCTTACTTGGCCTCCAACTCCTTTCGGATTCTTATAACTCTATTTCCAACCTTCTCCACTATGGGGCATCACATCCTCCCTTCCTTAGAGTTATTTGGTTATGTTATAGATACTCTGGGTCGCGTGGTAACTTTTAAGAAGCTTAAGAAAGCATTTCGAAGTACGAAAGTATGGGGCATAACATTAACCTCTTCTAAGGTTTTATCAATTGTTATGTTTCCTCGCTCTTATTGAACCGATTTCATCATATCATGACCATCTTGATTGTTTGCTCTTTTCTTTTTCAAGAATTTTTATCTTTGGAACTGATTGGTCTACCACGTTTTAAATGTGGTTTAGACTCATTTGCATTATTAATTGTCCTACTGGGACATCAACTCGAATTGGAGCATTAGCAGCTGAGATATAAGATTTAGTAACTCTTGATAGGTCAGTGAATGCATCTGACAGTTGATTTGCAATATTTTGCAAATGAATTATCTTTTGAACTTCCAGTTCACATTTATTTGTACGAGAATCTAAATGAGATAGTGGTAATGCATTTCAATCTATTTTCCTTTTCAGCTGCTTACAGAGAGAAGAGTTTCTTGAGAAAGCTTGATGAACAAAATGAGAAAATAAGGTGGGTATTTATAGGTGTGAAAAAGGGACCTAACAATAAATAAAATAATTATAAAGAATGATCTTGAAAATTCGATAAGGATTGTGATGTCATGGATGATGTAAGATGGAGGACTATTGATGTCATGAGTGATGTCAATCTGTGCGATTTTATTAAAACTCTCGTACCTTGCTGTACGAATGACGAAATCACAATCGGCTTGATTCTTCCGAATCTAGACACAAAGTTCTATAACATCCCTCGTACACTACTACTTTATATGATGAAATTAAAAAAAAATCATTAAGAATTTAAAGTTAAATATGAAAAAAAAGAAATTAAAAATGAACATTAACAAAAAATAAAATTAAAAATGAAATAAAAAAGTCCTAACATAATTAATTAATAAAAAATTCTTTCGATAAATGTAGTGATTTGAACCTATAGATATATCAATCCTTGATTTTCTCCCAATAGTTGATTACTCAATAGAAAAAATATATCCTATCAGTTACAAATCACTATATTTATGAAAAAGACATTTTGTTAATGAATTATGCTAGTACTTTTTGTATTTCCATTTTTCATTTTATTTTTATTATTTGTTACATACTGTTAGAAATCTAACGCTATGTATCGAAACTAGAAAGTGTTGTTAGGATTAGTAATAACAACTCTTAATTACGTTATTTATTAAATTTTTTCGATACACTTTGTATGTTATTGTTGGTATGTTCGGTATGAAGGAAAATGTTTTCAAAAAAAATAAGTGAATTTTTTTTTCTATTTTCTTGTGTTCAGTACTTAAGTGATAATATATATTATTCTAGAAATGATATTCTAAATACAACATAACTAATTTTTGCAATAACTCCGATCAGCAACTCTACAACCCCTAAGACAGCATGAAAAATTTAAGTGAGCCCCAAAACTTTATGTCAAGATATTCAACTGAATTTGTGGATATAAATATGCTGAATTTTAAATGAGGCCCAAAACTCTTTCTCCCACGTTTAAAACGGGGTACTCTTCCAAAACCTAAACAAACACTTGATGCGTCACCTTCCACTACCTAGACCCTTTCTTCCACATTTTATTATAAATAAGTGGGTTTGAATTGTTATTTCTTCAAACAAAAATACCAAAAAATATCTATAAGAAATTATCTTTCATGGCAAATCAACTTTCATGCAAAAGCTCTAACAAATGGGCTATTCAAGAAGATCTTCTTAGAGAAACTTCTCACCGCCAAACGAGCTACAATAACGTAAGATTTTAAATTCTATACATTGACAATATAAAATAATTTTATAATATCACATTCGTTTTTAAAAAAATACTTACGTAGTCATCTGTGAAATAACCTAGTAATGCAATTTTTAAAAAATATTATATGTGTATGTACGCTAAGATTGAGGTAAGTTAAGGCATAACCTCTCTCAAATCTTTTCCTCCAAAATTCATGATTTCAAGTGTTTCAAAATGTGAATCCGTGCTAGTGGGTAAGTACATGGGGGCCGGGTTGCACCGAGTCAGAATTTGCACTAACAAAACTAAAAAAACATAAAATTAAGTAAATAAATATAAGGCTAAGGAAATTTAACGTGTAATATATATATGCATAAAAAAGGTTAACCTATCTACACCATTGTAAGTTCAATCAATTATATAATTCAGGAGAAAACATGAAGAGGTCAAATTCTTGTTTTTTTGTTTAACTAGCAAAGTGCTTACTAATGCAGGATGGATTTAATAGTACCAAATTGGGACTACTAGTGAAGGATGTAAAGAATGCACTAAGGACAGAAAGAAATGATAATCTTGTTTTAGTGGATGCACTTCAACGTATGGGAATTGAACATCATTTTCAAGAAGATATTCAATCAATTTTACAAAAGGAATATGAGGAAAGTGCTTGTTTTCTCAAGTATCAAACACCGTTTGATGTTTCACTTTGTTTCAGACTTTTGAGACAAGAAGGTTACCACGTGTCATCAGGTAATTGGTTGATTGTAGTGAGGTCCAGGAATTTTTAATTATCAAATGGATAAGTTGTAGCAGTGACAGCTAAAACACTGGCTTAGTGCGGTTTTTAAATTATAAATTTGCTACGTGTCATCAGGTAATTGGTTGATTGTAGTGAGGTCCAGGAGTTTTTAATTATCAAATGGATAAGTTGTAGCAGTGACAGCTAAAGCACTGGCTTAGTGCGGTTTTTTAAATTATAAATTTGCTACGTTTCATCAGGTAATTGGTTGATTGTAGTGAGGTCCAGGAATTTTTAATTATCAAATGGATAAGTTGTAGCAGTGACAGCTAAAGCACTGGCTTAGTGCGTTTTTTAAATTATAAAATTGCTACTATATTTCTTAAAAAAATATTTTGAGATTTGAAGTTGTATCTTTGTTTTATTTGTGGAAAAAAAGATCTTTTTTTATAAATAGTATTCTCTTCTTTTTCTTGCGTTTCAATTTATTTATATGATTTTGATTTGATACAGAAATTGAAATTTAATAAGGAAGAATTTTTTTTTAAAATTTTATAGTATTAAACTATACAATTTGTATAATTTTTAAAAATATTTATAATAATTTTATTATTGCTAAAAAATGAGGCCCCTTATATTTGGGGGCCTAAGGCGAGTGCCTTATTATTTTAGGCATAGAGCCGCCCCTAAGTCGTGGAAGCATAATATCTAATTATTTTGCTTTGAGCAGATGTATTTAAAAAATTCAAGAACAATGATGATGGAACATTTGGATTAAACCTTAGCCAAGATGTAAATGGATTAATTGGTCTATATGAAGCATCACAACTTGGTGTAGAAGGTGAACACATACTTGATGAAGTTGCAAATTTCAGTAGTGAGCATCTCAATACATGTCTTGCACATAATGACTCATATGTTCAAGCTAAAATCATTAAAGAAACATTGAAGTATCCATACCACAAAAGTTTAGCAAGTTGGAAGGCCAAAAGCTTCATCAATAATTTTAAAGGAATTAATGGATGGGGAAGAAGCACCTTACAAGAATTGGCAAATATTGACTACTCCATAACAAAAGAGATACATCAACATGAATTGGCTCAAGTTTTCAGGTAGAATTAAACTTCTATGTATTAACAGTGTTTTAAAATAGTTTTATAATATCAGGTGATCTAAGAATTTAATTTATTTATACTTATAAAAGTAAGGAGTTTAACATTATTGTTGCAGTATATGTCTTACTTTCCATGTTATTAATCACACTTTTTGGGCGACTGAATTATCTATAAATACTTTCAGAGTCTGTTTGGATTGACTTATTTTAAGTGCTTTTAAATTAAAATAGTTTTTAAGCATTTTTAATATGGAGTGTTTGGATAAATTAAAAAAATACTTATAAGTACTTGATTTTCTAAAATGCTAAAAATAAGTCAAAAGTCATAAGTTAAGAATTCTAACTTATAAATTTTGGCTTTTAAGTTAAAAGAAAAAGTCAACCCAAATAGGCTCTTAGTATCATATATCTATGTATAAAAATTAAATTCAAAGGTTCGATCCCCCTCGTGTTCCATTTTTCTGATGAAATATAACACATCTAGGCGATAGCCTATTAATTCAAAGGTTAATTATAAGCTAATGTTTAAGTTAAATTAGTAACCTTTCTTTCGGTGGAACGAATACATTTTATTAACCATTCCAAACTACTGCATCATTCTTTGCCATCCAAATCATGTCTAGCCATTTTGAACAATAGTCCTTTCATGTAAGTGTGTTGTAGCATGTAAAGCCTGAAAAATAAGACTAGTTACCTACTATAAACAAGTTAAAATTAATGCATCACCAGGGATTGGAAGGTCTCAATTGAATTTAAAAAAAAAGTTATTTTCACCATACTTAGAATAGTAAATCTTTCGATCAAATCTTTCTTTTTCAATTGATAATGTAAAAATTCTTTACGTCACGGATATGAGTGTTTTTTGATCCATTATATGTAGGTGGTGGAAAAGTCTTGGTTTAGCTGAAGAATTGAAACTTTTGAGAGACCAACCATTAAAATGGTATACTTGGCCAATGGCAGTCCTTACAGATCCAAGAATGTCACAACAAAGAATTGAGCTAGCACAATGCATTTCTTTCGTTTATGTCATTGATGACATCTTTGATGTTTATGTGACTGTTGAAGAGTTAACCCTTTTCACTCAAGCTGTCAATAGGTACTTTATTTGAGCTTTTAATTTATATATGTTGGTGGTGTAATTATTTTTTTTGTTGATGTTATCGGGCAACCTAAAAAATATGTACAAATAATCATCATAATAAAATACAGTAAAAGTAATCTGATAGTATAAAATATCTTTATTATTTCAGGGGGGAATTGAGTGCCATGATGAACTTACCAGAATACATGAGGTCACCTTATAAGGCTCTGTATGATACCATTAATTCCATTGGCAACAATATCTACAAAATTTATGGACGAAATCCCACTCAAAATTTGCGCAATATGGTATTATTCACATGCTTTTTGCATTGAAAATAACTCGCCCTATGAAAAATGAGTTAGTTAAATAATTTTCATGATCTTTTGAGTAATGAACTTTTTTTTTGGGGTGATTTCAGTGGGCAAGTCTATGCAATGCATTTCTAAAAGAAGCAAAATGGTTTGCCTCTGGGGTGGTGCCAACAACAGATGAGTACCTAAAGAATGGACTTGTTAGTTCTGGAGTTCATGTTGTGTTAGTTCACATGTTCTATATCTTAGGTCTTGGTGTAAGCTCTATTCATTTAGAAGATATATCAGCCATGTCCTCTTCCACGGCTATGATTCTTCGCCTTTGGGATGATCTTGGAAGTGCAAAGGTAACAAAAAGAAATTTTAGAAATTTAACCAAACTGTCTAATAAATTTTAGCATAACATAGTTAACGTGAGCGTGTGCAGGATGAGAATCAAGAAGGAAATGATGGTTCATACATAGAATGTTACATGAAGGAAAACAAAGATGCTTCCATTGAATTGGCAAGAGAACATGTACTTAAGCTAATAGAAGATGAATGGAAGCAGCTCAACAAGGAATATTTTTGTTTGATGAGTCCATCTTCAAGATCATTTTCAAAAGCTTCTCTCAATTCTGCAAGGATGGTCCCTCTTATGTATGGTTATGCTGATAATCAATCCCTTCCTGTCCTCCAAGAATATATTAAGTCTATGTTGTATGGTGATTTAGCAAAGTGAATTGTTAGAATACTGACCCCAGATTTGTCTAAGGAACAAGAATATATATTCTATCTGTTTCTTTATGAATTATTGAACTACGTTATGTAAAGCAAATAAAGTAATAACACAATATTTTATCGTGAAAAACCCCGGCTCATAAAAGGTAAAAAAAAAATACGACCTACACTTCCGTAGGATTTAACTTAAATTCACTAAACTCTGAGCTTCAATAGTTTAAGATTACAAACCTATGTAACCTAAGGAATTATAAACTCTAATTCCTATGAATCAACAATCACCCTTGACTGATGAATCTACTTCAAGTTATTGATTCATATTACAACTCTTGCAATTATAGGAACTAACTCTAATCCCTAAACTTCAACACAAACCTCCCAAGGTTTATGTTCCCAAATCTTCAAGTCGCCCCAATTTGAAAACTATATTCCTACTTCAGTTTATACCTCAGTGGATCTATAAAGCATTAAAGATACAATTCGATAAAATGCAATACAAGAAAACTTGACTTACGAACTATAAAGCATAAGTCTATAGATCAGGTTCTGCAATCTTGTTTCCTTGCGTTGGCTTCATTTGGATCTTCGGTAGAAATCTCTCAAATATGAACTCCCTAATGGATTGTGTTCTGCTTGTAACTCTTTGTGTAAGTGCGCAAGATTTTTTGTGAAACCTTTGCAGTATTTATAGATATTTGACATCTCCTTCTTTGAGTTGGAGTTGGTGTTCTTTTACTGCTTTCCTTTCCTTGTAGACTTGCAAGACCTCTCTATCTTTGAGTTGGAGTTGGTGTTCTTTTACTGCTTTCCTTTCCTTGTAGACTTGCAAGACCTCTCTATCTTTGAGTTGGAGTAGATGTCTTTTTATAGTTTCCCTTTTCTTATAGGAATCCTCTTAAGAATAGAAACTTTATGCAATTGGACAGGTTAAAAACGCGCTCCATCCACCGCCTTAAACTTTATGCAAATGGATATAGCTTGAAAATAAATTTTAGAAGTTTCTTTTCTTTTCTTAAACTTAATGCTAAATTAGAACCAACATAAGTTGAAATGGAAGGATAAACTGATAATTTCTAGTGAAATTCGAGGGAAGAAAATTAGAAATAGAATGTGGGTTAAGGGATGTAGGGTGCATCTGCAGACGGATTAACAACTATGAAGGAGACTTACCGAGATTTCTCTAGATAGCTCAAATAAAAGAAGCTATATAAATACATCCAGATTAATTAATTATCCTCACTCAACAATGTAATTGTAAGGCTAATCTAGATAGAAGATTAGACGCTCGAAAAATCATCACCATATTATTAATCTTGTGAATCAGAAATTCAATAAATATCTTAAAGTAGCTTAACATCTATAATTTGATATATTACATATAGATTATAGCATTCAATGCTTGAGCTAATATATACATTAGTATCAAGTACATCATAAACAATAGGCTGACTAGGTGCATCATCATATTTAGCATGATGACTAGGTACTTCTATACCACTTGGAAAGTGTTACAATTTGTACACAAGGCAGATTACATAAGGCAGCGTGAGTTCATCAAAATCTACATGCCTTGAAACAGAGACCTTTCTAATTGGAGGGTGGTATAATATATGTGCTGTCACGATCCTAATCCGTCGTGATTGGCATCCACTCTAACCCTCCAATGGGAGAATCATTATTACAATCCAGACTAAGTAGAAATAATAAGCGATAAGCAATTTAAGATGTGGAAACATGTTAAATATAGAAAAAGATGCCGACTCC
The DNA here is from genome assembly GCF_947179165.1 of Solanum dulcamara. NCBI lineage: Eukaryota > Viridiplantae > Streptophyta > Magnoliopsida > Solanales > Solanaceae > Solanum > Solanum dulcamara. Next base: position 63,037,972 of record NC_077248.1, on the reverse strand, counting down.
CCATAAACTCAGCCAATCCAACTAAAACATGCGGAAATATCCCTAGAATATGAAAATCATTTTACCAAAACTCTAATGAAATAACAAGTCAAAAGAAAGGGGATGCAACCCTGAAAGTCATAACCAAAGTGTCCAAAAATCAATGTTCGGAAAGGAGGGACCAAGATAGAGATTTTGTCCAAGTCTAGCCTAGGCTCCAATTTTCCGAGTCATTATCTGAATGTTTTCTGGCCATATTTCCTTCCCATTGACTTATCTATAACGATGGCAACAGATCGTTACATGTACCTCTTGTGTAAACTATTGTAGTTAATTAAAACACATTAATATATTTTAGGTGATAACTTAGTCTTGCCTTTCAAATATGACAAACATTTGCATAAAAGGGACTTCATTATTTAGAGCTGAGAATGGTAGCCTATATTTATAAGTAACACATCAATTTGAAAGGCTTCAACCCACAATCACCCTGTTGTCTTCATCAAAAAGTTTGTGTATGACTGTAAGACTATCAAGGTTCTTAGTTCCCAAGTTTTAGGCGTTTGGCCATGAAATTAAAAAAAAAAAGAATTATTTTATTTGAAATTTTCAAAGTTGGATGTTTGGCCGTAGTTTTTACAGTTACTATTTAAAATTTAAATATATTTTTTTAAAAAAATTAAAATATTATTTGAACATGAAATATAATTTAAAGAGGTTATTTTATGAAAATAAAAAATTTAGGATTTTTTTAAAACAAAATAAATTAAAATGAAATATGTAAAAACAAAGTTTTGTGCGTTTCCAAATTCCAAATACAATTTGAAATTGTATTTGGAATTTCCATGGCCAAATGTTGACATGTGAAATAATTTTTCGAAAAAAGTGAAACTTTCATGGTTATTTTTGCGTAAGTTGATTTTTTTTTTAAAAAAGTGCAGAGAAGATGTTGAAAGTGATAAGGACGCATTATTTGGTACTATTGCTTTTGACAAGTGATTTGAACAGGAATAAAGCTTTTTTTGGGGGGTGATTTCAGTGGGCAAGTCTATGCAATGCATTTCCAAAAGAAGCAAAATGGTTTGCCTCTGGGGTGGTGCCAACAACAGATGAGTACCTAAAGAATGGACTTGTTAGTTCTGGAGTTCATGTTGTGTTAGTTCACATGTTCTATATCTTAGGTCTTGGTGTAAGCTCTATTCATTTAGAAGATATATCAGCCATGTCCTCTTCCACGGCTATGATTCTTCGCCTTTGGGATGATCTTGGAAGTGCAAAGGTAACAAAAAGAAATCATGCTACTCTATCATTTCTTTCCTATTGAAATTCGTCGCTAATATATTGTTAATCTACTTTACTTACAACTTTTAGTACTTCCTCTATTCTTTTTACGTGACATACTTTTTGTTTTTCCCAAATAGATGACATGGAAACATTTTATCTTTTAAGTTTTTAATGTACTCTTTATAGCATGAACTTATAATCGCATAATGTATGTGACATGTTTTAGATCAAATATTTCAAAAGTCATTGTTTTAAAAAAAATTCTTAGAACCAATTTGATCAAGTTGTTGAAATTGGTTTATTATGAGTACTTATTAAAATTGCTTTTTGAAAAACTGTTTTGAGAGTGTAGCAATTTGTGTTTTGCCAATAATATTTTCAAACGTGCTTTTAAGTATCAATTTACACAAAGAAAGTTACTCCTAATTAATTAGGTAATATGAATTTGTATGAGTGATCTTGCGCTAGAAAAATCAAAAGCACTTATTTTTATGGAGAAGTTACTTTTCTCAGGTTCTACTTACAAGAAAAAAAACAGTTTATATTACTACTCAAAACTACTGATTTCTTCACTTAAAAGTTTGGCAAAACACCTTCATTCTCTAAAATAAATGTTTTTTTTATAAGAATAAGTAGCTTTAGCCTTCAGAAATTTGACCAAACAGTCTAATAAACTTCATGCTTAGTCAAACATCGTCATATGAATTAGGATTGAGAAAATAATTTATTTTTCGTGCTTATGATTTTTAACACAACATAGTTAACATGCGCGCATACAGGATGAAAATCAAGAAGGAAATGATGGTTCATACGTAGAATGTTACATGAAGGTAAACAAAGATGCTTCCATTTTATCAGCAAGAGAGCATGTGATTAAGCTAATAGAAGATGAATGGAAGCAACTCAATAGAGTATATCTCTGTCTGATGAGTTCATCTTCGAGATCATTTTCAAAAGCTTCTCTTAATTCTGCAAGGATGGTTCCTCTTGTGTACAATTAGGATGATAAGCAATCCTTCCTTGTCCTCCAAGAATATATTAAGTCTATGTTGTATAGTGATTTATCAATGTGATTAAAGTAGAGAGCTTTTTTAGAAAAAAATTTAGAAACCGCTATAAATTGAGATAGAAGGAGTAATACATTTTAAATATAAGATACAGAATTGTTAAAGTGCTGATAAGTGTATCTTCAAGGTGGAATTTGAAACCTCAAGAAGGTAATATCTATCCTTCATGTGTAGTTGAGTTGTGTTTAAAAGTTGACACCGTAATTGATTCGTATCTCTTAATAAGCTTTATATAGTGTAAATGTGACATACACTATACATACATAAAATGAAAATAACTCTTTACCCAAAAAATTAAGAACTCATTTTCTCTCATGTTTCACATGTCCTTCACCGCACCACCACCATAACAATCAGTGTGGGGGTATTTATTCAAGTCATATCACATTCTCTCATGTGGGAGTATTATGATTTTTTGTTTGCATGTCATCACCTTAAAGGAATATTAGAATTGATTAAGTTTGTTTTACTCCAATAGCTATCCCCACACACTTTTGGCTTCTTTGTTTGATTTCTTTCTCTTTTGGTTAGTGGAATTGAATATGATAATGATATGCAAAGACTATAGTGAATAAGAATGCTAAAAGCCAACGTAACATTTCCATATACAAGATTAAGTATTCGCACGTCGAAAAAATAATAGTTAAAACTAAATGTCATGATCCAAAAATAAAGGTCATAATGACACATACCCCAAACCCAATCTAGTGTATAAGCCGAAAAATCGAATTCAAGAATGTCACGATCCCGAACCACCGTGCTGGCTCCCATACTAACCCTCCGGTGGGAGAACTATTACTACAGCCCAACTAACAAACGATCGCAAGATATAAACAAATTTAAAGATGTGGGAGCAGGGTAAATCATTAAGAAGCATTGAGTTTTCATAAACTCAGAAACAATTGTCTGAACATCTAAGTCCCTGAAGAGGGACAAGAAATAAGAGAGTCCACGGCAACTTGAAAGAAACAACTCACCCTTGAACTCGAACAAAAGTCACTCCTCTAAACTATGTCTCTCCGCAGCCTGCTGAATATGCCCTATACTCAACAAAAATAGAGCAAATGTAGTATTAGTACACAAAATTAACATTGTACTAGTAGGATCACATGACTAGCCAGTAAGTAGATCATGGACAAGTAAACTCAACATAATAAGTACATCTATATATAGAATGGCTTAAGCATTTTCATCTCAAACAATACTCAGCAAGATCACAGTTCAATAATCTCAATATCACACATACTTCACATAAGGATCCACTCAAGGGACTTACAAACACTTAACTTGTATCGAAACGTGACACCCGGTCCAAGGCTTGTGTCAAAACATAGCACCCGATCCAAGTATATTTCGAAATGTGACACCTGATTCAATTTATATGTCGGAACGTGACACCCGATCCCAACATTGAAGCAATCACAATTTCACATCCACACTACTAAAAAACTACCAAAAAACGATGCAAAAAAGCGACGGACTGCGTCGCTTTTTTGTTCAAACTCGACGGAAAAGAGATGCAGTCACGTTCGTCACTTTTGAAGGAGCGACGGACAGGGCCGTAAAAAGGGATGGACTGTGTCGCCCCTAATGTTTTTAATTAAAAAATATATATAAAAAAATGACGGACTCCGTTGTTTTTTTTTTAAAAAAAATTATTTAATAAAAAGCGACGGACGTTTAGTCTCCGTCCGTCGCTTTGTTTATCTTAAAATTTTGCAGAAGAGCGACGGACAGGTTTCTTTAGTCCGTCGCTTTTCTGAAAAAATATAAAAACAAAAAACCAAAAAAACGATGGACTAAAGGACCCTGTCCGTCGTTTTTCTGGAAAAATATATAAAAAAACCCAGAAAAGCGACGGACTAAAGGACCCTGTCCGTCGCTTTTCTGCAAAACTTTTGATAGCATAAACCTGCAGTTTCTGCTGCCCACATGCAATCAAAATTCAATTCAATTGTATTCAATTCAGCCCATTCAAACACAAATAACAGCAAACAAAATCCACAAAATACATAATAACAAACATAATTAAACACTTAAAATGAATAAAATCATAATTTAGAATGATTTAAAGTGTTTCAAAGTTAACAAAAAAACTCAAAATGTTCATAAACTAACATAGGAAACCCTAAGGACTATTTTCTATATATTCATCACTTTCGTCGGAATCATCCGGAGTGGACGCTCTTGAATAACGGGGCGGAGGCTGACGGGCGAGGTTGAACACTTGTTCTTTAATTTTCTCAACTTGTTCATTCATACTTTTTTGATCCTCGATACTTCTTTTCTTTGATTCTGCCAATGCGCGTGTAAGTTCTGCAATTTGCTGAGGGCCTCGTCTTGACGCGATGATACAATACCTTCTAAACCTGATTAGAGTCGTCGTACATTATTCTTAGAGCCCATTCCATATATTCGGCCCTTGTGGCTGCCTCCAACCACTTTTTCTGTCCAAATTTGAGTGGACTGTTCAGGCATTAGCTGAACCGAATCTCCCATCTCACGTACGTGCCGCTCAGAATAACTTACATAGGCCCGTTCGACCCTTTCCTCCAGCCACTCAGCCATAAACTCAGCCAATCCAACTAAAACATGCGGAAATATCCCTAGAATATGAAAATTATTTTACCAAAACTCTAATGAAATAACAAGTCAAAAGAAAGGGGATGCAACCCTGAAAGTCATAACCAAAGTGTCCAAAAATCTATGTTCGGAAAGGAGGGACCAAGATAGAGATTTCGTCCAAGTCTAGCCTAGGCTCCAATTTTTCGAGTCATTATCTGAATGTTTTCTGGCCATATTTCCTTCCCATTGGTTTATCTATAACGGCAACAGATCGTTATATGTACCTCTTGTGTAAACTATTGTAGTTAATTAAAACACATTAATATATTTTAGGTGATAACTTAGTCTTGCCTTTCAAATATGACAAACATTTGCATAAAAGGGACTTCATTATTTAGAGCTGAGAATGGTAGCCTATATTTATAACACATCAATTTGAAAGGCTTCAACCCACAATCACCCTGTTGTCTTCATCAAAAAGTTTGTGTATGACTGTAAGACTATCAAGGTTCTTAGTTCCCAAGTATTAGGCGTTTGACCATGAAATTAAAAAAAAGAATTATTTTATTTGAAATTTTCAAAGTTGGATGTTTGGCCGTAGTTTTTACAGTTACTATTTAAAATTTAAAAGTATTTTTTTAAAAAAATTAAAATATTATTTGAACATGAAATGTAATTTAAAGAGGTTATTTTATGAAAATAAAAAATTTAGAATTTTTTAAAAACAAAATAAATTAAAATGAAAAATGTAAAAACAAAGTTTTGTGCGTTTCCAAATTCCAAATACAATTTGAAATTGTATTTGGAATTTCCATGGCCAAATGTTGACATGTGAAATAATTTTTCGAAAAAAGTGAAACTTTCATGGTTATTTTTGCGTAAGTTGATTTTTTTAAAAAAAAAGTGCAGAGAAGATGTTGAAAGTGATAAGGACGCATTATTTGGTACTATTGCTTTTGACAAGTGATTTGAACAGGAATAAAGCTTGATTGTATTGATTTGTGCATATGATGTCCGTGAAATCTAAACATGCCTAATACTTGGTGCTCTATACTCGTCCAACAATTCCTATGCAAATTATGTGTTAAATTTTCTAATTATCACCGTTGACCTTCAAAATTCTTTAACAAATGAATGATAAAAGTTATTAAAATCTATATAAATATGAAGTTTGAGAATAACCCAAAGAATGTATAGTATTATATATTTACTAATTGAGAACATTGTGGATGAATTATATGAATATTTCTTCAGAAAATAGACAGCTGAAACTTATAACTTCACTTACTATTGGTATTGATGTCTTAATTCTGTATTTCTTAAAATTATCAATCCTTTTATCATTTTCCTATTAATTTTGTATTTATTCATGATGAAGTTATGCTCTATGTTATAGTACTGATCAAATTTATTGATTATTTATTTTCAAGGAGAAAAAATATGTTGTTTGATATCATTTTCTTAAGAAATTGTAAGTTTGTTAATTGTTTAAAAGTTGAGATGTCGTAATTGATTTGTATCTCTTAATAAGCTTTATACTAGTTAAGAAAAACTCGTGTTGTGTTGTGCATGGACTTGATATTTATTCACAAATTTATTTTTTAGGTGGTATTAATTGAATGATTTTTAATCATCTCATTAATTGTGAAATAAATACCTAAGAAATATTATCAATATTGAAAAATTTTAAGTGGTATTGATTAAATGATTTAAAATTTTTGCTTTAAAATAAACTTTTTGTATATATTTGTGTTGTAGTAAATTATCTCATTTTTTCCCCTCTCAAATCTAATGTGAAGAGACTCATTGAGATGTCCATTGTTAAAGTTTTTTTATCGACCGTTGATTTTTCACTCAACGTAATTACAAAATATACACAAATATTAGCAAAATTCAAAATAATAGATATAAATTTAAAACTAAATTTCATTGGTAAAAATCTACGGGCAGGTCGGTGGATCAACGGACCCATAATTTCATAAAAATTATACACTAATTAAATTTTTTTAAAAAAATTTTAAAAATATTTTTTATTTAACTTTTTTCAAAAATTCCTTGCTGAAGCAGGCACTACCTCAACTCTCTCTTATATAATAAGAAAATAAGTAGTGTAAATGTGACCTACACTATAAGTATATATACATAAAATGAAAATAACACTATTTACCACCCACAGAAACTCACTTTCTCTCATGTTATCACATGTCCTTTATCACCACACCACCACCATAACAATCAGTGTGGGGTATTGATGGAGTAGGCTCAAGAGTCAACACTTTCTCATGTGGGAGTATTTTGTTTCTCTCCCATAGCTATCCCCCCACACTTTTGGCTTATTTGTTTGATTTCTTTCTCCTTTGGTCGGTGGAATGGAATAGTGGAATGGAATATGATAATGATATGCAAAGACTATATTGGATAAGAATGCCAAAAACCAACATTTCCACATGCAAGATTAACTATTCCTACGTTAACAAAATAATTAAGAATGTTATGAATATCAACAAAAAAAATTGATTAGATAATTGAGGAAGCATACTCTTTGTTTAAAATAATTTAACTTCAATTTTTTAAAATTTTAATCCAATTAATATGATTTTATAATTACATAACTAGTCATTAAAATTCTAGAATTAATTTCTTAGATCGTCGAATAGTTATTATCTCAAAAATAATTTATCAATGAATAGATTTCTTTGTTCTTAAACGGGAAGGCGTCCGGAAAGGTGGGGTTTATTATTTCGGGATCCCCTTTAGTTTCATGTAAGGATTAAAGTTGTTTCATACCGATAGATTTTTGCAATATTAGTGAAAATTTTAATTTTGATAGTAGGTTAGTTTTATTTTTATGAGTACAAATTAATTCTTGTTTAATGTAATTACCATATAAGTGATCAAATGATTATGGATTGAGTCGTGGTACCTAAATCTTATAATTGGAAGGTCACACGTATGTTTGGTAGATGTAACAATTAGAACCGTTGTTATTTAGCAAGGAAATTTTTTGTAAAGATTTAAGTTGTCTGGACTGCACCATCTCGCCAGAGCGTGAAGATTCCCGCTACGGCGGCGGCGCCACAGCGGGATGGAAGTCGCCAAAGCGAAATGGTCAGGGACAGAACTTAAACACGCGAAGTCTTATTTTCTCCTCTTTTTCCTAAGTGCCCAAAAGAGGCGATGATCACCCCAGAAACCCTCAAAAAGGCTGCTCTAGGCTTGTGAAGGAGGGAGAAGGCGATTCTAGCGCAAAGAAGGTTGCAATCGGCGAAATTCAAGCCTGCTTCCACCATTCCATTGTTCGAAAGCTAGGATCAAAGCCACAATACCTCTGTACAACTGCTTGGCGACCAGGGAGGCTAGGTTTTCTCAATTGAGTAGTTATAAATTCGTTCTCATCGCTTAATATAATATAGATTGATGGGAGATTTCATGCATAGGCATTCAAACACGGAGTCTAGATGATTAAATGATTGTCAATTGTTGTTTAGAATGGGAATGTATATTGTTGTTTACAATACCTCTTTGCAGCTGCTTGGCGACCAAGTAGGCTAGGTTTTCTCAATTGAATAGTTATAAATTCGTTCTCACCGCTTAATATAATATAGATTGATGGGAGATTTCATGCATAGGCATTCAGACACGAAGTCTAGATGATTAAATGATTGTCAATTGTTGTTTAGAATGAGAATGTATATTGTGGGTCATGATTATTATATTGCTAGTGAATAAGGTCAAATTTTGAATGTTAACCTTGGTGAAATTATTTAGAAGGTCAATGACTCTTGTGAGATAAAGTGTAGACAATAGTTGGATCATAACGGAATCCTAAAACTTGGAGATTATGGGCTATTAATGTATATAGAGGGATAGGTTTATACAATACTTGTGTGTGTTTATGCTGATTATTCTATGTGAATTGCTTAAGTAATGCGTATCATGAAATAAAGGGTGAATGTAAATGACCTATTGTTGATAAATCTCATGCCATGAACCTATTTGATTACATGTGGCTGTAGGTCATGGTTTAGACTATATCATAGATAGACTCTTAATAGTGATTGAGTAATGATGTGATGTTTACCATGCATTTAGTTATTATGGTTGAGTGATTGATATGTTGTCGTGCTTGGTCTACAATCCCAAGATCGTGAAATTCATAATCTTGAATTTGCTCTACCAAAAGTGATGTCTTGAGTAAAAACGATTTGATGAAATATTGTTAATGAAGGGAAAATAGAATAAAACTAATGAAATGACTATTTGTGAACAATTGCATATAATGAACATGTTACTTGATTGTGAAAGTATGTGAACTATTCGTTGTGGACTATGATTGTGTTTGTGTTTGTGATTGTGATATTGGATTGGGTGTCACATTCCAACATATTGAATTAGATGTCATGCTCTGACACATATATTGGATCGGGTGTCACGTTTCGACATATATATTGGATCGGGTATCACGTTCCAACACATATATAGTTTGGGTATGGGTTCCATGTGAGAACCATTGTGTGGCTATCATCTGTGAATTATTCTTGACATATGGGTGATAATAGAGAAACTGATCCAATTATAATTAAGCATGCCCATCCTGTGTAATAATTGATATGAAAGGATCGAAGGTCCAAGTGTTATCATGTTAACTGTTGCATTTAAAATTTACACTGTGAAACTGTATATTGCTCTTGAAATGATAAATTGGTAATATGCTTTTGTATATGCCTGTTCAAATTATGTTATGGTGGCTAGATGCGTTCGTATCATATGTATAAGGCCATGGATAAACAAGTAGAGAGCATTTGATCTGTCGTTTAGTAAGATCAGTGACTTAGAGTCAGCTATTGATAGTGTCCTGTTGGTACATGTGAAAATAGAGTAATTGGGAGAGAATTCAAAGATTTTGTCTCCGCACAGGCCGCCCTGCCAGGAAGAATCCCATTTTGGCGAGGCCGCTAGAGCAAGTTAGGTCTCGCCACAATAGGCCAATATATTTAGAAGAGGAGCCTTAGTACACCTTAATATTTCCCTTTTGTAAGTGAGATGTTAATTATTCTAGGGCCAGGTGTTGGCGCGAAAGCTTAAGGAAAGTAGACTAGTTAGACAAGTTAGTGATCCCATAGTTCAGAAACTCATCTATATGATAAAAGGGATAGGTCTTGATCTAATTTAGAGTTGGCTGCGGACCAACTAGAAGAGATGAGAGTTAGGCTTGAATGACGTTAATGAGGTTAATGGGAATGATAAGAGTTTGTGTATAAAGGTTTGACAAATGTATTTCCTTAATAAAATGTTTTCTTCTGATTGATTTATTTATATTATATAGTGCGTATTGGGTTGACCTGTAATGACCTGCTCTCTTCGTTAGGGATAGGTCAATGGGGAAGGATTTTGGGCCAAAAAACTTCAGAAAATTTGAGCCTAGGTCAAACTTGGATGAATTCTGAGTCAGGTGAAGTTTAGGATAATCACTTGAATGATGGAAGGTCAAATTTATAATTTGGTTGAACAGGCTGATAGCCAAGGCGATGCGGAGCATTTATAACTTCATAAAATCGCATTCGGGCAAGTAAAACTCCCGAAATTGATGTTTGTGTGAGGGGTATATTTTAATACGTCTATGAAAAGGGGTGTGTTGTGAAAGGGGGCTTGAAGAACAAAATCTGAGCTCACTGTTCCCTCATATCCCACCAGATCGGGATTATTCCTGCCATAGCGGGGCCTCTATAGTGGGACAATCGCAACTTGAATTGTGAAAAAGATCAGAAATGGCCTTTTCTGCAAGAATCAATTTCAAAAACCCCAAGAGGCGACCTAGGGCGATTTTCATTGATTTTCCACGAATTTCCATGCTCAAGGTAAGTTTTTACTCCCTAAATTCATATTTTGATTCTTAGAAACTAGAAGTATGGGTGATAATAATTGGGGGAGAGTTTGAACTGAAAATCTATGGTGGGAAATAACCCTAAGGTAAAATTAGGATCATGGGTTTGGCCTAGAAAATGAAATTGTGTTATATTTCTTAATAGTTAGGCCATTGTATTGATCCTTGATATGTATTTAATGTTTCTAGACCAAGAACGAGAAGAATGAATCCGGAAAGAGAAGGTTGTTGCATTGTAAGGTTTTGAAAGCCTGAATTTGAGGTAGGTGATGGTCTAGTTTCTCGTATGTTTTTCATATACTTCTTAAATTGATTCATGATATGCATGTGTTTATAAGAATATGGAAACATGCTAGATTATATGTGAAATGATCACTTGCTGGCCTGTTATTGTGATGTACCTATTCTTGGTGGTGTAAATATTGTAAACATTGAATGTTCTTATGATTGTGATATCTTAGGATCAGGTGTCACGTTCCGATACGTAAATTGGATTGGGTGTCATGTTCCGACACTTGATTGGATTAGTTGTTACATTCTGACATATTTTTACATCGGGTGTCACATTTCAACACAAGGTTGATTATTTACAAGTCCATTGAGAGGACCCTTGTGTGAATTTGTAGCATATGGAAGACATTGAGCTATGAAATTGACATGTGGTTGACTTATTTTATATATGTAAATGCCTATTGTGTAGAAATTTACTTGTCTATGATCTGCCTACTGGCTAACCGCGTGATTCTATCATTACACCATTATTTTGTGTACTGATATTACTCTTGCTCTGCCTTTTTATTAAGTACCCGGCATATTCAGCCAGTTGTAGAGAGACCTCGATTGGAAGATTCATAGGGTGTTCAAAGTTCAAGGGTGAGCTATTCTGTCATGCTGTCGTAAATTTTTCTATTTATCTCAGTCCTTTTTTCGAGACTCAGATGTTCAGATAATGTTCTTATTTATTTAGTTTCTATTTAGAGTTGTACTTTTCTAGACTTGTTAGTTAGAGTTTTGGTATGATGAATTTCAGTTCCTAACTTCTGCATAACGTTGTTATTAACATGGTTGGCTGAGTTTATGGAAACTCAACATTATTTTTGATTTATTTATGCTTCTGCATGTCTTTAACTATTATCTCCTAAAGTTTGATAAACTGGGCTATAGAAATAGGTTTTCCACTGAAATAAGTATTGTGGGTGCCAGTCACGGCGGGTTTGAATTGTGACAAAGTTAGTATCAGAGCCTAGGTTCATTGATATCGTCATACCAAAATAAGTCTAGTAGAATCTTGCAGAATGATATAGAGACGTCTCTACTTTTCTTCAAGAGGCTACCAGATTTTTGGAAATTTTTTACTGTCTTTCTTCTTTCGAGCTATAACTTGGTTTCAATTGGTATCAAGTAATCCAAAATGGTATCTAATCTCTTTCACTCTCTTATTCGCAGATGGTTAACACATTTTACAATGGTATCAGGCCAGTAGCTCCAGTTGAGATCGAGGAAGAGCCAGCGTTTGAGGGCGTGGCAGAAGGAGATGTAGGAGAAGTAGCCGAGGCATGAGTAGAAGGAGGGAAGAACTTACCAGAGCAGAGGTCCCTATTGAAGAGGTGTTGGCAGGTGAGGCCCCTCCGGCTCCCAGAATAAGTTTAAGGGATAGGTAAAAGTTGGAGAGGAACAGGAGCAAGCAGAATAAGAGGAGGATAATTGAGCTGAGGCTACTGGTATTCCCTCTTTGAATCCAATCTTGGCCCAGCAGATCATGGCATTCTTGAGTGGGCTAGCTGGCACTGGCACCATCCCCACCATGCCCACATCACCAACTCCTGTTGACCGTTCGTTTGCTGCTGCAATCAGCCAATAGATGAAGTGATAGGCACAGATGCTTCTTTAGGCCACTAATGGATCATGTGATGACTGGTACTGAGCATGACATGCTTACCTAATTCTTCAAGCTCAAAACTCCAATTTTCTAGGGTATTGAAAAGGAGTATGCCTACGAGTTTATTTTGGATTTCTATAAGAGGCTACACAAGTTCGGCATAGTGTATCATCATGGAGTAGAGTTTGTGACTTTCCAACTACTGGGAGAGGCCAAGCAGTGGTGGAGGGCCTATGTGGAGTGTCGTTCGCCTGTGTTGCTACCACTTATTTGGACTCAATTCTATGCTCTATTTTTACAGAAGTATGTGCCCCGCACCTTGAGTGACAGAAAAAAGGCTGAGTTTATAGCCCTTGAGCAGGGAGGGTTATCGGTATCTGCTTATGAGGACAAATTTTATGTACTGTCCAGGTACGCTACCCGACTGGTTACTACTAGAGAGATATGATCGCCACAACTGTCGGGCATGAGCGTCTAGCTGATAAGAAATAAAGTCAGCTTCTCTCAACCCCATTAAACCTAAGCCTGCAGCTGCTCGCGGCAAGTAAGTAGAAACTCGTGGGCATCCTCACTCACAGTCTCTAAAAACCTCGGCAGTGATAGTCTAAGGGACAATCCAAACATCTTCTACTCCCGAAGTGGCATAACTCCCTCTAAATCATCATACTGAGCGGTAGGTGCCGATGGCTGCTGCAAAACTAGCGCCTCTAGTGCAGGTTGACCCTGCGGTTGCTAGAGCGGCTAGAGCTGGAGCCTGCTGCATACCCCCAATAGCAGCTAATATCTGGGGGAACATCACCTGAAGGTCCAAAGCTGCAACTGGCTCGGGCGATGGTTGGGTTGGTTCCGACCCCACCGATTGATGGTGTACTCGAGCTATCTATGGCTCCCAAAATACTTTATTATGCTCATATAAAAAATAAAATACTCAATTAACTCATCTAATCTCATTTAGAACTTAGCTCAAGACTCAACTCATCTCAACTCAAGAATGCATTTAAAACATAGTTTAAATCTTCAACTCAAACTCGAAATAGATAATGTTAAGTAATAATGTTTAACTCGATTATGCTCAAAACACTCATGCTCCAATTAAAGATCAAGAGACTTCTCAATTCGACCTATACTCAACTCTTTCTAACACAAAGATGATAAATAACCACTCTTTAAAAGTCAAATAGGACATAACATGACTAGTACCTACACATTCACAAATCATTTCTTAAAAACTCCATTAATGCATAAAATACGAATGGAAATCTCTATTAAGATTCATGGGAGTGCAAACATGAATCCACACTTTCAAAAATACTTAATTCAAGAAAACCCATCAAGGTACATTAAAATATATACAAAAAATACAATGGAATTCATAACCAATATTTATGATTATATTTATTCATTAACTGTGCAATGTGCGGATACGTATACTAGTTAAAATAAAGTAAGCCAAATGGCTATTTTAAGTAATTAATAATAATTCAATAATATTTTATTTATTTTTTTCTCTAAAATATTTATCATGTTTTTGTTTTTCAAGAGCCTATTGTATTAATATTTTAAATTTTAATTTCGCTGCTGAATCCATAATGAATAATCTCGAAATGAGACATGTTAAGCCACATGAAAAAAGAAATTTTTTTCCCAAGATATTCACTTAATGTCTTACATTGTTCTCTTCTCTTGAACATATATAACTTATTCTCTTGTCCCAATTTATACGACATAATTTAGATTTTGAAAATCAATTTTTTTATTTTGACCATGAATTCAGATATATAATTTTAAAATCTTTTGAAAATTAATTTACATATTTAAAAACTATATAAGAAGTACTATAAATTACATTAATCAATAATTTAAAATATTTAAAGAGCATAGGAATAAATCATGATCAAGAATTTCTTGTCCGACTCTCAAAATTTGGATTATATATGTCAAATAAATTGAGATGGAAAGAGTAATAATTCAAAATATCATATGTACAGTCTATAAAAGCAATTATAGACCAACACACAAAACACATGTATGCCATGTGTTAAATTATTATTCAAAAAGGAAAAACTCATCTAGGAACGTACAAAGTTGTCACTTACAAATCAAGCTACTTGCTTTAACATTCACAATTTATGAATATTATTTTTTCCAGCATTTTAAGGTTTGAACAGTTCCATGGACCACAATTTTCTTGATTGGTTGTTTTCATTAATAAAGGACATCTCTTTATGGTGCAACCACTAATAAGATTAAAAATTAAAGGCATATATTTTTCTTATCTTAATATCACTACTAATAAATTAGATTGAACTTACGTAAAACAATGTAAAAGTTAAAAAAATAGGTGATAAGTCAATTAAATGCTGGGAAATTTTTTGTGGCAAACAACAACTTAGGGGTACCATAGATTATGCTGGCAGTAGATCCAACTTTAATAGAACTTGTATAGACATTTTTTTTGAATTCTATACATATGACCACTATAGTTGGTTGTTAAATTTTTGGAGAAAATTATGCAGAGGCGTATTTAAGCCATTTGTGTAGCTATAAGAATATATGCGAATCTCTTTTATAGCGATGGTTATATCAATTCTAAATCATAAAATTGAGGAATATATCAAATTATTTTCCCTTAAATATAATTTTCGAAAAAGGACCAAAATTACCTTTCAGTTATTCGAAATAGACCAAATATACCCTTAAACTATATTTTGGCTCAAAAATATTCTTTCTGTCTTACTATTAGCTCAATTCTACCCCTCCGTATGACGGAATTGAATGTGGCATACCATGTGTATAATTTGGGTCTTATAATGGGTGGGGTGGGTGGAGATCTATGTGGCGTAATAATATATACATTGGATGCCACATTTCATTCCGTCAAACGGAAGGTAGAACTGAGTCAATAGTAAGATGGAAATGTTTCACGCCTCGAGAGGGTACCGTGGGCGTGGTCGGCACTCGGATACCATCGCTGGCCCCAAGCGAACCACTTGGTCTTATCACTTATTCAATTACTCGGTGGAAGACTTGACTCAATATATAATTTACTCAAGTGGGAATTTAGAAACATCATCATCAATAAATAAATAATAGATTAAAATACTCAAAGTATAATGTAACTCAATATCCTAAACTCAATAATAAAATTATGGTTTAAAAATAGACTCTGAAAAAATCCTTCTACTCAACTCTACTCTGTCTATGAAGCGTCTATCAACTATTCAGAAAGTGCTGAGACAAGCTCTCGGCTACCTTAAAAGGAACTACTCAAAGCGATGAATGAATTAAATATGATTCCTTCAAAATCAAGGAGGTCTTAGAACTATCAGGAAGGAAATAGATCTTCAACAGAGTATCTTGTCACGACCCAACCCCATGGCCGTGACTATAGCTCAAACTGGACTCTCGTGTACACACCTGTTATCTATAATCAATCAAGAACTAAACATGATATGAGACTTAAGGAAATAAAATGTTATCTCAAGACTATCCCATATTTATATATATAATGCGACCTGTCTCTTGAGGAGTTATAACATCAAAGATAATATAGTACATAAGCCGACAAGGCTATCATTACATGTAGGAACATCCCGCTATATATCATATACATATATGCAAGCCGACAAGGCCGCCACTATAAATAGGAACGTTCCCAAAATATAAGTCATACTAGTACAGTTGAATAACATCTATATACCACACACATATATGTCTACAGACCTCTAAGAATATCAACAGTAACATATGATGGGATAAGGCCCCGCCGTACCCATGAATAAATAAATATATACATCAAAAATATCTATATCGTAATTCTAGGCTCCGGGACAATGGAACACTTCCAAAATAGCTGAGTGGAAATCCTAAGCTGGCGGATTCCCGAAGTTAATATTTGTACCTGCGGACATGAAACACAGCCCCCCGAAGAAAGGGGGTCAGTACGATATATGTACTGAGTATATAAAGCATAACATATCATAAACGAGATCACATTTGAAGTAGAGATTCAGGAGATAAGTATGATACTCAAGAAGTCACTGTACCTGTGCCTTATGAAATAAAATCATGCATGATTATATCATATATCATATCCGGTCCATTGTGAACTCGATGAATCTTTTATATACATGTACCATATTTGGCCCATCATGGGGCCCAGCGCCATCATCACATCATCATATCATCATATCATATTATCATATATATATACCATACCCGGCCCTCTAATGAGGGACTCAGTGAACAATGCAGTGAAACTGTGCACGAATACATATCCGGCCCAGGACTCGGTGAAATATACATTAAGGCATGCACGAGTAGAGTAGTGAGTAACCATATGCATTTAAATCATCATTTGAGACTCCATAGAATAATTCAAATGAACCATCATTTGAAAATCAAGACAATATTCATTTCAAGTAACCTCCGATTGACCTTATAAATTATTCCAAATATGAATTATACAGAAGTATGATTTATACTAAAATACGACTTATACCAACTTGGATGGCTGGAATCATACATATGAATCAAGACATATCGATATAAAATTCTGAAAATTGAGAACATTCGACATCCTAGTATATCTAAGAATAAGAGCTTTATTGGAATTTTATACATTCGTCGTCCATTTGTTTCATAAGATCATGCCAAAAGAAAGAAAGGTTAGCTTTACATACCTTTAGCATTTATCCGCACACAATATGTATATGCTGCCCCATAGGATCTCAACCTATATTAATACGTTAAGAACTATGATTAGGCTATGGAAAAGCATAAAACGTACTTCGTCGTTAGGTTATTTTTGAAAATTTAGACAGCACCTCCCCTGAACTTCATCACCATTTTTCGAGTACATAAAAGCAAAACTGGATTTTAGAGCCTACATGAAAGTTTTAGCGCTATGAAATAGCTTTTCAGAACATCTTTAATCACTCAAAACGGAGCTTTACACAAGGAGTTATGCTAAAATTACTAACAGCAGTCCATCCAAAAACGGGGTTTGCAAAACACAAAATTCTGGGCAGCAACTCCCTTATACTACCCACTTTCCTCACTTCCCAAATCAGCCATACAATCACCAAGAAATATCACTAATCACACATTCAAATGCCATGTCAAGACAATCCAAGAAGATATTCAAAAATACTCCAAACAACCCACATAACATTTAACTTTCGTTTATTACCAACATGACGACTACGATGTCATCAAATTTTTTCTAATAAGTTGCAGCCATCACACCTTATTAAAATGATCTATAACAGCCCAACAAGCAACCATACAATGCATAATCATAACTTAAATTTAACACAAGCAGCCACACACTATAAGCCACCCTTAAATCAATTACAACTTCAACTTGACATATCGTATGCTTTCATTTTCGTTTTGTAATAAGCAACAATAACAACCACCACATTAATCGATGTTCCTCCATTATTTAGTTTAGAATAGCCCCAATATGTCCCAAACATTAAAATATACAATCCCTTCACTTTTAACACATAATTCATGACAATAATAGCAACAACGACAATCAACCCAATCTAATTTAAACGACTCCAAATCTGTCCATTTTAATACCAATACTAATCATGGGGTTTTCTTGATTCCAATTCCATTTAAGACAAGTTAATATCTTCATTATAACATTATTGGTAAGTTAAGGTAGCCCCCATTCATAACACTCAACAATAATTCCAATCCACATACAACTACTATATCTTCCAATTATCCTTAATGATCCATAGTCTTGTCGTTTTATCGAGACAATCCTAAAACAGCCCAACCAACATATGATGCAACATAAAACCTTAATTATCATTAATTTTCCAAGCTCAACAAGAATAACAACAATCTATCAAAGCATCCCCTAACTCATAACATAAAGAGGCTCAAAACCTTGCGATTACTTGTGAACACACCAAGGAAACTACATACGATTTTACACCTTATTTCGTACTATCTCTTTATCAAATTTTCGTGATTTATACCAGCCCACACACAACCACAACATCATTCATTCATATGCAAGAAAACTATGTTAATTTCACCATAAGTTCCGCAACAGCCCACAACCAATTACCACTTTAGCTCGAAATATCAAATTCTTCCATTTCCGTTATATAATCAACCACAACAATAACATAAACACTAGTTATAATTAATTATATCATTTTTAGATTAAGGCAGCCCATTATTTTCAACCAACACAATACAAATTTTAACTCTTAATCCCTCCAATCAACAAGAACAATAACACACCCAAAACATCCCACTAATTGAACAAGAATGATTTCCACTTTAACCATTTAATTTCTTTTATTCTCGTCACATAATTCATGATGACAACAACCAAAATACTACTTGAATTTAATTCATCAATTTCAACCAAGCAGCCCCCTAACACGGCTCAATAACACCTCAACATCAACACCCATAATTTCATACATTCATCAACTTATAAGAGATTAAATTGCTTCCAAGATGAGGAAAAAGATGGAATCTTACCTTAGGTTATAGTGACCCAACTTTGTTGGAATTTGAAACTTGGTTCATCAATGCTTTTGTTGCCCTAAAGACTTCATCTTGCTGCCATGACCTTGAAGAAAAACGCCACACTTGGAGCTGCTCCATCAACCATGGCCGAGCCTCTCTCTCTATTTGGAAAAGATGAGAGCTTCTCTCTTCTCTATTTGGACATGAAGTCTTCTCTTGAATGTTCTAGACCTTAAAAACATTTTTGGGCTAAAACATTGGTCAACAAGAAGACATATGTGCTGCCCCATATGCCTAGTTGCCCCCTACTAAAATGTGGACCAATAGAAATTGGCCATGTGGCAGTGGGGGGGACCATTTCTTTATCCCACTATTAGCTTAATTCATCTTAATTAATCCAAAATTCCCACATAAGAATCCAACCATGGTTAATTAATCTATAATATCAATTAATATTCCTACACTGATTAAAATTTATAACTAAGTCGAGCCATTTTAAAATTTGGGATTAAAAGTCCTTGAAGCCACCACGTGTCAGACTTTCTACTTGCGGCCAATGCCTTTGTTCAGTAAAACAGTCATATCTTTTGATTCTGATATCGAATAAATTCCCATAATCTATGGTTGGAAAGATAATCCAATTATCTATAACTTTAATCTTAGGAGTTTTCCGAAATTACCAAACAATGATATCGTTATGGTCTCCCCAAATTAGATCACCCGAAAACGTAGCGTAAAAACACCTTCTTTTTTTTAATGGCTTACACTTGGATTTGGCTCAAGGTTCCTTCTTGAGTTGTGTTTAACTTCACATTTATTATCCATATAACTTATCGTATGTCCCTTTATAAAATACCATCATGTGGGCCCTACCTCAGCTCACGATTACGAGGCAATATATCTTTTAACATATCATTCCAATCGTATTATACGAAATCCAAATATTATACTCATGCTATCCTCATGCTTCTACGGTAGAATTTCATTTTTTTATATTTGTAATATTTTCTCCCCCTCTGGCTTACATTAAGCCATCTGTAGCCTTAGTAACCTAAATTTTTCTTGGGTGTAACATATCTGTTGATGATCTCTAGTACATGTATTTGTATCATAAAATGATGCAGGCCAAATGACATCAATTAATAAAATATATGAGTATATAAAATAGTTGAAAGGAAACTTACTCAAAGATACTCAACTCAACTCATCTCATAGGACTCAACTCTGAAAATGGCTCAACTCAATAAAGCATACAATAAAATAATGTAATGCCTTAAATGATATGCAATAATAGATGCAACTCACTATATAAAAATATATTTTACTCTTAGATAATTTCTCTAACCGACAACCATCACTTATGAGCTAGTAGTGATACAACGAAGCGATGTCGTTTCCACATCCATCCAATACCTTGCCAGGATAAAGGACATCACATCTCAGGATCCAATCATCAAAGTCCTCTTTTTGGGACTTAAGAGGCATAGCCTCTATCCTACACTAGCTACGCAGTTCTGAGGTTTGAGTTAATTAAACTCTTACCCAACTCGGTGCTCAATACTTTTTCCAAAACATGTGCTCATATTAACTTCATCATCTAGTCTCATTGAAATTTAATTTAAACCATCAAACTCATCTCAACACATCATCATCATCATTACCTCTTCATGAATTATTACACTTGAAAATATCACTTACATCTCATCAAAACACCTTGCTTAAAACATCATTTAACCCAAAGAATCAAATTTGTTTAAACTCAATGTTTTTGCTCTTTCAAAACTCAATAATATATATAGTATTAATTTAAATCACTCTTTTTGTCAATGCATATTAAAAGCCAGCATCTTAACTCAAAACACGCATGAAAAAATAATAATGAACATCAAATCAATTAGGGTTCATGAAAAAGTAGCTACGAACAATAATTCCAAAAATATGAGAGATAAAATAATAATAATAATAATCTCGATGCATAAATATATGTAACTCAATAGAAAAAGAATTAACTCATTTAGAATTCAAAAATTAGGGTAAAACTCAACTATAACTCAATTATGATGAATTTAAATGTTATGAATAGCCTTACATACCTAGAATTCAAAACTTTACTCAGAATCAAAGAACTCAATGAACACTAGCTTTTCTCTTCGCTGGAGCATTTTATATACTATCTGGAGTATATGAATCTAGAATAGTATTTCTACACTACTAAAAATAAAAATTATATTTGAGAATAAGTAAAAAAGTGTATAGAGAGAAGAGTTGCTTGAGAAAGCTTGATGAACAAAATGAAAAAATAAGGTGGTATTTATAGGTGTTAAGGATGGACTTAACAATAAATAAAATAATTACAAAGAATAATCTTGAAAATTCAATGGATGATTGTAATGTCATGGGTGATGTCAAATGGAGGACTATTGATGTCATGGTGATGTTAAATGGATCTAGATTTTCCATGGTTGGTGAGATTTCTAATTAGGATTTGGTGTCTTCATATAAATTGTATCATCCTACAATGAGATGTGATTTTTCTTCTACAAATATTTCATTTCATCACAACACCAGGTCTTACAAAAATTAATTTATTTGACCTACTTATCCTCTGAATCTTAAGCTATGGTCTTCACAAAAGTTGTAGGTAATGATTTTGGGGTTATTCAGTAATTTGAATCACCTAATTTGAACTATCCTATGAAGAGTTATGCCCAAAATACAAGAAGCGGTATCATTTTCTTTGAGAATTGGAATACCACATACAACATTTTAGAGGGTGTTACAAAAGGATACTTTTGAGTCAGAATATAGTTTGAGGATATATATGATCTACTTCGAATAGTTGAAGAGTATTTTTGGCCATTTTCCGTATTATTGTTTTTGCACATTGATAGGAACATTTCAGAGTCTGGTCCACTACCATTGCCCACGGTGGACCTCATGGGGCTGTCCATCACATATCAGATGAGTTAGATATTCTTTTACAACAATCATTATTTACTATGTGGCTGAAACAACCTTTAAATGGGTCCCTATGTGCACAAATGTTATAAACGGGTTTCTAATACCTTCTATATTTATTTTGATATTCGACTAATTAAAAAAAAGTTCTAATTCTTTTGAAGTAAAATATATAATCAAATAAGGATATGACGCATGATGATTCAAATCTAATTAGACTTAACTCAATAGAGACGGCTGATTAGAGCTCAAGATCACACCTGATTTAAGGTTTTTCAGACAAGATTCTAGTTTGTTTTGTATTTGGTACATCGATGATTGTTTATCTCAATCTAGAGTTGTCACGATCCGATTCCTTAAGTCATGATGACACCTACTATAATCCACCAGTAGGTAAGCCAATCCGTCAACCCAGAACTTCAAGTAATAGGTTTGAGGGTAGAAACCAAATAAGAATGGCGAATTATAAAAGTAAGCAGAATGAATAAGCGGAAGTAAACCAAAACATAATTTAAACAACTAAAGATCCCTCCCAGAACCTGGAAGTCACAAGTTCAGATCTGCTACAAAATAAAAGATGAGTATAAGTCTCGAAAATGGACCAAAAATATATACAACAATTGGCTAGTCTCAAAAGGCAAAAGACGGGCCATCCATACTGAATGAGACAGAAATGATCCAAAAATGTCTTGTGCTCACCCTAGACTTCGAAGCTGACTGCAACAGACTCGATCTATCCATGGCGGTAGCTAGTGCTCGGTCCTGCATCACGAAAGTAGATGCAGAGTGTAGTATGAGTACCAAGACAACAGGTACCCAGTAGGCATCATAGGCCGACTGAGCAGAAAAGGTGAAAACAATATGAAAAAGAGGAATAAGCTTAAATAGGAATCAACATGAGCATCTAAAGTGAAAAGAGTACTATCTACGAGAACTACAACTAATTATACCCAACTGGTCCCCCATAAGCCCAACCAGGACACTCGTGCACAAGTTAAATAAAAACCCAGATGAACCCCCATAAATCCGCCAAGTACACAGAATAGCTACAACTTCCAAGACTAGGAACCAAGAATCTGCGATATGAGGAACCAAATAACT
The DNA here is from genome assembly GCF_947179165.1 of Solanum dulcamara. NCBI lineage: Eukaryota > Viridiplantae > Streptophyta > Magnoliopsida > Solanales > Solanaceae > Solanum > Solanum dulcamara. The sequence continues at coordinate 63,014,751 of NC_077248.1, read as the reverse complement.
ATATCATTTCCAAACTCAAAACCTCCGAGAGTCAACGGGTGCCTTAAGGGTCGAGGCGGGGACTGGGACCTAAATGCTCACCCCAATATTTAAAGTGGCCAAGGGCAGGACTGGATATCCGAATGCTTGTCATAATACATAAGTACGATCGAGGTCGAAACTGGGTACCCGGATGCTCGCCTAATACATCGGTGCGGTCGATGCCTTAATTGTTACCCGAATGCTCCCCGTAAAATATCGATATAATTGAGGTCGGGACTGGATATCTGGATGCTCTTCATACTAGCAAGCCAGCGGAGGCTGGGGCTGGATACCCGGATGCTCCCTGATAATTCGAAATGGAGGCAGGGACTAAGTATCCGGATGCTCGCAGATAATTTATCCCATGCTGCTGAATATTATCCTTTTCATCTAGAGAACAATAGCACCAAGAACCTCCTCCCCAATGTGTCAACTAATATGCCACTAGAACTTGAACTGGAGTCGAAGTCAAATGATCACGAAGTCTAGTATTGTCGATGCATTTCTGAGTCATGATTATGCCGAGTTATGGATGAGGGTGTTATTAAGAGCATGTGTATCGCCTAGCTGAGGACTACTACCAGGCACTAGCCCGCTACTTCATTCGACAAGGATCTAAGTCCACCATAGCGACGTCGGGGCATCTAAAGCAAGTTTACATCTTATACTAAGGCCAACATATTCCACAATATCAACAACATGCTCATTCAACTCATCTTATAATACTAACATATAACGACAAGATACACATGCTTTTAAATACCCAAAAATCCGATAACAAGCCTAAAACATGATTACTAACACCTGAGATATACAATTAAACTACTCAAGATTAGATCAAAAGCCTCAAAAAGCTAATGAAGGATCGTTCTAGACCAAACTAGACATTTTGGAACTAACCGCTCAATTGAAATTTTCATTCGAGTGAGTTTTTTAAAAATATTGACCAAAGTCAACCATACAGTAACTTTCAAAGGCAAAAAAGTTAAATAGCCCTAAACTCGTATCGATTGCCTTAATAGTCATGCCAACTATGCTGCTAGCCTAATTTGGCTATTTCAGAGTTGATGAAACCATCAGAATTCGAATTTGAGGTCTCTTTGACCCGAAAGTCGAAAAATCACAACTAAACCAACTTAGGCCTTCAAAATATCAAAATGGGCTCGGAACCTCTAAAAATTCAACCAACATTTTTTTAGATCAAAAACCATCTCTCGAATCCAACGGAGTCATCAGAATTCCATTCCGAGCAGTAGAACTCCCAAAGTTGACCAAAGTCAAAGCTTGGCTTAAATTTCCTCAAATTCTTAACTCAAGGCCTCAAAACATCGTTACAACTCCAAAACTGATTCAGTAAAGTCTTCTAATCCAATTTTGACATTTTAGAGCTGCTGGAATTGATGGAATTCCATTCCGAAACCTAAAGCTCTGATTGATCCCAAGTACCACTTTTTAATACATAAAGCTTATGAAAACTCAAAATTTTTAAAGACTTAACTTTTCATCGGATTTTGTAAAAATCAACACCCGATACCAATCAGAAACGACTCGGGGCAAAAAAAGGGAGGGGTAAAATGGTTATTTTACAAAAAAAATTAAAAATAACCTTTAGGGTCATTACAACATCCACTACTAAAAGAACTTTCGTCCGCAAAAGTAAAAGTATAGTCACTGTCTGAAGGCACGAAAAGACAAGGGTTCCGGACATGCGTGCTTTGCCTGACTTCAAACACCCTCTCAGGTCGAACAACACCATCACAGAAATCAGGCTTAGAGATAAATCCTCAAATTCACTTCCAACTCTAAAAACTCCTCCAGTCCTTTCTTGGGCTCCAACTCTGGCTCGCTTAGCCCGAATTTGACCAAAAATGCTAAATTTCCACTGAGGATGACCAAACTAAACCAAAATCACCAAAATGAGTAACACAGTACCATGGCAAATACAATTCACTCAAAATTCCAAATATTTGTCTAATGTGTCCAAATCTTTTTCTCCAAGTCACTAAGGGCGTTCTACCAGTCCTTAACTATCTTGAAAACCTTTAACATAATCTGAAAATTGCCTATTGAACTATATAACACCAACCTCGAAGGAGTTACATACTCTAATTGAACATTGGAGGATGAAAACAACCAAAATACGGAAACACACTAGGCAAAGCCCCAAATCCCAATCTCAACTTGAAAAACCAAGAACCCAAATTGGAACTCACCTACTGTAACTAAGCACTCCGCTCCAAAGGATGATGGTACCACGAATAACAAGACCGCACTGAGTTCAACCCAAGTGACTCACTTCTACCATAAAAACTTTTGAAACACTGGCATCGTGTGCCCACAAAACACTCTGCAGCCTTAAGTCTAAGCATATCATCCTAGTCCAATGAAAATCAAGCCGGTAGACAGTGCACAAGCATGCACAACCGATCTATAATAGTCCACATTAAAGGGCAAAAATGAAAGACTGCCACCAAATAGAAGGTCTTTGTGCAAAAACTTGATATTACAGTAAGCTTGGGGTTAGGCTCAAACATAGTGAATTGATATTTTTATGCAAAAAAAAACCAAGTCAATTGTTGCAACAAAATAAAGAATGTCAACACTTCATAGTTTACACCTCACAACATTTCACAACTCTTTCATAGGTATCAAGTTTTTTCTTCTCTTTTTCAGCTACCGCTACAATCATCAATGGTATTGGGAGTCTCTCCGTCATAAAAGGAAATACAGACCATAGATGCCACCTATAGTTCAAACTTCAGAAATAGGAATATTTGACTTGAAAAGGACAAGCTTGTTTACGGATCGTAGATGATTTTATGAGTTGTGGAATGGGTCTATAAAACATAGCCCTGAAACCTCAGAACTTATAACCATCTCTAATTTTACGATGCCTATCTATGAGTCGTAGTTGAAACTACGGACCGTAGAAATGGTCTCATAGATCAATTCTCAGAAACTATATATTTCAGCATAATTTCCTATGAGCAAACATTACAGATCGTAATCCAAATCAGGGACCATAGAATGTTCTCATGATTTTGAAGTTTAGAAACTCAAGAACTAAGCCTGATTTCTACAAAAAGGAGTCCACGGTCCGTAGATAGAACCACAAACTGTACATCGTTTTGGACTATTCTAAGTAAGAGTAAGTGATTCTTAGCATCCTAAACTCTCATATTCACCCTTAACCTCCCAAAATAGATTTTTTCTCTCTCAAGCAAGAGATAGGTTCCAAGCTTCAAGCCTCCATTGCAAGAATCAAGCCAAGGTTTCTACTCCAGGCATGTGGGTTTACATTAATGGGTATCCCTTCACTCATTGAGTCCCAATAAAAACCAATTCTTCAAGTTCTATCATTCTTTCAAACCTAGGGTTTCTATAATTTTCATGGATTCTTATTAAAATTTAGTTATTCTTCAAGTATGATTGTAACGCCCCGCAATTTCTAAGCAAAGATTCACACCATCCTCCATATGCATATAGGTCCGAACTTGAAGAATTCTAAGTTTTATATGTATGTTAAGGTTCATTACTAAGTAATTGTCACGCCCCGAGAGGGTACCCTAGGCGCGACCGGCACTCGAAAGCCATTTCTGGCCTTCAAGCGAACCATCTGATTCAGTCACACTATCATTCATTCACATTCACTCAGAGAGAGACTCAATCATAGACACACTATTCATAATATAACGGCCGAGGGCCAATCACTATCAACTCATCAAGACAAATATAATAAGACTTCTCAAATATTGCAGTCCAACATTCCCACACTCTAGTCCATGAAGCCTCTTTCAAAGTCTAGGAGGTTGCAATGATAAGCCCATGGCTACCAACAATTAAAATAAAGAAAACGACAACAAAACTATACAAGAAAGCTCAACATCCTCCGGAAACTAGGAGGACTCACCAATTGGCTGGAAGTATATGTGGATCTTCAACGGAGCGCTGGTTGATGATCTTTAGTACCTGTCACTGCATCATAAAATGATGCAGACCAAATGGCGTCAGTACATGGAATGTACGAGTATGTAAAATGGCCGAGTAAAACAACATCAGAAAAGGATCAACCAACTCGAAAATCTCAACTCATAAAGAAATGACAACTCACTCAAGTGTCCTAAGTCTAACAAGAAATGGTTTAGACGGGACCAATTCACATGTCACTCAACTCAACTGACTCGGTGCACTATCAAGACCTACATGGGAGTTTCTCTTATCCGACAACCATCACTTATGAGCCAGTGATAGTATAACAATCAGACGTTATTGCCACATCCGTCCATACCTTGTCAGGGCATGAACGCCTCCCTAATCATGGATTCCATCGATTAGTCAAGTCCTATCATTTCAGGACAATAAAAGGGGAAACATCCGACTTTAACGGTTCGATCCCACGGGAAACATCTGACTTTAACGATTCCATCCCTACCTACATTGGCGGCATAGTTTCTGGGGTTCAAGTATGGACTATACTCTCACCCGCTTCAGTGCTCGATACTCTTCCCATGACTCCATGCTCATAAGACTCCCTCCAATCATCTCAAACAAGCCCTCAAGGCTAGTTTCATTTAGGACCTTGCCAATTCATCAACTCTATTCTCATTTCAACTCAATCAAGTCATAATGGCAAGTTTAAACCAACAACTCAAGAGGAATAACACATTTAAGGAAATTAACACATTCAACATAATCACATGGTTAAAAAAGTCAACCGAGTATATTAACAAACTATCTCCATCATCTCATGCTAACATAAAGGTTTTAGAAATTCTTAGCTCAATAATTTCAACACAATAAGAATCAAATTAATAGAGACAAGACTCATTCAAACATAAACCATATCAAGAAACTCCATTCTCATGGACATCTAACCTCAAAGAAGAATAGGGCACATGGGTGGACTCAACCCATGCTTTGAGTAGCCTTACATACCTTAGTGGAGACTTGAGGAAAACCTTGTCGTTGGGTCTTCAATGGAGAACTCGAATCTTGAAGCTCTTGGAACAATTCTTTGTTAAAGAAGGACTTGAAGAAGAAGAAGAGAAAGAGAGAGGATCTTTCTAGGACTTTTCTAGAAAGAGAGAGAGGGGCTGAAAATATGTCCCCCAAAATGTTCAAGGATGATACATATATAATTTGGGATGATTCCCAAATTGCCCCTTCTCAAAAGTTCTGAAAAATAGACTAAAATGCTCCTGGCGCATCGCGCCATTGCAGCGCCAGGTCGATTAGGCCTAAAACCTGCACATCAGTTAGTGGCGCGCCGCGCCAAGGACCAAACTACTGAGGCATATTATTGGCGCGATAGTGGCGCGTCGCGCCCTTACAGCGCCAAGGCCATATTTTTTGGATTTTGGAAAATAGGCTTGAAAACCCTGCACACCTCGTAGTGGCGCGCCGCGCCAGGGGCCAAACTACTGAGGCTTGTTCCTGGCGCGATAGTGGCGCATCGCGCCACTGCGGCGCCAAGCCCAGATTTCCAGCAGTCGTACCCCCAGGCCTAAAATCCCTACTGTGCTAATTCGTCTTAGGATCGTCATATCTTTTGACTCCGAACTCCAAAAATTACATTCTTGGTGGCGTTGGAAAGAAGACTCGACAACCTTTAATTTAATAGGTCATGGGCCACCCATATTTTCGTCTTTCAAAAGATAGGGTCGTTATAAATCGACCCCTTAAATAAACTCATCCAAAAACGTAGCCACGATGAACCTTTTGGACTTAGCCAGGTCCTAGAGGTCCTTTGTGACCCCACATCACCTCCAACACTCTTCAATTACTCAGGGACTCATCTTAACTCGTGCATATACTTCACAATACTTGAGTTCGACCCTACCCGTATACCAGAAGGGTCCAAATCTTAGTGAAAATTTTGAGGGGTGTTACATTATCTCCCCTTTGGGATCATTCGTCCTCGAATGACGAGTAACCAAGAATGGACTCAGGGTACAATTCAAAATCAAAATTCAGTCATTCAGCCAATCAAATTCTCAACAAAGTACCAATCAAACTCATAATGCCCAAACAAATTCAAGTCAAGGAAATGGACATTACCTTCAGCATTCTCATCGATAGGCACAAATAGATATGGATATTTAGATTTTATGTCTTCCTCCGCTTCTCATGTGGCCTCCTCAACAAATTGATTTCTCCACAGGACTTTAACTGAGGCGATCCCTTTGTTCCTCAATTTGCGGATTTGGCGATCAAGAATTTGAACCGGAACCTCTTTGTAGGATAGGTTATCCTTAACTCCAATACTATCAATGGGGACTACCAACGAGGGATCGCCTAAGCACTTCTTCAACATCGAAACGTAGAATACCGGATGAATAAAGGCTAGCTCTGAGGATAACTCTAACTCATAGGCAACACTCCTAATCCATCTCGAAACCTGGTAAGGACCAATATATCAAGGACTGAGCTTTCCCTTCCTTCCAAACCTCACGACGCCCTTCATGGGTGACACTTTTCAAGTATACCCAATCACCCACCTCATACTCTAAGTCTCTCCTCCTCACATCGGTGTAAGATTTTTGGCGGCTTTGGGCTGTCTTTAGCCTGTCTTGAATGAATCTCACCTTCTCCATGGCTTGGTGAATAAAATCAGGCCCAATTAACTCAACTTCACCAACTTCGAACCGCCCAATGGGTGATCTACACCTCCTCCCATACAAAGCTTCATAAGGAGTCATTTGAACGCTTAAATGATAGCTATTATTATATGCAAACTCTATGAGGGGTAAGTGATCATCCCAACTTCCTTTGAAGTCAAGCACACATGCGCTCAACATATCCTCCAACGTCTGAATGGTGCGTTCCGCTTGGCCATCCGTCTGAGGATGAAAGGCCGTACTAAGGTTCACCTTTGAACCCAGTCCCTTCTGAAAGGATTTCCAAAATTGGGAAGTGAACTGAGCTCCTATGTCTGAGATGATAGACAGGGGGACCCCATGCAATATGACGATCTCCTGTATATATAATTTTACATAATCCTTTGTGGTGTCAGTCATCTTAACTGCCAAGAAGTGAGCTAATTTCGTCATTCTATCCATAATTACCCAAATCAAATTATGTTGCTTTCGGGACCTCGGTTAAACCCGTAATAAAGTCCATGTTGATCATCTTCCACTTCCATTCCGGAATGTCGATATTTTGAGCCAAGCCACATGGCCTTTGATGCTCAACTTTCACTTGTTGGCAATTCAGACACTTGGAAATAAATTATGCAATATCTCTCTTCATCCCTGTTATGCCCTATTTTTAACCGAGGTTAGATATAAAGCACAACATATGGACTCTGAAAAAGATTAATTATTGTATGGAGTCGCCACCTAATTTATTTAGGAAAATAAGGAAAACCTATTTGATGCATGACCTGTATGACTCACGTTTCAATCTGCAAAAAACCAGTTTAGATTCTAGGTAAGGGTTTACATTATTCCAAAGGGAAGGTGTTAGGCATCCTTCGAAATCCACAAAATGTGGTACCCAGCTAGACTTAATTCATCAAAAAAGGAGGAGATAAAATTATTATTTGCAAGTATAACAAACATATATATAAAATATATACACTAAAATTGTATAAGAATATATGTATAAAAAAGTATGTACTAAGTAAGTAAAGTATATTATCACCAATTATGTGTAGAAAAATATGAGGAAGGTATATGTATATAAAAAAGGTAATTTTTATGTAATATTAAAAAAATAGCCATTTATTCATATGAACAAAAAACTCTTTTATCGTATGAAAAGAAAAATAATTTTGAATATCATTTGCAGAAAATATCTCCGAATACATGTACAAACACTTGGTAAAATATTAATAATGAATAAATTATTATCAAAATAATTTTAAAATATGTGTGTATATATACTACAAAAAATAGAATTCTATTTTATAGTAAGCTCAGAGGCGTAACTGTAATAAGTGTTACATTCCTATTAGAACGTCATGGTGATTCGTAAAAAAAATCAATTCAATTGTTCAAAAGAGATTTTAAAAGAAAATAGTTTAATTTAAGGAGTCACCATAATTTTAAGATAATTAGAAACCATTCAATTATTTAAAAATGTCTACAAATTCAATGGATCCTAAGTAAGGGGTTCAAGTTATTTCAAAGGGAAGGTATCAGCATCCTTCGAAATCCACAACTGCAGGTCCCAGCTAAACTCAGCTTTTAAATTGAGGAGATGAAAATATTGCGCAAATATGTAATGAAATATACATAAAGAATAAATTAAAATAATAATATAAGGAACGACATAATGTTTGCCTAACGTCAATAATATACACAATAATAAATTAAACATATTATTCAAACTTAATTCGAATAGCTTTCTCAGGAAGCAATTCTGAGTACCTGTAAAAGACTTAATAGAAGTGTTAGTAAGGAATAAATATGATGATGATGATGATGATGATAATAATAATAATAATAATAATAATAATAATAATAATAATAATAATAATTAAAAATAAAATCCGTCTTATAAACATGGAAGACCTTGGAAATCGACGGTAATTTCTTCATCGACCTATTAGGTGTAATCTCTATTTAATATGATGAATTACAATAATAATTAAAAATAATAAAATTATTTCAATAAAATGACGTGAAAGCCATGACAACCAATAATTGATGAAACAATCGACATAATAGAGACAACATATAAGATATTTGAAAAGTGAAACAATAATAGCGTAATTAATAACTTAATAAGAAATACACTAGATAAAAGATGTAAAATTCAAACCAACAACAATAATTCAACAAAAAAAATAGTAACATAAACAAAATAACAAAAGAAAAGAAAAAAAACAACTAGTGAATATTTAAAATCATCAAGTACCAACACCCACAAAAATAAAGGTACAATATGACAAAAAATATAAGTGAGAAGATTTTATCAATTAACTTAAACACATGATAATATAAAAAATAAAATAGTAATACTAAAGTTAATGACAAGTGAATCAACCTAGCTTTAGTATATCCTACATAGTCAAAAAGAATAAAAAAACAATAATATCAACATCCATTAAATAAGAAATCATGTATTAAAAAAAATAAATTATTACTAATCATCAATTATAATCCTTTGATAAATAAATATAGTCAAAACAAATGAAGTTAAACTATTAGCAAAAGTAATCAAACAAAGTTAAAAATAGATACAAGATAACTATAAATAAATAAAGTATACACTAATCATCAATTATAATCCACCAACAAATAAAAGTGATGAATAAATATAGCCAAAACAAATGAAGTTAAACTATTAACAAAAGTAGTCAAACAAAAACAAAATAATAATTTTTACTCAACAAACAATAGATATCACTAATAGAGAGATATAATGGAGACAACAACAATAAAGTAAAAAAAAATAATAGAAACAAATCACAATAATTATATCTATCATCAAACAAAGTAGATTAAAACTATCATATCTTTTAAAACAATCAATTAAAATAATCAAAATCAAATATATATGACAATAGATGTCACTAATAAAATATATGATGGAGACAACAACAATAAGCAAAAAAAATAATAGAAACAAATCACAATAATTATATCTATCATAAAATAAAGTAGATCTATAAACAAAAAAAAAGTAAAAACAACAATGAAAAAAAATAATAAAACAGAGGAGAGATAGAGTTGTTACTTGTTAGTTTCTTACCGGATTTACCATCGCGATAGCTAGTTGTTGTTTCCCGAAGATGGAGCTACTCCGGAGGTTATTGATTTAACACTATTGGACTTTGTTTTAGCTTGAAAAATATAACGTAAAATATAAACTTAAACTAAAATCTCCGTCTTTTTTTTAATGGAGAGGCCTCGAAAATCGACGGAAAGATTTTTTCATTAGCCAATTACAATTTGAACTATATATAAATTTGAAGTAATATTTCATATTATCACTTAAGGCTATACAACAACAACAACAACAACAACAAACAACAACACTTAAGGCTATCAAAACAGTAAATCCGACCAAAAATGTACCTCATGTTGTACCTAAAATTTGAAACTCCAAACGGCAAAACTGGACTTTATGTCCTTCATGAAAGTTGTAGATATATGTCTTAAGCTTGCAAAAAGAAAAGAATCAGCACAAAATACATTTTGTAAAAAAAAGATATGATCAAAATACTAGCGGTTGTACATGCTGGAATTTTAAATAAAAATCTGGACAAAACTTGTCCTATGTTGAGTCCTATTTTTTGACCCAATAACAGCAGATCTAGGATCCAACATAAACATAAAAGTTGTAGGTACGTGTTTCATCTTTCCAAAACATATTTATTTACTAAAAACAAAGATCTATACAATGAGATACGTCAAAATTACTAACAGCTATGCAGTTTCAAAAAATCGAATTTGATTTACTTACCACAAGGGAGGAGTTGCTTTGTTCTAGATGAAAGGACAAACTTATTTTGAGACTTTTTGAGGGAGAAAAAGAGAAGATAATGGAGAAAGTGGTGTATTTTTTAGAAAGAAAAAGAGAAGAGAATGGAGAGAGTGGTGTGTTTGTGAGGGAGGAAAATAGAAGATAATAGAGAGAGTAGTATGTGTTAGTCTTCTTTTGAAAGAAGAAAAAAAAAACAAGATTGTCTTCCTTTTTCTTTGTGTAGGATTAGTCAAAAGGAGATGGATGATTGAAATCAATATTCTAAATTAATAACCAATGAAGTAAATAATAATATTATTTATATAATAATAACAATAATAAAATTTTAAATATTATACCAAATGTAAGCTCAAACATACAATAAATAAAAATTTAAAGAATACACATTTAATTAAATAGCAGTCGAAAAATGGGTTAAAGTCGGTCAAAATTGGATGTCAACACTAATTTATGAAATAATTAATTAAAATAAAATCTTTTTGAGATTATTTTTGAATAATGATAAAAAGCAATAAATTATTATATATAACTATATATATCATTCAAAAATTATAAAATAACAAAGTTATTTTAAAGTATTTAAAATATATATTTATTTTTTTTGGATTTTTAAAAGATTAATTATTTCAAATTATTTAAAATTGGAGAAGCTCGATGATTAATTTACATTGTGGAGGATCGATGTCAACATGGATAAGAATCCTATTATTTACGAAACTAAGAATGCTTATTCATAAATTATAAAAAAAATGAGAAAACAAATTCATGAAAATGCTAAAAATAAGGATAATTATAAATTAAAAAAAAACTAAAAAAAAATGTGTAAAAACAAATATTATATTTTGTGTTCTTTAACGATCAAGTAGCCTGAAGACGTTAATTTTGAGTACAGAGAGCCAAAATTGGGTGTCAACAATCCCACTCCACCAATAGATTTCCCTCAAGTCATTATACATTTTTGTAGAGTTGGGATGAATAGAGTATCTGGAACTGTGTGCTTCGGCCATAATCCTTCCTCGAAGATCATCGACATCTGACACACACAATCTATTTTGGTACCTCAACACACCATCTCCCCCTTGGTAAAATCATCACCTCTTGTTTATGAACAACTTCCTTCAATCGGAGAAGGATAGAATCTTGGTCTTGCTTTTCTTTTACCTCCGTCACGAGTGAGGATGCAGCCCTATCCTAAACATTAACCCCACCTTCATTGTTCTCTTCAAGACGAACTCCCAATTGGGCTAATCTATGTACCTCCTTCGCCAATTCTATCCTTCCCTCCTCCACATGGGCAGTGCTACCTATAGACAATCTACTAAGAGCATCAGCAACAACATTAGCTTTACCTGGGTGGTAGAGGATGCTCATATCATAGTCTTTGAGTAGTTTGAGCTACCTCCTTCGCCTCAGGTTGAGTTTCTTCTGGCTGAAGACGTATTATAAGCTCTTGTGATCGGTGAATACATCAACATGCACTCCATACAAGTAGTGGCGCCAAATTTTAAGCGAAAATACCATAGCTGCCAGTTCGAGGTCATGAGTTGGGTAGTTCCTCTCATGAACCTTAAGCTGTCTTGAAGCATAGGCTATCTCACCTTTCCTCTCTGCATCAGCACATAGCCCAACCCAACTCTAGATGCATCACAATAGATCACAAAACCCTCTGTTCCATCGGGCAAAGTTAGAACAGGAGCAGTGGTTAGCTTGGTCTTCAATTTCTGGAAACTCTCCTCACAAGCATTGGACCATTAGAACTTAGCCTTCTTTTGGGTCAGCTTAGTCAATGGTGATGATATGGATGACAATCCCTCTACAAACCTTCGATAATAGCAGGCCAAACCCAAGAAGCTTCTTATTGCTGTCGGGGATGTGGGTCTGGGCCAATTCTTCACTGCCTTAATCTTCTAGGCATCAACCTGAATACCATCTCCAGATACAATGTGGCCTAGGAAAGCCACTGATGCAAGCCAAAATTCACACTTAGAGAACTTTGCATATAATACCTGGTCCTTCAAAGTTTATAAGATGGCTCTAAGATGACGGGCGTGCTCCTCCTCATTCTTGGAGTAGACCAAGATATCATCTATGAATATAATCACAAACATATCAAGATATGGTTTAAACACTCGATTCATGAGATCCATAAAAGCTGCGGGGGTATTAGTCAACCCAAAGGACATGACCAAAAATTCAAAGTGGCCATAACGGGTCTGAAACGCTGTCTTTGGAATATCACACTCCCTCACCTTCAACTGGTGGTAGCCAGATCTTAGGTCTATTTTTGAGAAACAAGTGGCACCCTGAAGTTGGTCAAATAAATCATCTATTCTTGGGAGAGGGTATTTTTTCTTTATGGTGACCTTGTTCAGCTGCCTGTAGTCAATACACATTCTAAGGGACCCATCTTTCTTTCGCACAAATAGGACCGGAGCTCTTCATGGTGAGACACTCGGCCTAATAAATCCCTTATCTAATAAGTCCTTCAACTGCTTTTTCAACCCCTTCAACTCAGCCGGAGCCATTCTATAGGGAGGGATTGAGATAGGCTGGGTATCAGGAAGAACATCAATCCCAAAGTCGATCTCCCTATCAGGAGAGACTCCAAGCAGATCTTCAGGAAAGACATCCGGAAACTCATTGACAATCGGAACCAACTCAAGGGATGGAGACTCAATACTGTCATCTTTCACTCAGACAAAGTGATAAATGTACCCCTTTGAGATTAGCTTCCTAGCCTTAAGGTAGGAAATAAACATACCCTTAGGCACAATAGGACTACCCTTCCACTCTATGACAGCCTCATTCGGGAATTTTGAATGTGATAATCTGAGTCCTATAATCAATAGAGGCATAACAGACATAAAGTCAGTCCATGCAAAGGATCAGATCACATCGAAATCAACCATGTCCAACTCAACCAAGTCAGCCAAGGCATCCCTGTGATGAATTGACACAGTGAAATCTCTATAGACTCTCTCATCTAAGATAAAATCACCGATAGGAGTAGCTACACTGAAAGGCTCAAGAAGACGTTCAGGAATTTTATTGAATTTACTAGACACGTAAGGAGTCACAAAAGATAGTGTGGCACCCGGATCCATCAAAACATAGCAGTCAAGAGAAGAGAAGAGAATCATACCTGTCACGACGTTTGGAGAGTTCTCTTGATCTTGGCGACTACCCATAGCATATAAACGGTTTGTACCTCCCCTCATGCCTGAAGTAGTACCCCTCTAATCACCCCTAGCCGGTGGTGCGGTGGTAGAATGTTGGGCTCTGTTTCCACTGTTGGACACTCCCTCTGAAAAATGATCCATTTGGCCGCATTTATAACAACCAACCCTTCCCGCTCTGCACTCCCCCAAGTGGAGCCTACCGCACTTGACGCATGGTGTCTTCCCTCTCGAACCTTAACTTACACTAGTCTGGAATTGAGAACCCTAGGGTCTAAACCTCTGGCGACTTTGTCCTTGCCGATCATACTTGTTCTGCGGCATAGGTGCACTGGCGGTAGATGAGACATAATTGGGAGGTCATTTCTAAAAGAAGGACCTGTTGCCCTTGTTTTGCCTCTGTTCATTCTCATGGCCCGCTGATCTTGTCTTCTTGCTCAGATGCTCCTTTCTGTCTTTTTTTTTCTCATCTTCCACCTGTTGAGCATACACCATTAATCTTAAAATATCCATATCCGAGATCAACAATGCTGCTTTGCACTCCTTCTTCACGTGCCTCCCTAATCCGGAGACGAACTTCCTCATCTTTGACCTCATATCTGGAATCATTTCTGGATCATACCTAGACAGCTGGATGAACTTCAGGCCATACTCCTTAACTATCATTCCTTCTTGTTTCAGATTCATAAACTCCTCCACTTTTGCTTCCCTCAATTATCGGGGAAAGAAGTGGTCAAGGAAGGCTCCTTCAAATTCGTCCCACATAGCAGGTTCGACATCCTCACCTCTACCTTGTTCCCATTGGTTATACCAAATGTTTGCCACATTTTTGAGTTGATAAGACACCAACTCAACCCCCCCAATTTCCATAGCATGCATAGCTTTCAGAATTTTCCACATCTCATCAATAAAATTTTGGAGATCTTCATCAACCTTAGAACCCATGAATGTCGGCGGATTCAATCTCAAGAAGTCTCTAATTCTAGTGGCAGCAGATGGCTCTTGGGGACTAGAGCTAAGAGTGGGCGAACTCTGATTACCGTTTCGGGCAGCCACTAATTGAGTGAGCATTGCAATTGCCCCTCGAAATGTTGCCTCTGATGTGGGAGCAGGCGGAGTAGAAGGCACTTGGGGTGCCTCCGTATATCTCGTAGGCCAGCCTCTAGCCCTTGCTGGACATACCTCTAATTGGGGCATCTCAGCGTTATCAACATTTCTTTTATAGCCGTACGTTTAGGAGGCATTATTTGTAACGTATGAACGCACGAATTAGAAAGGAGTTTTATAGAGTTTAACTCTATCGCACGAATTCTAGAGTATGAAAGAAGTGAAACAATTCCTAATATCGTATAGCCTCCTGATTATAAGTGTGGTGCACAACACACCCATAAGCAAGACACTAATAGACACGACTTTATAGACTCCCTAGGACATTTGAACTTTGTGCTCTGATACCATATTTTTCACACCCCGGGATGGTACCCTAGGCGCGACCAGCACTCGAAAGCCATTTCTGGCCTTCAAGCGAACCACCTAATTCAGTCACATTATCATTCATTCACATTCACTCAAAGGAAGACTCAATCATAGACATACTATTCATAATATAAGGGCCGAGGTCCAATCACTATCAACTCATCAAGACAAATATAATAAGACTTCTCAAAAATTGCAGTCCAGCCTTCCCACACTCTAGTCCATGAAGCCTCTATCAAAGTCTAGGAGGTGTCAATGACAAGCCCATGGCTACCAACAATCAAAATAAAGAAAACGACAACAAAACTATACAAGAAAGCTCAACATCCTCCGGAAACTAGGAGGACTCACCAACTGGCTGGGAGTGTATGTGGATCTTCAACGGAGCGCTGGTTGATGATCTCTAGTACCTGTCTCTATATCATAAAACGATGCAAGCCAAATGGCGTCAGTACATGAAATATACGAGTATGTAAAATGGCCGAGTAAAACAATATCAGAAAAGGATCAACCAACTCGGAAATCTCAACTCATAATGAAATGACAACTCACTCAAGTGTCCTAAGTCTAACAAGAAATGGTTTAGACGGGACCAATTCACATTCCACTCAACTCAACTGACTCGGAGCACTATCAAGACCTACATGGGAGTTTCTCTTATCCGACAACCATCACTTATGAGCTAGTGATAGTACAATAATCAGATATTGTTGCCACGTCCGTCTATACCTTGTCAGGGCATGAACGCATCCCTAATCATGGATTCCATCGATTAGTCAAGTCCTATCATTTCAAGACAATAAAAGGGAAACATCCGACTTTAACGGTTTGATCCCACGGGAAGCATCTAACTTTAACGGTTCCATCCCTACCTACGTTGGTGGCGTAGTTTCTGGGGTTCAAGTATGGACTATACTCTCACCCGCTTTGGTGCTCGATACTCCTCCCATGACTCTATGCTCATAAGACTCCCTCCAATCATCTCAAACAAGCCCTCACGGCTAGTTTCATTTAGGACCTTGTCAACTCATCAACTCTATTCTCATTTCAACTCAATCAAGTCATAATGGCAAGTCTCATTTAGGACCTTATCCACTCGTCAATTCTATCCCCCAATCGACTCAATCATGTCTAAATTAGATATGCATTTATAACATCTCACAAACATAACAAACCATTCCTCTCCTCATCTATCACCTCCTTAGGACTCGATACAACTCTATGAATTTTAAACCAACAACTCAAGAGGAATAACATATTTAAGGAAATTGACACATTCAACATAATCACATGGTTAAAGAAGTCAACCGAGTATATTAACAAACCATCTCCATCATCTCATGCTAACAAAAAGGTTTTATAAATTCTTAGCTCAACAATTTCAACACAATAAGAATCAAATTAATAGAGACAAGACTCATTCAAACATAAACCATATCAAGAAACTCCATTCTCATGGACATCTAACCTCAAAGAAGAATAGGGCACATGGGTAGACTCAACCCATGCTTTGAGTAGCCTTACATACCTTAGTGGAGACTTGAGGAAAACCTTATGGTTGGGTCTTCAATGGAGAACTCGAATCTTGAAGCTCTTGGAACAATTCTTTGTTAAAGAAGGACTTGGAGAAGAAGAAGAGGAAGAGAGAGGATCTTTCTAGGACTTTTCTAAAGAGAGAGAGAGGGGCTGAAAATATGTCCCCCAAAATGTTCAAGGATGATACATATATAATTTGGGATGATTCCCAAATTGCCTCTTCTCAAAAGTTCTAAAACATAGGCTAAAATGCTTCTGGCGCGATAGTGGCGCGTTGCGCCATTGCAGCACCAGGTCGATTAGGCCTAAAACCTGCACATCAATTAGTGGCGCGCCGCGCCAAAGACCAAACTACTGAGGCATGTTCTTGGCGCGATAGTGGCGCGTTGCGCCCTTACAGCGCCAAGGCTATATTTTCTGGATTCTGGAAAATAGGCTTGAAAACCCTGCACACCTAGTAGTGGCGCGCCGCGCTAGGGTCCAAACTACTGAAGCTTGTTCCTGGCACGATAGTGGCGCATCGCGCCATTGTGGCGCCAAGCCCAGATTTCCAGCAGTCGCACCCCAGGCCTGAAATCCCTGCCATGCTAGTTAGTCTTAGGATCGTCATATCTTTCGACTCCGAACTCCAAATATTACATTCTTGGTGGCGTTGGAAAGAAGACTCGACAACCTTTAATTTAATAGGTCATGGGCCACCCATATTGTCGTCTTTCAAAAGATAGGGTCGTTAGAAGTCGACTACTTAAATGAACTTATCCAAAAACGTAGCCACGACGAACCTTTTGGACTTAGCCGGGTCCTAGGGGTCATTTGTGACCCCACATCACCTCCAACACTCTTCAATTACTCAGGGACTCATCTTAACTCATGCATATACTTCACAATACTCGAGTTCGACCCTACCCATATACTAGAAGGGTCCGTATCTTAGGAAAATTTTTGAGGGGTGTTACAGTAATTGAAGTGTATTAGATGTAAGTTAGGGTCATAAGGAACCTCTAGCACTAAGTATCATGCCCCGAGAGGGTACCCTACACGTGACTAGCACTCGAAGATCATTGTTGGTCCCCAAGAGAACCACTTAGTCCAATCACACACCCATTCAATATCAATCAACTAGCGGAAGTTTAAAATACAGACATAATTTAGCGGGCAACTCAAATCATCAATCTAACTCAAAGAATAAAGGCCATGGAGCAACAAATCAAACTCCAATATTTGTCATTTAAAATATTTTGGCAAGAATAATTCAAGGAAAGAAAATACTCAATCAACTCATCACTATCTAATCTATGAAGCCTCTATAACTACTATCTAATTGGTGTCAATGACATATTCATGGCTACCTCAAATCAAAATAGAAAGGGCTAACTCGACGCAAGAATAACATAAGCGGTGTCCTTCGAATGTAGGAGAGGACTCACCAATACGCTGAGTGTGTATAGATCCTCAATGGTGCTCCTATTGATGATCTCTTAAACCTGTCTCTGCATAATGAAATGATGCAGGTCCAAATGGATGTCAGTACATGGAATGTACGAGTATGTAATATGGCAGAATGAAACATACCTCAAGGAAGAATAACGTTGGTTCAAATATCTCAAATCAGAAAGATAAGAGAGACTCAATCAAAGTGTCATAAGTCTAAAGTAAGAATACATTTTTAGACAATGACCAATCATATACCATAAAATCCAACTCAATCCAATCATATACAATACAGTTCAATCAAATCATTTACAATTCAATCCCATCCAATCACGTACCATCAACTCTAATTCAATCATATATCATTTAATCCATTCTAATCACATATTCAACCCAATACAATCACATACCCAATCCAATCTATTCCAATCATATGCAATCAACTCAACTCAATAGATATACAAATTAAAATTATGTAATGTTTTACAATTCAACTCAATCATCTACAATCACAATCAAACCAATCATATCAAGCACAATCCATTCAATTAGGAGTTTCTCTAACCGATAACTATCACCATATGAGCGAGTGATAGTACAACAAGCCGACATTGTTGCCACGTCCGTTCATACCTTGCCAGGGTAAGAATGAATCAATAATCATGGATCCATAACCAATCAAGTCCTATCATGTTAGGACAATAATTTAGGAAGCATCCGACTTTAACGGTTCAATCCTCTCCTACATTTGGCGATGTAGTTTATTGGTTCGAGTATGGACTATACTCTTACCCAATTCGATGCTCGATACTCCTCCCAAGACTCAATATGCTCATATCTATCAAGTGAGTAAAATACTCAAAATACTCATTTAGTCTCGTTGGACTCTTTCAAATCAACTCATTTAGTCTCATTGGACTCTTTGCAAAACTCAAATCAAATCTGGCCTCATTGGACCTTCTTTCAAATCGACTCATCTCAAATCATCAAACTCTTCTCTTTAAAATTGATACAATCTCAACTCAATCTCAAAAATTGACATTTTAAAGTAAAAATGCTCAACTCATTTATACTCAAAATACTCATGTTCAGAAATGAGAATTAAAGAAACTTTTCCAAACTCCATTTATGCTTAAACTCTTTCTAAATCAAAGATGAAAACAATCACTTTTTAAACTCAAAATAGTGTATAAATAGTTTATACAAAAATATTCACAACTCATTTATTTAAAACTCCTTCTCAAAAGATCATTTATTTTCAAAATGTTCATAAGACTCCAATCAAATCAAATTATGCAAATCACATATCACATAAGCACATTAGGCTCTAATCCACTTCATCACACAACATCCTCATCAACATAACCTCTTCATTCACATCCTCGTCAAATATCATCATTCACATTGTTATATGGAAAAATGGACGTGGTTTAAAATTAATTTCATCTTTTTAGAAAAAAATCAATTTTAGTAAAAAAGGAGTCGCCGCTTAATTTTTTAAAGAAATTAAGAAAACTTAATTTAAAAGACCTTAACAGATTTAAGTCTTAAAAATTTAGAGAAAAAGGGTACGAGGTTCATATTACTATTTTAAGAAGGTTTTAGCACTTAAAATAGCCGCTAACATGCGGTTATCCAACGATTTGAAAATTATTTGACTAACTTTGGAAATATTAATTTAAAAAGAAACGAAGACTTTGAAATTATTTTTTTAGAAAAAAAATGATAAAACTTAAAAATTTGATTATAATATACATGTATATATAAAAAAAATAAAAAGTTTATCAATGACTAAGTAAATGTAGAAAATCATTTTAAGAATAAATTAACATGAATTGGTTTATCCTTAGGAGAATTCAATTAAGTTAAATCAAACTAATCAACTTCTACGTTAGTATAAACAAACGTAAATAAATAAATAAATTATTACAATCCGAATTAAATATAAATGAATAAAGTATAAAAATTTGGTCCAACACTTAGTTTCTGTACGCCTGGACTAAGTTATTAGGCCATCTGTATTTTTGGCCTTAAGCCCAATTCTATTATATATCGCAGCTGTATATACACTATATGGAATTGTATATACACCATATACCACGTGTTTGTTTCCTGTAGATGTTGTATATCATTATATATCATTGTATATCACTATGTATCAGACTGTATATATATTATATACAGTTTTTATTCTTTGTAGCTGCTGCATATTACTGTATATACACTATATATAGTGTTTTCCCCTGTATCTACTGTATATCACTGCATATATACTGTATATAGTATATATACAGTATATATAACACTGTATACAGTGTTTTTTTTCCTGCACATACTATATATCATCGTGTATACACTTTATACAGTGTATATACAACGTATATAACATTATTTCTTTACATCAAATTGTATACACACTGTATATCAGTGTATATGGTACTAATTTCTGCTCGTATTCCATGTATACAACCGAATATCAATATTCAAATCATGCATATTACCTTTTTTTCCATGTATCAATTTTCAGTCATTTGATCAAGATGATAGGAGACTCAAAACTCAACGATATGCAAGGATGAAGTCCACAGATTGACTCGAATTGATATCACATGCATCAAAAATAAAATTACAAAAGCATTTATTCATTTTAAACTAAATCAAAGAATATATCATGGTATTTTGAGTTATTAAATTGATGAGCACCCTAGAAGTGACTAACAACATGCTAACTAGCTCAATTTTAAAAGAAGAATCAAATCAATTAGACCATGAAGGTTCTAACTAAATATAACTTAAGCATATTTTATTATCTACATTATGTTAAAAGAAGATTTTGAAAACATGAAAACCTATATTGTCAAGAAAAACTACTTCAAAAAATAATGAACAAAACTAAGTGTTTTCATTAGATAATCCTAACACATGATAGCTAATTAATCCTAACACATGCTAACTATAAGGAATTTCTATCACTAATCTAGCTATTCTTAATACATACTAACTAAGAAAAACAAGACTACAAATCAACTAACTATAAAACATGAAATAATATAAAATAATTAAATAAAATAAAGCTAAGAAAAGATTTTACCTTTTTCCGAGCAGCGAGACTGAAGACGACGAGTGGAAAACGATTTCACCACCACCCAAGAGCTTGACGGAGCTCCAATCCACAAAAAGAAAAATTAAAAATTTAGACTCAAACCTTCGTGGGTTCGATGTTCTAAGAACACTGTTCTTAGCCTAAATTTTAACTTCAATCTTCTATTTTCCTTGAAGAAAAATATAGATTGAAAGCTAGAAATTTTCACAACTTTTAGGCTAAGGACAAGAGTCCAAAATCCTAATCAAGTTAAAAAAATTTCTAACTTTGGAGTGGTTAAAGAAAACCTCTCCCTTCTTCCTCTTAACAAGAATATGAGCCTTTACATAGGCTCTAAAAACCCCAAATCCTTAAGGATTTTTTATGTGGAGAATAGGATTTTTTTTTTTTAGAAAAAACTAAAAAAATTCAAAAATGCAAAATATAATTAAACTAATCTGACTAACATTGTTTAGTAAAAAAATAAAATCTTTTTGAGATGATTTTTGAATAACTACATAAATAGTAATCAAAGATATAATTATATAAAAATATGTATATTATACTAAAATTTATAAAAAGATAAAAATAGTTAAGAATAACATGAAAATATTTTATTTTTTTATAAAAGCTAATTATTTCAAAATGTTCAAAATTTAAAGAAATTTGACAGCTAATTTGCGTTGTAGATGGTCAAAATTCGGTGTCAACAGTTGTCCCTTTCTTTGAGTAGGGTCGATGAAAGAGATCCTTGGCAAAGAAAATTGACAAATCAAATTTTGACCGGCCATATCTTCTGCTTTCTAAAAGGAGGTTTGGCACGATTTTTGAAAGAATACTAAAGTTATCATGGCATCAAATTATGGAGAAACCAGAATTCTTGAGAATGAGATGAGGAAGTTTGTTGGAGTACAGTCGAGTTTTCAATATCGAGCTCACCTACATATCCTTAAACTTAGGAATCGGACTGCTTGTAGTTCGACTCGGTCGGTTGAAAAGAAAATATCTTATGCTAAGATAATCTTCGGTTATGAGGAGTGACAATTGAATCGAGTATGAAAAAAAAGTTTGCAACCTCTTTGCCATAAATGTGGCTAGCTTCACACCCATAATTAAGAACTTATAAGGACATAATTTCCATAGTTCTCAGCGCACTGTCACTCGGATTGAAAAATTGCTTATGGTGAGAGTCGAAGTTTTTCGGATGTGAAACAGAAACTAATAAACCTCAAAGAAATATTTGAATGCCTTTTGATAGGGGTGTGGTTTGATTGTGGTGGAATTCGCCTTCCAACTCGTGTCCTAAGAGTTTGATACTCCTCTTCGGACTATGCCTCAGTTCGCTGCTAAGAAAAAGTTCCATGTTGTGCTGCATCCTTCTTGATGTCGTCCGCACCTGTGGTTTAATTGAGAATCTATCCTCTTGGATGATCTCGCCAAACACTGAGACAAAATTCATTAGTATAAAATATAATTCAAATAAAGAGGTAGTGTCGTTACATGTCGGCACGTATTCATCTCTTGGAACATTTGACTTCAATTTCTTTTGATTTTATACTGTAGATGATGGATAGATATGATGCAATATAATGATGATGATGTTCCATCAATAGGATGATAATGCTCCATTAATGATGATGATATTCCATTGATAGGAATGATGATGCTTTATCGCAAGGATGAAGACCCATTGATGTTCCATCGGTAGGATACAAAAATGCGTGTTCATCGGTAGGATGAATGGAGATCCATCGATAGGATAATGATATTCCATTGGTAGGATAATGATATTCTATTTATAGGATCTAACTAACATTCCATTGGTAGGATATAAATATGTGTGTCCATCGGTAGGACGAATGAAGATCCATTGGTAGGATGATGATATTCCATCAGTAGGATAATGATATTCCATCGGTAGGATGTGCGTTACTATGTTGGCAAGTCAACCTCCTCTGATTTTGACGTAGAGCAAACAATACGTATTTCCTTGATGTGATTTGTAATATATACCTCGGCTACAAATTGCTTTCAATTTAATGTAATATGCAATGAGTTAATATGATACGACATGATGATAAATTAACATGATATGCAGATGGCCTTTCGACAATGGCCCTCTTGGCAATGATATGATAAATGATGGCCCTCTTGGCAATGATATGATAAATGATGGCCCTCTCGGCAATGATA
This sequence comes from Solanum dulcamara, assembly GCF_947179165.1. NCBI lineage: Eukaryota > Viridiplantae > Streptophyta > Magnoliopsida > Solanales > Solanaceae > Solanum > Solanum dulcamara. Next base: position 62,991,405 of record NC_077248.1, on the reverse strand, counting down.
ACTAAATGATGAATGATGGCCCTCTTGGCAATGATAACTGAATGATGAATGATGGCCCTCTTGGCAATGATAAATGATGAATGATGAATGATGGCCCTCTTGGCAATGATGAATGATGAATGATGGCCCTCTTGGCAATGATGAATGATGGCCCTCTTGGCAATGATGAATGATGACCCTCTTGGCAATGATGAATGATGAATAATGGCCCTCTTGGCAATGATGAATGATGGCCCTCTTGACAATGATAAATGATGAATGATGACCCTCTTGGCAATGATAAATGATGAATGATGGCCCTCTTGACAATGATATTACCACCTCCGGTAATATAATATGAATAATAAAATATGAATGACCCTCTTGGCAATGATATTACTGTTGACACCCAATTTTGACCGACCTATAATTATTTTTGAATCACTATCTTAATAGATAGGCATTTTTAAAAAAAAAATATTTTTTTTGTATTATATATATATGTATAAATTTATATATTTTTTTAGTTTTTACCAAAAAAAATAATAATAAAAAATCATAAATTTTGAATTTCATAGCTTATAATATCATTTTTTTTATTTTTTTTTGTTAATATTATTAACATCATTTTTTTATCGTTTATGAAAATGACAAGCTTTGTACATTCAAATATTTTTTCACATTATTTAGTATATATTATACGTGGGTGTGTGTTTTCTTTGTATAAATTAATTAAGTTTATTGTGAATTTTAGTTAATACATATGTCATATCTATTCTAGTATGCATACGATGCATCATATATATATATATATATATATATATATATATATATATATATATATATATATATATATGAGTATTTTCTTTATATAAAAAATATATTACTTACTAGGTCTATTTTGTTATTTACTCATTCATATTAATATATATGTATTACATCTATTTTAATAGATCTTATGTACATATGTATATAAAAAAAATGGATTATTATTTAAGTTTATTATATATTTTTATTTTTATTTTGTTTATGTTAACATATCTATTTTAGTATGTATTATATACATGTGGCATTTTATATGTATATATGCAAATATTTATATTGTATGTACATACATATTTATTTTATATCTATATTATTATAATTTTATAAATTTATGATTTTACTTATTCAACATGTATTTGACAATTAATTAGCTAACATTTTATTTTTTATAACTACTTATAATTATATTCTAATCAAATTTTAATGTAGTCTATTTTGAATCTCAATTTCAATCTCAACCGTAGATTGCATTTGATCGGACGGCTCCCATTCGTTCTTATCTTTTCCACACCCCAAAAACCCTAAACTATCTTATCATTCTTCTTTCTAAAAAAGAAAAGGGACCTAACTCTCTCTCTCTCTATTCATCATCTCTCCAAAGGAGAAGAAACAACAAAGGTCATAGCCGTCGCCTCCCTCACTCTCTTCTTCTCTCCCTCCACCGCGCCACCTCCTTCTCTCTCTCACTCGCGTCCTATCTTCTCTCTCACGCCGCAGCAGCCCCTCTCCAGCAGCGACGGCCGACGGAGCAGCAGCGACGGCGAGATAGTGAGCAGCCTCCTCCGCGCGAGCTCCGACTTTCAGCGACGACGCGACAACGGCAACCACGAGCAGCGCCGCCATGAGACGAACAAGACGATAAATCGAAAACGGATCTTCCTAGATCCGTCTTGGTATGATTTCGTTTTACTTTTATGTCATTATATAAGTATATAGATTTATATATATATTGTGTTTCTTGCAAACTTAGATTTCATATGGTTGTTGTTGGTATGGTTGCATTTAAACTTTACTTCATTATATGTGTATATAGATATATATGTTATGTTTCTTGCAAAATCTAAATTTTGTAGAATTGTTGTGTTGATGTTGGGCTGATTATATTTTCGTATTCGATACTCTTGATACGTTCCTTGTTTGGAAGTTTTAATTAACCATGATTCATGTATTGTTCATTCAAGATTTTTGTTTTCAAAATAAATATTGGGTTGATTGTCTACCTCAAATGATTTGTTAAACTTGAGATTCGAAGTTGTTTGTTAGTTCCTAATCGATTAGTATTACAAAGCATATATCTATTTTTTTTTTGTTCATGTTCATATTCATGTTCATGTTAGTATTCATATTCATGTTCTTACATTTTAATTATGCACAAAATATAGTTCATTTTTAAATATTTACTTGCTTATTAATCGATTAAGATTATTATACATGTTTGTGTTGTTTGTTTTCTGTCCATGTTTACATTCTTGTATTTAATTATGTACAAGTATAGTTGAATTTTTTTTTTCTACAATAAGATTGTTATTATTCACCATTGTATAAAATACATATCTTTTAATCCGGGTGTCTATCGGATTAGTTATTTGATAAATGACATCTTGTTTTTCTTATTTGAATTTAGGAAGAAGGTTAAATTTGTTTTACTTGATATGACAAATTTTGTTGATTGAAGTTTTTAGTGTTAAAAATAATTATAGTAATTGCTAATATGATATAATCATTTTGTATTGTGTCATAATTAATTTTGTCCCTTTATGAAAGTTTAAAATAAAGTTATTATCAACTTTAAATATTTTAATGTCCCACCACTTTAAGGTTAATGCTCCATTATTTTGAAATGAAATATCTTTTGAGTAATTTTAGGAGTAAATCTTGGAAAGTTGATAGAATTTGATTGATTATCCACTTATTTGAATTTTTTTTTGAATTAAAGATTTTGACCATTTATCTTTACGGACTTAATGACATTTTTACCCATAGATTGATCAATATAAGTAGACACAAAGACACACACGAGACAAAAAAAAGAAAAGGAAGAACACACAGAGAGAAAATACAAGAACACAAAAATAAAAAGAAAAGAAAAGAACACTAGAACTTAGAGAAGCTTTTAACAAAATACTTAATTGCTTTTAAGCTTTTTTTCTTTTGCCTCTTTGCTACTTCGACTTGTTTGGATCTCGGATATTGCTATCGTTTTTCATTGACATAAAACTCATATTAACCGGTTAGTACTTTTTTTTCCTATTTTATTGTACTGTCTTTACTTTAGGTTCTTACATATTATATCTTGTCAAAATAAATACATGAAGTATCCAGGTTAGTTCCCATTTTTTTTTGATATATTGGTTTATTATTTTGAAATGTGTTTTTGTTCTATTTGCTTGCTTTGTTGTAGCAAAATTATATAATCATGATATACATCTATATATATTTATATATTGGTTGTGTTTTCTTTATGATTTAGCAGTGCTTGAACTTCAAAGTTCAAGACACGAGGAGTGCGAAAGTTTAAAATGTCATTATTTCATTTACATTTTTGTATTATTTATCCACTTACCTTTTATTTTAGTTTGTAATAATCTTGTAAACTCTACTCTGTATAATAATATACATTTGGGGACTGTCTAAAGGGGGAGGGGAAATCTACGTGCTACTTGCAATTTTTATTTTTTTTACTTTGACACAAATTTTATGTGGTTGCGTGCGCTAAACAAATATACTGAAAGAAATTAGTTATTTTAATTATTTTTGTTGACTTTCAGATTTTAATTTTAAATGAAATACGTTTACCACACAAATAAATGTTGATAAACCCTATACTTTAATTAGTTTATCAATTTTAATATTTTCATAATATTTATATATATTAAACAACATGCCCAACTCATGTATATTTTATTCAAACTATCAATCATTCTATTATTACATATCATGTACATACGCTTTCGATAGATAATTTCCAGCATGTTAATTAAATCATATTGACTTATATAGAAACTACATCTATAGAATTTAATTAATGTTCCAATACATACTTTATTTGGAAACCATGGCCAATGAAAAAATCTTTCCGTCGATTTTTGAGGCCTCTCCATTTTAAAAGACGGAAATTTTAATTTAAGTTTATATTATATATTATATGTTATAAGTTGAAATAGGTCGATGAAGAAATTATCATCGATTTTCAAGGCCTTCCATGTTTATAAGACGGATTTTATTTTTAGTTATTATTATTATTATTATTATTATCATCATCATTATCATCATATTTATTCCTTACTAACACTTCTATTAAGTCTTTTACAGGTACTCAGAATTGCTTTCCTGAGAAAGCTATTCGAATTAAGTTCGAATAATATATTTAATTTATTATTGTGTATATTATTGACGTTAGGCAAACATTAGGTCATTCCTTAGATTATTATTTTAATTTATTCTTTATGTATATTTCATTACATATTTGCGCAATATTTTCATCTCCTCAATTTAAAAGCTGAGTTTAGCTGGGACCTGCAGTTGTGGATTTCGAAGGATGCTGATACCTTCCCTTTGAAATAACTTGAACCCCTTACTTAGGATCCATTGAATTTGTAGACATTTTTAAATAATTGAATGGTTTCTAATTATCCTAAAATTATGGTGACTCCTTAAATTAAACTATTTTCTTTTAAAATCTCTTTTGAACAATTGAATTGATTTTTTTTACGAATCACCATGACGTTCTAATAGGAATGTAACACTTATTACAGTTACGCCTCTGAGCTTACTATAAAATAGAATTCTATTTTTTGTAGTATATATACACACATATTTTAAATTTATTTTGATAATAATTTATTCATTATTAATATTTTACCAAGTGTCTGTACATGTATTCGGAGATATACTTTAAAAACTTAGTACATACTTTTTTATACATATATTCTTATACAATTTTAGTGTATATATTTTTACATATATGTTTGTTATACTTGCAAATAATAATTTTATCTCCTCCCTTTTTGATGAATTAAGTCTAGCTGGGTACCACATTTTGTGGATTTCGAAGGATGCCTAACACCTTCCCTTTGGAATAATGTAAACCCTTACCTAGAATCTAAATTGGTTTTTCGTAGATTGAAACGTGAGTCATACAGGTCATGCATCAAATAGGTTTTCCTTATTTTCCTTAATAAATTAGGTGGCGACTCTATACAATAATTAATCTTTTTCAGAGTTCATATGTTGTGCTTTATATCTAACCTCAGTTCAAAATATGGCATAACAATTACCACCTCCGATAATATAATATGAATAATAAAATATAAATGGCCATCTTGGCAATGATATTACCACCTCCGGTAATATAATACGAATAATAAAATATGAATGACCATCTTGACAATGATATTACCACCTCCGATAATATAATATAAATAATAAAATATAAATGGCTCTCTTGGCGATGATATTACCACCTCCGATAATATAATACGAATAATAAAATATGAATGACCCTCTCGGAAAATGATATTACCACCTCCGGTAATATAATACGAATAATAAAATATGAATGACCCTTTTGGCAATGATATTACCACCTCCGGTAATATAATATGAATAATAAAATATGAATGACCCTCTTGGCAATGATATTACCACCTCCGGTAATATAATACCAATAATAAAATATGAATGGCCCTCTTGGCAATGATATTACCACCTCCGATAATATAATACGAATAATAAAATATGAATGGCCCTCTCGGCAAATGATATTATCACCTCCAATAATATAATACGAATAATGAAATATGACTGGCCCTCTCGGCAAATGATATTACCACCTTTGGTAATATAATATGAATAATAAAATATGAATGGTCCTCTTGGCAAATGATATTACCACCTCCGGTAATATAATACGACTAATAAAATATGAATGACCCTCTTGGCAATGATATTACTATCTCCGATAATATAATATAAATAAAATAATATCATCGTATATGGGATTAGATCATCGTATACTGCATCATATCATTGTATATTGCATTATATCATTGTATGCGGCATTATACGTGCCCATTAGACATCTTTGAGGATGGAGAATATAATTTGACGTCATTATCGACGCTTGCATTGAAAGTAGCTCCTTTGCGTTTTCCTTCACTTAAAAGAAAACAAGTAATAGACACATTGTCGTTTTAACTAACGACTAAGCAAAAATCTTTGGGAAAATTCTTGAAAATATGTACAAAAGTGCCTGATCACTTTGACATTAGTGTGTGAATATCATGCTCATTTTCGAACACTTTATATTTATTGTGGCTCATGGCTTGCTGGAGATTTGAACGAGGCATTGTTGTTCATTTTTTGAACGTCTCCTTTCGTCTGATGAATCTTGGTGACAAAATTATCACTTTGAAAACTCTTTGTTCTTTTAACTTTTTTGTACTTGCTGAAAAGAGGGATATGGTGATCTTTTATAATCTGCATCCACAGAAAAATTATTAGTTTTGAATGAATTGATCTGTGTTGAATTCTCCATTTGTTTTCTCCTTGTGTTGCTATCTTTGATCGTTTGCTCTAATTCCCCACTTCTCGGTAGATATAAGACTAAAATATATTCATTCAAAATGTTTGATGTATTAAAAGCTTTAAGAAAGATGAGTTTTTTGAAAAGCAATTTGGAAAAGGTCACTGCCAGATGTCATGTCACGCGTAACTTAAATGAACGTCCTTGATCCGAAACTTTGAGCAGGCTTGATATCTTGTTCACAAATTTTTTAAGGATTCTTGAGAAATTCTGACATAGCTAGAAAGTTTTGACTCTGAACTCTGATGGTGCTAGAGATTATTGAGGTTGACATTGACCTTCCAATAATGTCGGGGATCATTTGAGGCCAACGTTAAACTTTGAAGTTGAGTAAAACCTTCTGATGATATTAGATAAAATTTTTGAGGTTATCCTCAAAAATTTCTGTCCCAGTTAGATGTCTTAGTAAATATCAAACTAACAATAAGAGAACTGTAGAATTTTTGAGATCCTATCAAAAATTCTGTCCCAGTTACTTTTTGATGCACTTCAGTCTTGTTTTCTTTTGTAAAGAGATCTTCCTTGAAAATTTTGAGTCCCTCTCAAAAAATTTGTCCCAATTTCTATTATAAATAGAGAACTTATGGGAGATATGACCGAACCGTTATGGCGCCTACGTATCCCGTTGAGGCAGGAATCAGGTCAAACGTAGTTCCCCCTCTCGGGAGATAAATGAGAAATGAGAGATTTTGATACAAAAATGACCGAGGCCGACATAGGCCGCCTACGTATCTCATTTTTGAGAATTCAGGTCAGACGTAGTTCAAAGGATTTCGGCAAAAAGGTGCGGGAGTTTGAAAATTTGGGCGTTGTGCAGTTTAATAGTGCGGAGATAGGTAATTAGAAGGCGGAATTTGGTAACTCGATTGAACGTAAAAAATAGGGTAAGGATTTTTTGGAGATGGGGGGTAGATTTTGGAGGGTGAGGTTTTTCTAGAGCTAAAATAGGGTGATCTTCGTATCCTTATATCGGGTGCATTAGAAATAAAGGACACATCTTCTTTTTTCTTTTTGAACAAAACTGAGGAACTAGTTTGGATAGCCACACGGGTAATCCTTCCGGTGTTAAGACCGTCTTCGATGATCTCTCCAATTTTGACCACCTCAGCAAATTTTGCTCCTACGAGCAACAACATCCTATCATAATACTCAGGCTCTTGATTGCGTACAAAGACTTCAGTAATCTCTTTTTCAGTCATGAGAGGTCTCACTCTGGCAGCCTCTTTCCTCCAACGATAGGCGTACTCTCGATAATTTTCAGTAGACTTTTTTTTGATTTTCTCCAAAGAATAACGATCGGGAATGATCTCCATATTGTAAGCAAATCTTTTGATGAAATCTTTAGCCAAAGCATTCCAATTTGGCCACTGTTTCATCTCTTCAGAAGTAAACCACTCCAAGACCTCTTCGCTTAAGCTTTGACTAAAGAGTCGCATTAATAATGTCTCATTCTTCCCAACTCCTACGAGTTGATCACAATATGCCTTCAAATGAGTCAAAGGATTCTCGGTTCAACCGAAAGTATCAAATTTAGGTACTTTAAACCCTTCAGGAAGGTCTAGATCTGGATGGATACACAAATCTTCATAATTCAAACCAACAACATCCGGGGTATAGTGAAACTCCTTCATAGCTTTTACAATTTCCCCTTTCATGCTCTGCTTAGTTATTTCCTCTTTAGTTCTCCAGTTCCTTTCTTGTTCTTCATAGTGATCAAGTTCGGAACCGTTGGTATAGGGCTCATTTGGGATTGGGATTTGGAAAGCTGTCTTTTGAGGCAAGGGAGGAATAATGGGAGGGTTTGGTGTATTTTGAGGGACTTGATAATTTGGGGGGAATGTTTGACGGTTAATATGCTGATTTTGATGAAGGGGAAAGGTCTGTAGATTGTTAACATTTTGGTTTTGTGGGAGAGGAAAGCTTTGGGGATTGGTATTTTGAGGGTGAGGTGGTGCTTGGTAGGAAGCAGAAGCATGATAGGGGTTGGAAGTAGTGAGGTCAACAATGAAGGCATTTTGCGCGGGGTTTAAGGATGGGTTTTGAACGTGTTTCGTACTTGAACTTGGAGAAGGGAAGTGAATTAGAGGTCTTCCATCGCCTGGAACAGGCGTGTTGGCGGCTATAGCTAGGTTTGATAATTCTCGATTCTTTTGTATCTCAACTCTCATCTCGGCGATTTTTTGCACTAACTGTGCAATCAGCTCATTTTGTTCAGTGATGACAGGGTCTGTCACAACAATATCAGTCAACCCATTGTCCTCATTATGTCCAGTCATTTTTTCTTTTCCTATTATCAAATTTCGATCGGAAAATGAGTCTTTAGATACTTTAGATCTTGTGAAGTATGGATGCTCGGCCAGATTATCAACACAGATCAATTCTAAATACCTGCACAGAAAATAACTCAAAAGGCAAACATGTCAGTCTGCATTCATAAGAGATAATGCAAAATATCATACTGAAAAAAGATAAACACATAAGAGTTGCTTTGTTTGAAGACAAGATAACCCACGAGTATTGAAAAAATGACAAAATAGACAGGAATTTGCCTATTGATTTTAGGATTTAGTGTATCAAGAAATATGACTTGCTTTGAATCAAGATCTTCTTGCTTTTGTCACGGTTGTATCTATACATCTACTGATGCGATTTCTTTGTAAAAAATGAAGGGAAAAAAACAAGCTTTTAAAAGATAGTGGTCAAACCTTGAAAAACTGCCTACGTATCCCACGAAGGAGATGTCAGGCCCTATGTAGTTTGACTAACTCTGACAAATCAACCATTTTTTAGAGGAGAGAGTAAAGTTTAGGACATGTGGTGAAACCAAAGACTCTAAAAGCATTTCATCGCACTTTGTGGTGAGTTGATATTTGTGCTTTGGGGGATTTTAGAAAAGAGTGGGTTAGAGTGCCTTCAAGTAAGCAACACATTCATTCAAGCATATAACAGACAAACAATTATTGCATGTCCTAAACAGATATGTGACCCTTTTGTGCCAAGGGTAGTCCTATCGATTTGAAGGATGTATAGAACCATTTGAAACATTTCATTTCCCCAAAACTTATATTTATACAAATATTATGAATAAACTGAATGGGGGTACATAATGGGGAAAAAGGGATACAAATAATCAGTCCCACGCAGGGGTACAATCCTAACTAAGCCTTCATGAAATAAATTTCGTTCTTGACTTCTTGACATCAACCTCTTTGGATAGAATAACAATTCTGTGAAGATCTTTTTTAAGCTAATAAAATAAACTTCCAACCCCGCGGGACAATGTTTGTCAAATAACGCATACAACCTTCAAATTTAAACACATAGGTATGATCGCCCATTTAGGCCGAGGGCCATTTTGGACTCAAGGTGGTCTTTCTAATGGGCCCAATACACCTTGGATATTGGGTCATCTTAAGCAAATGCACTAAATCAGGGTTTTGATTTTGCTCTGCACTAGGTTGACTAGGAGTGGCTTTTGCAAGACTGGTAACCCAAGCGGACAACTCAGGCTGGAACTTACGACAACCATTGGACGCATGGCGTATCAATAAATTATCGATCGTTTCGAAAAAGGGTTAAGTATAAAAAGTCCGGCTGCGGTTCCGCAAAACCGTTCTTTAATATACTATATATTCAATAGAAAGATGTCATAAAATGCAAACGACAATTTAATATAAAAACTAAACAAGTAATGGTGCAATTAAGGAAAACAAGAATTACTAATTATTTCAAATAGTTAGTCAAATAAACAATCAAATCTAATGGTTAGAATCTAATTAATTCCCCAGTGGAGTCGCCATTTCTGTTATATCAAAAAATGGATGTGATTTAAAATTAATTACATTTTTTTAGAAAAAAATCAATTTTAGTAAAAGAGGAGTCGCCACTTAATTTTTTAAAGAAATTAAGAAAATTTAATTTAAAAGACCCTAACAGATTTAAGTCTTAAAAATTTAGAGAAAAAGGGTATGATGTTCATATTACTATTTTAAGAAGGTTTTAGCACTTAAAATAGCCGCTAACATGCGGTTATCCAACGATTTGAAAATTATTTGACTAACTTTGGGAAATATTAAATTTAAAACGAAACGAAGACTTTGAAATTATTTTTTTAGAAAAAAAATGATAAAACTTAAAAATTTGATTATAATATACATGTATATATAAAAAAAATAAAAAGTTTATCAATGACTAAGTAAATGTAGAAAATCATTTTAAGAATAAATTAACATGAATTGGTTTATCCTTAGGAGAATTCAATTAAGTTAAATCAAACTAATCAACTTCTACGTTAGTATAAACAAACGTAAATAAATAAATAAATTATTACAATCCGAATTAAATATAAATGAATAAAGTATGAAAATTTGGTCCAACACTTAGTTTCTGTACGCCTGGACTAAGTTATTGGGCCATCTGCATTTTGGGCCTTAAGCCCAATTCTATTATATATCGCAGCTGTATATACACTATATGGAATTGTATATACACCATATACCACGTGTTTGTTTCTTGTAGATGTTGTATATCATTGTATATAATTGTATATCACTATGTATCAGACTGTATATATATTATATACAGTTTTTATTCTTTGTAGCTGCTGCATATTACTGTATATACACTATATATAGTGTTTTCCCCCTGTATCTACTGTATATCACTGCATATATACTGTATATAGTATATATACAGTGTTTTGTTTCCTGCACATACTATATATCATCGCGTATACACTTTATACAGTGTATATACAGCGTATATAACATTATTTCTTTACATCAAATTGTATACACACTGTATATCAGTGTATATGGTACTGTTTTCCGCTCGTATTCCATGTATACAACCCAATATCAATATTCAAATCATGCATATTACCTTTTTTTCCATGTATCAATTTTCAGTCATTTGATCAAGATGATAGGAGACTCAAAACTCAACGATATGCAAGGATGAAGTCCAAAGATTGTCTCGAATTGATATCACATGCATCAAAAATAAAATTACATAAGCATTTACTCATTTTAAACTAAATCAAGGAATATATCATGGTATTTTGAGTTATTAAATTGATGAGCACCCTAGAAGTGACTAACAACATGCTAACTAGCTCAATTTTAAAAGAAGAATCAAATCAATTAGACCATGAAGGTTCTAACTAAATATAACTTAAGCATATTTTATTATCTACATTATGTTAAAAGAAGATTTTGAAAACATGAAAACCTATATTGTCAAGAAAAACTACTTCAAAAAATAATGAACAAAACTAAGTGTTTTCATTAGATAATCCTAACACATGGTAGCTAATTAATCCTAACACATGCTAACTATAAGGAATTTCTATCACTAATCTAGCTATTCTTAATACATACTAACTAAGAAAAACAAGACTACAAATCAACTAACTATAAAACATGAAATAATATAAAATAATTAAATAAAATAAAGCTAAGAAAAGATTTTACCTTTTTCCGGGCAGCGAGACTGAAGACGACGAGTGGAAAACGATTTCACCACCACCCAAGAGCTTGACGGAGCTCCAATCCACCAAAAGAAAAATTAAAAATTTAGACTCAAACCTTCGTGGGTTCGATGTTCTAAGAACACTGTTCTTAGCCTAAATTTTAACTTCAATCTTCTATTTTCCTTGAAGAAAAATATAGATTGAAAGCTAGAAATTTTCACAACTTTTAGGCTAAGGACAAGAGTCCAAAATCCTAATCAAGTTAAAAAAATTTCTAACTTTGGAGTGGTTAAAGAAAACCTCTCCCTTCTTCCTCTTAACAAGAATATGAGCCTTTACATAGGCTCTAAAAACCCCAAATCCCTAAGAATTTTTTATGTGGGAGAATAGGATTTTTCTTTTTTTTTTTTAGGAAAAACTAAAAAATTCAAAAATGCAAAATATAATTAAACTAACCTGACTAACATTGTTTAGTAAAAAAATAAAATCTTTTTGAGATGATTTTTGAATAACTACATAAATAGTAATCAAAGATATAATTATATAGAAATATGTATATTATACTAAAATTTATAAAAAGATAAAAATAGTTAAGAATAACATGAAAATATTTTATTTTTTTATAAAAGCTAATTATTTCAAAATGTTCAAGATTTAAAGAAATTTGACAACTAATTTGCGTTGTAGATGGTCAAAATTCGATGTCAACACACATCATCATCACATCATCCTCAAATATCATCATTTCCATCATCATCAAATATCATCATCAAACATCTACTCCAAAATCCTTATTTAATTCTATGTTCAATTTACAGAGATAAAAGGACATTCTAATTCTACCAAGGTTTCGTTTCTTTTTATGCCCTTCACATTTATAACTATCCCAAAATTCTCCTATAACTAAAAATCAATTTCATCAAACTCATGTGAAAGAATACCTCATTCCACTATGAAAAATAATATTGTTTTTATTATTATACATAAAAACCATCAATCTCATCCTCAAGACAAATTATGACCAAAAGAAATCTCATTTTGGGTTCATGTGAATGAATACATGATTCCATACTCTCAACAAAGTCAACTAAAGAACATCATTAACACATTTTAGTAATATTCTATAGTTTAGGAAATTTCAAGAAAATCTTCATAGAAGGTTCAAATCTTTCACAACTTCTATCTAACACATCTATGGGCATATGGAAAAACTCAATCCATATTTTAGGTTTAGCCTTACATACCTAGAAATGAAGAACATCCCACGGAAAACCAAAGACATGACTTGAAGATCTTGAATCCTTAAGCTTTTGGGGGCAAATCTTGTTGGAGATGTTTGGGAGAGAAGAGGGGATGAAAATTAGGGTTTTGGGGAGGTGAGGGGACTGAAAAATGATTCCAAAATGTTCCAAGTGAGGGTATATATAATTAGGAAAAAAGTCAAATTTGCCCTTTCTCAAAATCTGGAAGACTAGGCAAAAACTCTCCTGGCAGTGGCGCACCGTGCCACTGCAGTGCCAAGTCAGAATAGGCTTAAAAACCCTGCAAACTAATAGTGGCGCGTCGCGCCAAGGACCAAACTACTGAGGCTGTTTTCTGGTGCTATAGTGGCGCATTGCGCCCGTGCAGCGCCAAGCCTAAATTTTGTAGGTTCTGGAAAATGGGCTTAAAAACCCTACACACCTAATAGTGGCACGTCGCGCCAAAGTCCAAACTACTGAGGCTGTTTTTTGGCGCTATAGTGGCACGTCGCGTCCTTGCAACGCCAAGCCTAAATTTTCTGGGTTTAGAGTCCAGGCCTGAAATTCCTGCAGTACTAGTCTGTAGTAAAAGGGTCATAACGTTTGACTCCAAACTCTAAAAATTGGAATCTTGGTGGCGTTGGAAAGAAGACTCAAATACCTTTAATTTGGTAGGTTGTGGTCCACCCAGGTCATTATATTCGAAGAGATATGGTCGTTGGAAGTTGACTCCTATACGAACTCATTCGGAAATTAGTCGATTGGAATTCTTTGGACTCGACTTGGTGTTAAAGATCCCTTATGACCCCTAAACACATCTAACACACTTCAAGTATTTAGGAATTAATACTAACTCATATATAAAATTACAAGTCCTTCGGTTCGAGTCTACACATACGCGAAGAAATATTCGAGTCTTTGCGGAAAAAAATCCGGGGTGTTACACTAAGCCAAGTTCAAAGTTTTCCTACCGACTAAGTTTTCGAATGAGTTCATATAAAGGTCAACTTTAAACGATCATACATTCCAAATCATAATGAGTTAGATGGACCGTAACCTATTAAAATTAAATGTATTTTATTCTTCTTTCCAACTCCACCAAGTTTACATCAATTCGAGTTTGGAGTAAAAAGTTATGCCCATTTTACCAGAGATGTTACAAGCTAATAGTGTCCGACGGGAAAAGTGATGGCTCGTCAGAACTGTGATGGCCCGTCAGAATTGGTCATCACATTTAGGCAGAATGGTCGATTTTTGGGCCATTTATTATGATCTGGGTGACCGGCGATGGTCTGTCACTCAGATGACGACAGAACGGTGATTTTGGCCAATTTGAGTTTTTAAGAGGGTATTTTAGTCCTAAAACTTTTGGGGAGTTATCTAAATAGCCCTAAAATGTAGGAAATCAGTTTTAATTATTAAAACTTCCAATTCACTCCTAAATTTTTACGCTCTTAATTCCCTCAACTTAGAAACTACCACAAGAAAAGCAAAAGGCTAGGGTTTCAAGGTTCTAAGCAAGTTCTTATTTCAAGCTTTTTCACTAAGGTATGTAAGGTTTCAATGAGAGTATTCCTTCCACTCTCATGCCTAAAGTATTTTGATTATATGATGAAGTATGTTTAAATCTAGGGTTTTACCCAATCTTCTTCAAGCTATGATTTTTAAGCAAAGTTAGAATTTTTATGAAAGATTTCTTATGCATCCCGTTTAATTACTATAAACTATATGTTTTATTATATGATTATGATTCTCCAGGCACGTGTCAAGATTATTTATAAAGTTATGAAAGCTACTTTTGAGTATTTACATGTTATGCATGATTTCAAGTAAGTTGTCTCATGTTTAAAGTTAAATGCATAGAAGTAAAGATATGTTTATGAAAAAGATATTCGAGCAATGCCTTACAACACTTATGATTCAAAAAATAATTTTTGAGCTTGGTCTCACTTATGCTTTATGATATGATTTATGAGCTTAGTCTCTCATGTGATTCAGTATATGGATAATTTTTATACTTATGAGAATTAATATGTATTTATGTTATTTTGGGAGAACTATTTAAAACTGAGTGGACTTTAGGGATGGAAGTTTCCGTTAGCGTCCGTGGACCTTTAGTAGCAATCCCTAAGTCCCATAACTACGTGTCACCGTAGGACTTGAGTATAACACTTTGTCGGACAACTCCATATAGCCTTGAGAGGCACAGACTATTGGATCCATATAGATATGATATGGTCCTATACCCTGGCAAGGTATAGGGTAGCACGCCCAACTGGGTTAGCTGTTGGACATCATGAGCTCACATGATGTATGTCGGTTATAAGAAACTCTCTAGTTTATGCATCTTTTTACTATATGTTCTTAACCTTATATGGTTCATTTTAAGTATGTTATATTATGAATATAATTATGGAAGGCTACTGATTTAGACTCACCTTGATGTATATGCTTTTGAATGAAGGTCTTTTTAAATTGATATTTATGCATGGACTCCAACTAATTCTTTCAGTTCCTTTATTATGATTATGATTTTAGAAATCTTATTTAACTGTTCCTCCATATGTTATTTATATGATTATCATCCTCTTACATACTTAGTGCATTCCACATGCTGACACATACTTTTCTATGTTGCATTCTTTTATGATATAGATTCTAGCACTCGTACTCAAATTCATGATTAGTGAGGTTGTGTCAGTTCCTAGTCAGCAACTGGTGAGTCCTCCTTATTCGAGAAATTCATGGAGTAGTTTTAGTTAGTTCTTTTACTAACTTATGGTAGTCGGGGGCCCTGTCCCAGCAAACTTATTTTTTTTGATTTAGACATTAGAGGCTTGTTTCAGACATTAGTTTTCAGTCTTCATGGATATTTTATCTTTTAATAAGACCTTTTATGCATATGTTCCAACTTCCACTAAGTTTTCTTATGATATGCCTTGATGTATTATGCGCTTGGGACCACTCGTGGTTCTAAGTACCATGTCTCGGCTAGGGTGTAGACTCGAGTCGTGACAATGATCTTCAATTGCATGAATTTAGTTATAATTCTATGTTCTCAATGGCAATTTCATGGACCCTCAAGTATACAAGTATTTTCATGGCTTGAATTATGATTCTTCAAAAGCATGTTTTCAGATTATCAGGTTTCATGATTTTAGATGCTTCCAAATAAGGTATCTTTTAGTTATCATTAGTTTTAAATCATGATTAATGAGCTACTCAGTATATTATTAGAATTACAGTTGTAATATTATTATTGTATCAGTTGTATGCATGTTTTTCATGGAAGTAATACTTAGCATTGAGCGGATTTAGAAATGAAGGATTCTAGTCAATGTTCATGGACCTTTAGCAGCAATCCATAAGTCCCATAACTACGTGTCATCGTAGGATTTTTCTTAGATAGACATTAGCTTAGTAGATCCATATTAGCTCAGCTACAACCTCTATACCTTAGCAAGTATATTGGGTCCTTTTAGTGGGAAAATAAACCAGACTCCATGTAGTAGCTCACATGGTTATATGTCGATTTTAGTATCCCCTACAGTCAGTCTTTTCTGTATTGCATGATCAAGCATTTAGATATTTTCAGTTCAGTTATTCAGTTCACGTGTTATTTACTTGATTCAGTATGTTCAGATATCATGTTTATTATGCATATTCCTACATACTCAGTATATTCAAAGTACTGATCGCATACTTTATGCCTATATTGTGTTATAATATAGGTTCTGACGCTTCACACCCAATGCGCGATTAGTGCCTACTTCTGATCAGCTAGCAACAGTGTTGGTGAATCCTCATCTTTCCAAGGACAACCTTTATGTTTCCTTTCAGTATTTTTACTTTCAGTTTCAGACATATGGAGTTACCTAGGGGTTCTCCCTATAGCTAGGGGTTCTCTCTATCAACTCATGTTAGTAAAGGCTTTTCAAACAGTCAGTTAGATTCCACCTATGTGTACTCAAATTTTTGTCTATTGATTTTTTAGACAATTTCAGTTAATTCTGCATTTAGTGATCTTCTTAAACTATTGAGGTTGTCAATCTTAGTGTCATGCCACGCTATGAGATTAGCTTGGGGTCACTTGTGTCTCTAAGCACTCTGTCACGCCTAGGGGGTAGTCTTGGGTCATGGAACCTTTCTTATTCCAACTTTTCGATCTTCCCATTCATTTCCTTGAGCCTTTATTCCCCCCCAATTATTCTCATTCTACCAACGAATTCCCATTCACAAGTATTAGAACAATTGAACAAATTATGAATACATTGACTTGACAGGAGTAATGTTGTGATCCTATTGCAAAAAAACTCCCACATCTCTTGAATGGGGAATTGATGTGTGGCTTTTAATGTTAGGAGATTAGTACTATATAAAAGAGGGCATAAAAGGCACAGTTGGGCAAAAGATTTTGTCGAGCTTGAAAAAAAAATGTTGAAGAATAATGTATACCTATTGATTATTTATTAAAGGTTTAGGTTGGATAGAACCATTGAAAATTATCACATATTAGCGTGAATACAACTTTCTACATTACTTTTTAACTCTAATAACTTATATGGTATGTTTAAGACCATAAAAATCAACGATATTTGGATATCATATACACATCTTTACCATACGATTCAAAAGTTTTTATTACTTTTTAAAACTTCATGTCCTATTAAATTAATACACAGAGAATAAAATGAAAGATCGAGCAACATGATATTCTAAGAAATAGGAAAAGGTAAACAATAAAATTTAAATATTAGTGCTTTCTTTGGAATATAATTATAACAACCATTCATTCTCCTCACAAAAATCATCACAAGATTTCATCAAACTAGACCCTTTTTAATTAACTTGAATTTAAAATTATGGGAAATAGCATCCCAATAGAGTCTAATCTCATCACCAACGCTCAATCCACGATTTGTGAACAAATCCTCGCAAACAAGTGCATAGTCCTTACATGGCATCATCATCTCAACATAAGCTCCATCATCATTTTTACGGTTGTTTTCTTCAGTAACATCCCATAATTGAACACGTTGCACGTTCCCATCCCCTTCCTTTACAAGTTTGACCATATGATCCATCCAATATGGAAAAACATGATCAGAAGTGAATGCAGAAGGCAGCACCAATATCTTGGCGAATTGCTCATAATGGGTGATAACCCTAATAATCTTCTGGGGCTTCTGAATATCCATGATGAATTTTTACAATGTTGAGAAAAAAAGTATAGGAATTTATAGGGATGTTTTGATATTAAATTTGGAAGGTATATGACACTATAATTATTTTTCTAATAAAGCTTGGTTTCACATAATTAAGATTAGATTACTGTGATTAATCATATTTTTTAAAAAATTCTCGTCACTTTCTGACTATAACTTGATTTGATGAATCTTGCACAAAAGCAAGTTATTTAAATGTAATTACAAGTAATTTTATTTAATAAATTTATAACAAACAATAATTAATCAGTTATAATAAATCAAATTACATTAATAATTAATTATAGTTGAAGCGTATCACATACACAAGCTGGTAATTCTATTTAATAATATTCTTTTTTTTACTCTTAGTGTACTTTTTATTAAGGCATAATACATAAATATGTCCTTTAACTTGGCCTCATTTTACATTTATGTCCTCCAACTTTGGGTGTGCACAATTAGGCACTTAATCTTGTATAAAATTGAACAAGTAGACACATATGTCCTACGTGGCACAATACACGTAAGACGCCACATAGGACACAAAATTGCCATTTAGGATGCCGTGTAGGACGAATGTGTCTATTTGTTCAAGTTTTGGATAGTTAAAGTGCCTATTTGTGCATTAGTAAAGTAAGAGGTCATAGTTGCCACTTGAAGCCAAGTTAAGTGTCATATTTATGTATTATGCCTTTTATTAATAATAGGGACAATTTTCAAATATGTCATCAAACTATTAGAAATGACTCATCTTGTCATTTGGTAAAACTTTGGCTCATTTATTGCAAGATCCCGAAAGTCAAAAAGTCGAAACCAAAGAGAAATTCTCAACTTTTGGACTGACCTCATGTTTACGAGTCACTCTATGACTCGCAGAGCTTTCTATGACCCGTAAGAGTGAGTGTAGAGTGAGCCTCAGAGCCTGTTCAGGACCACCCTTAGGAGGAGTCCTACGACTCAACAGGACGAGTCATCGTCCTGTTGATGAGTCGTAAGGACGAATCATACACAAACTTCAGAGGCTCAGTAACTTGTAGGTTTTCAAGACCTGCAGGACGAGTCAAGATGACGACTCATAATCATGAAGATGATTCGTAACAACGACTCGTAGAAGTAAACTTCAGAGACTCAAGTCTCAGCTCTTTTTATACCCTGCACGACGATTCAAGACTACAGCTCGTAGACTTGAAGACGAGTCGTAGGGACCCACTCGTAGGTTCAAATTTTCAGTTTTAATGAAGGTTAATCTTGTCTTTATCAAAGTTCGGTTCAATGGTCCTAGACACTTTTAAGGTCAAGTTCAGAGTCTATATTCAATTCTTCAAAATTCCCTCAATTAAAAATCATTCTTGAAATTTCCCTAAGGCAAGACTAATCAAATTCTCTCAATTTCTACTTCAAATTTCAAGCTAGGGTTTTGAGTTCATCAAGGTTCTTCATCGATTTTAAGTTGATTTCACCAAGGTATGTGGGGATTGATTTATGGATTTTTTTTACCTATGGAGTCCCAAGGTTTCCTCAAACTTTCTTCAAATTTCAATTGTCTATTAACCCTAGTTTGATGAATTGCATTGGGTTGTTTCAATTTCATTTTAGATGTTATTTATGATCATTATCAGCATGTTTCTACAGGAATTGCATAATTTCAAGTTAAATTATGAATGCCCATGCATAATGTTATTTTCAATTATGAATATGAGGTTCAATGATGATTTTTCATGAGATTGATTATGAGTTCAATTATGTTCAAAGAAAGCTTTTATAAACGAAGTTGAGATTATGATTTAGTGATGCAAGTTATGCTGATGATCAATTATGATCAAAGAAATTTATTATGGTGTGATAAGTACAATTCTCACACAATCATGTTTAAGATGGTGATAAGGACAATTCTCACTGATGTTTATGGATTACTATGAATCACTAAAGTTAATGAGTTATTCTAATGATTATTTTCATGATAAAGTTAATGATGATGTTTTCTATGATTTAATGATTTCCGTTGGGATATTGACTAAGCACCGAGGACTTATAAGTGGGGTTTGGTCCGGTAACGTAGTTAGTTATCTAAGAAAATTCTAGTAACAACCTAAAGTTCCAAACTACGTTGCCCCTAAATTTATAATAAATAATAATTAATCAGTTATAATAAATCAAATTACATTAATAATTAATTATAGTTTAAGTGTATCACATACACAAGCTGGTAATTCTATTTAACAATATATATTTTTTACTCTTAGTATACTTTTTATTAATAATAGGAAACTTTTTAAAATATGTCATCAAACTATTAGAAATAACTCATTTATGTCATCCGTTAAAACATTGCCTCATTTGTACAATCACCGTTATAAAAACATGTTCAATTTATCCATTATTTTTAGGCATAATACAAAAATATGATCCTTAACTTGGTTTCAGCTGGCTACTATGACCTCTAGCGCATAAGTAGACACTTAACCTATTCAAAACTTGAACAAATAGAAATATTTGTCCTACGTGGCATCCTACATGGCAATATTGCATCCCACGTGGCATTCTATGTGTATTGTGCCACGTAGAACACGTGTGTCTTCTTGTTCCATTCTATACAAGTTTAAGTGTCTACTTGTGCACACCCAAAGTTGGAGGGCATAGATGTCAGTTGAATCCAAGTTAAAGGAAATATTTATGTATTAGCCTTATTTTTAACAGTAATTTTGTAAAAACAGTTATGCCACATGGCCCCTTGTTAGAGGTCCACATAAACAAATTGGAAACACTAAAAATATGACCCATTAAAAAAAGGAAAAGGATCAAATAGGTCATCGAACTTTGAGAAAAGGCTCATCTATATCATCTATTAAAATTTTGTCATCTATGCCATTTCTGTTTGAGAAAAGGCTTATCCATGCCATTATTTGTTAACTGAAATGACATAGATGAGTCAAAAATTTTAACGGATGGCATATACGAGCATTTTCTCAAAGTTCAATGGCATATTTCAACCATTTTCCTTTTATAAAATAATTTAATTAATGATGTGGCCTAATCATAATTGACCATGTGTAAAAAAATATTTTCCAAAAATCGAAATTATTTTCAGTTAATAAACAATGGCATGGATGAACCTTTTCTCAAACAGTAATGTCATAGATGAGTCAAACTTTTAACGAATGTCATAAATAAATTATTTCTCAAAATTCGATAGCATATTTAATTTTTTTCCCCAAAATAACTCACACACACTTCTCATTTCCCCAACTTGGACTGAAATTGACCCATTGAACCTGGACGGAATTCACCAGCAATCTGGGCGTAATGTAACGGTGGGAGAGGGTAAATCTTTCCCCATTATCCAATAAAATTGATAAATAAGAATACAAGTACAGGTAAGAGAGTTATATTGTGCCAAACTTATGTTATTAATAATATAAGAACCTAAAAAAATAAGTACATGTAAGGGAGTCTGGCCTAACCTTACAAAACTTAATGAGGTCAAACTAACACCTCTGCTGTAGAATAAGTACATGTAAGGGAGTTTGGCCTAACCTTACAAAACTTAATGAGGTCAAACTAACACCTCTACTGCTCCAGCAGTGGTGGCAAAATGGGCAGGTTGAATTAAATTTGGGCGAATTAAAAATGGATCAACATAAAATAGATAATAATTCAATCCGATCATATTTTATATGGGTAAAAATAAATTAGATAACAAATGAGTTGAGTAAAATACTAGTTTATTGATATTTATCCATATTTTCATGAGTAAGTAGTACTTTACTTTATAATTCAATATGGAAAAAATATTATAGTCTTTTTTTGGATGAAAAATGTTGAAAATATTTTATATAATTTTATTGTATCCTAAAATTAAATCTGACATCCGATGCGGGACTCGTCTTCTAAATCGGGACCCGAATCCGAACCAGACCCAAGACCCAACTTTCAAATCGGGACCCGACTTTCGACTCGGGACCAATACCGATCTTTGACTCGGGACCCAACATCCGAATCGAGATTTGATCCCAACACCTAAATTGGGACCCGACCCCAACTCTCGACTCCCGACCTAGACCCAACTTTTGAATTTGGACCCGATCCAGACACCCGACCTCAACGATGGATTCAAAATCCGATCTCGATACTTGATTTGGGACCCGATTCCGACTCTCGATCCAAAACTCAACTTTCGAACTGAGACCCCATTTTGAGGGCCAAAGACTTCATCTTTTTAATTTTAATTTTTTAAAAAAATATTTTTTTATTTTTTAAAAATTATAGAGGAGTATAATTAGTCTTAATGAAGAACATAAAAAGGAAAGAAAATTACAACATTTTTGGTGATACCATGAATTTTGAGTGAATAAAAGTTGGAAGCTTAACCCATTTAGCTAGCCCATAGTTTACTCATATTTTACTCCTGAATACCCATATTTCTATGGGTTATCCCATCTAAAAAATCACTCACTCAACCCATTAAAATATGGGCAGATTACCAAAACATGGGCTCACTTTGCCACCACTACCAGCAAGCATGTTAACCAAGTAATCTATGATCAACAGAATATTTATAACATACGTTCTGATGATGTTATAAATGTGTACTAATAAAGTGATAAAATTAAACAAGAAAATGAAAGTAGTATTTGTGACAAAACTAAATTCTACGGTCTTGTATAAATTTGGTTCTCCTCCTTATTTCATTCCTCCCACATGTTCATGAGTTCTTGAAATATATTAATTCTTCTTAGATCTGTTAAATCTTATCACCTTCTTCATTGCCCACTCTCATTAATAGTTATCTTGGGACAAACTCCTTGGACACTTTATCGTCCCAACTATGATGTCTACCATTTGTTTTGTATTTATTTTATGCATTTTCCACTTCTTTGTAGTTTAGGAGAGATGTATTCATCCCTAGCAGCATTAGAAAAACAACTATCCAACAATTCATCCTCCTCGCAAAGAATCCACAGCTTGTAGAATATGTGGAGAAAAATAACAACTTGCAATTTCTTACTAGTGCTAAAATGAGTAAGAGAGTTGGAAAGTGTTCAACTTACTAACTTTGTTAGTTACAAGTTCCTTAAGAAGATCTTTATTCATAATTTTACAATTTGGAGCACTCGTTTGAGTCATAACCTGTTTTGCGGCTACTGGTGGAACTACCATGCATGGCATGGTTAGGCACAAATGTCAACCTACTACTCCTCTTGCGTCATGTCTTCCCCACTCTTCGTACTTGTACCACCATTTTTTAGCGTCA
This sequence comes from Solanum dulcamara, assembly GCF_947179165.1. Taxonomy (NCBI): domain Eukaryota; kingdom Viridiplantae; phylum Streptophyta; class Magnoliopsida; order Solanales; family Solanaceae; genus Solanum; species Solanum dulcamara. The sequence goes on along the minus strand of NC_077248.1, from coordinate 62,967,848 downwards.
AAGTCGTTGGCTTGAGTACACTGGAGTTAAGGCCATCATTTTATCCATATTTTGGTCAATCTCCATTGTCACGACCTAAGTCTACACCCTAGACGTGGCCGACAAATCTAATTATTGTTGGCCTAACCGAACCATTAGCCTGGCATACTATACGTCTGAATATTGACTATTAATGCAGAAGCTTGTTTAAAGATCTGAAAATCCCTATAAATATATTTATGTTTGTAAAACAATGCTGAGAGTTATAACATGAAAACAATGCTGAGAGTTATAACTTGAAAATCTCAACACCTAATTTCCTGTTGCTCACCAAAGGACTCCATATATTGTGTTGACACCTCATAGGCCGAAGTGTTCAAAGTATCTATTAAGGGATTCAAAATGGGGGATACACCAAAATAAATAAGCAATACGTTGTTGCATAATCATGTTTGCCAATTCCGGATGTGCAACATAAAGTGAAGTGTGTGAATCCCATGGATAACTTCAACAGGTTTTAGGTTTTGCGTATTAAATTGAATTACTGATGATGTTTTGCCTCATTAGTGCTCCTTGAAAAACTTGACTCTTCAATAGATTAGATTCATTTTAACTTAAGAAAAGTGGTACTTTTTCTTTGCCTAATCATCTTTTCTCAGCGGATCAGCCACATAGTCCGAAGTAAGGTTAGTGACAGGAACTTAGCTATCTTTTGGTCAAGTTTTCTAGGGTTGGTTCCTCTACCAGAATAGGTCATGAACGCCTCACTTCTCTTACTTTTGGTGCTTATCTTACCCACCCTATGCAAGATCGATTCAACAGGCTAATTCATACATGTTCTGCAAAGTACCAGCACCAACCCTATGAGCTAACTTTCCATTTGACAGCAAAGAGAAATCGTACATGTGAGAGTCACACCTTTAGCTAATATAAAGGGCTTCTGATAGGATTTTTCATGTGACATTTTTGGAATTTAAAACCCCTATTTTAGGATATATTTTTTTATTATTCAGTAAATATAGGTTTGTTAATGAAAAGTATAAATATGCGGTATTTATTAGACGGCAAGGGCATATATGCATCATTTTTCTAAAGGATGAAATATTTACTCTTAAATCACAAAGTTGAGGAATATGTTTCCTCTTTTTCCTTATAATTTATAATAAATGAAACTAACAGACTGTATAAATTAAATCACATTGATGATGTATTATATGAACAGTTGTAAATGCGTTGAAATCATGAGTTTACTTGTGCGCACCAAAAGTTAGAGGTCAGATATGTTAGTTGAGGTCAAGTTAAATGACACATTTATATATTATGTCGTAATTTTATAAATAGTGCACCATTATATTAAAGCTACTGTTGTTATAGGTATATACCCCTTGATAAAAACATATGTGGATATATACTTTCACCTCTAACAAATGATGCATATTTACTCTTTTTGTTAACAAATTTATATTTGCTATTGAAAAAAGCAAACTTAAAATTGGTTTTTAATTTAAAAAATGTCATGTGGCTTTGAAAGAATACCTCACCCATTTTTTTTTACCCTTTTAGACATGATCTAAATCTGATCGAAATGAAAAAAAAAGTCAACCCCTTTTCTATCCCATCGTCATCCTGATGACTTAGTCTTAGGGCGCTTGTTTTTCTAAACAAGATCATCACTAGGACCACAGGATGATGACTGAATGATAGAGGGATTGAGTTTTCTTAGATTGGGTCAGGTCTGAATCAGTTGTGGAGAGGTAAAAAATGGACAAGGTAATCTTTTAAAAATAATATGATATTTTTGGAATTTAAAACCTTATTTTAGGATATATATTTTAAATTCAGTAAATATATGTTTGTTAATGAAAAGGATAAATATGCACTATTTGTTAGACGGTGAGGGTATTTATGAATCATTTTTTTAACAGATGAAATATTCACTCTAAATCACAAAGTTGAGTAATATGTTTTCTCTATTTTTCCTGTAATTTATAATAAATGAAACTAACAACTTATAATAAATTAAATCACATTGATGATGTACTATATGATCAGTTGTACATGCATTGAAATCATGTGTCTACTTGTGCGCACCAAAAGTTAGAGGACATATATGTTAGTTGAGACCAAGTTAAATGGCACATTTATATATTATGTCGTAATTTTATAAATGGTGCACCATTATATTAAAGCTATTGTTGTTATAGGTAGAATGTTGTTATAGAGAAGAAAAATATAACATGAAAAATCGTTTCTGAAGAAAGTCAGATTGTTATAGTGAAATGTTGTTAATTATAACAAATCACTGTTATCAAGACTTGTAGAGTTGTACTGCACTAAACGTCAATGGAGCGTTGCTAGGCTCATAGCATTCAATATAGAAAGACGCGAAATGACAAATATTTAATGCTTATTATGCATTTAAGCTATAGTTTTGGTTAATCACTAAACGCGGCTACAATTTGATTAATTTTGCTATTTAATTGTATAATTCGATTTCTAATTGTATAAATTCAAAATTTGCATAATTCGGTTCCTAATTGTATAAATCCAAAATTTGTATTATTCGGTTCCTAATTGTATAAATCTAAAATTTGTATGTGCTTACCCTAGCTATTTGTATACGATTTGTTGATACATTTGATTTGTATAAGTTATGAAAATTTTATAACTGTATAAATTCAGAATTTGTATATAATTATCATCTTTGTATATGATTAGTTGATACATTTGATTTGTATAAGTTCTGAAAAATTCTTAAATGTATAAATACAGAATTTGTATATACTTGCTATGTTCGTATATTGACAAGTGGAATGTATAAACGGAAATATTCATAGCAAACGAAACTATAGATATGAAGCTTAATTAGGCATACTGTAACTAAGGAGCATAATTAAGATACTTATAGTAGACTATTTGTGAAATTTCCGCTATTTTATAAAAGCATTTAAATTTTAAAAGCGATGCTTACACATCAGGCCACCTAAAAAAAAGCAACTGCGAATTATTCATAATCAGGGAAATTAGTTACACGAAAAATATGGTGTGGGATACCTTATAACGGGAGAATTTAGATTTAGCTTTCGTTATCATAGATTTTAAACTTGAAAATTTGATTTGAAGTTGTATTTTTGAAACGTGAAATTGTGTTTGACATATATTTTACTTGAATTTTTTGCAAGTTTTGTGAGTAGAAATTCCCCAAATCTAAAAATTCGTTTGGATCAATTTTTGAAACTTGAAAGTTTTTTGAATTTTTTTTAAATTTGATTCAAAATCTATGGACAAACAGATATTTAAAAATAAAATTTTAAAATCTAATCTAAAATATATGGTCAAATGCTAGCCTCAGATTGTTTTCCTTCTAAACATACCCCGATTAGAAATGCTTGATATCCTTATTGAATGGATGATAAATTTGCATTTAATGTTATTTTCTTGCTATTTTCTAACATTGTTAGAAACACAATCATTTCATATTATTTGCATTTAAATCTATGAGATATCAACTTTATCATAAAATACTTTTTGTGGCATTTTCCTATTTCTCTTATTATATTTTAGTAATTAATAATTATGCGTGTTCATATATTCTTTTAGTTATTAGTTTATACGTAGAAAGAGAAACAAGGTACAAATAAAATCTAAGTTCTTTGAATATAAAGTGGCTGTAGTTTAGTGGTGAGAATTCCACGTTGTGGCCGTGGAGACCTGGGCTCGAATCCCAGCAGCCACATTTATAATTTTTAACAACTCTGACATGTTTAATTTTTTTTAAAAAAAAATCATCTTTCTTAATAGAGTAATAAAATATTCTAATCATTTAACACAAACCAAATTAAATTAGTGTACTTGATTACGCTTCTTCGCGCGGTTACAATAAGCCCAAGTAATATATAGAAAAAATTAGCATGCATGTAATAAATTTATATCTACGTGATCTCTTTTTATGAGAAAATACTTGGGGGTATAAAAATATTCATGAATTTAGAAATGAGTTTGTTATGAATATTGTTGAGATAAAAGAGATAGAGAAATTTCCAGGCACATGCTTACAAGATCATATATATTGATGAAATTATAAGAATATATATATATTTTTATAATATAGATTAGAATAACCAACAACCTTTTACACTTCTAAATAATTGCACTTTATTGCCGAAGTTGTCATTAAGATCAGCCTTTTAATATTGCATGCTATGTGGGGCGTGGATTTTATGCTTTATAAGTTTTTTATTAATCTATTTTAGTAGTAAATTAGGTACAAACATATAAAAAATGTAAAAAAAAATGAAATAAAAGATAAATATGAATGATTGCCATAAAAAGGTGTCACGTCATTTTCTCTCTATATATATAAAGTTGCTTGGATTCAACTTCATTTTTATGTTGTATTCGTACGTGTCGGCAAAATATGAGTGTTGATATGAAATTCATACTGAATTTGGTCAATCGATTTTGAATATTTTAATTCAAATCAACGAAAAATTTAGAATGACACAATGATATATGTAACCAAAACAAAAACTAAGCTAAAATTGAAGAAAATGAAATATCTTGTATATAGAAATATCTAAGTGGTTCAAAGGAAAGCAATATTAAATAGATAGGAGTAATAAATAAGGATAACTTAATTAAATTATTCTCTACTTAATATTTTTCTTAAAAAACGTGAAAAGAATATGACAAATTAAATGGATCGAAGAGAGTGTCTTTTTTGGGGTGTGAGGATTAATCAGTTGATTGAGCCTCATTTATGGTGACTGATCGAATCCCATCCCCTCTCTCTCCCTCCGGAAAAAAGAAAGAAGAAAAAAGTGGCTTCTTCATTTTCCTCTTTTATTTAGATGTTATTTATTTTCTATTTTTATTTTATAAATATATAAATATCTAAAATTTATTTTAGATTATAATTTTCAAAAATATTCTTTTCGTTTTTAAACTGTGTGCACTCAAACGATACCATTAATTATGACATCTTTTCAATTAAAAACTAAATAAAATAGTATACCTATATTTATGTGTCTTATAACTCTATTATACATCGAAGTTAATTATGTGTCTTTTGGGTAAGAAACAAAGAAGAAATTAAAGAGCATTAATTAGTATAGAAAATTAAAGAGACTTTTGCCATTACGTGTTCGGTGGGTAAGCAAGTTATTTTTAATACCCAAACTACAAGTTGCGTTAAAGAAATGAATAAAGAAAAATTAGGTGAAGAAAGTGATGAAATCAGAATTTTTTTAAAGTGTTTAAAATATAAAGAAAAAAATATATGAAAAAGTCAAAAAGAATTTAATATCTAATATATATATATACGATAACTAATTTTATCTATATATAAATAATATAATTTTCTATTAAAAAAGTTTATCTGAACCTCTCGACCTTACCTTACTCCATGCCTGGATGGAGTCTTGCAAATAAAGTTTCTTTCTTTCTCATAATCTTAATAAACACTTCAGAATTTAGACATTAATTGTTTTATTATAAATAGGCAAAGTTGACTTGTTTGAACTTTACATGTTTGCTATGTTGTCAAATCCATCAGGTAATTACCTGTGATTTCCTCATTGGGTAGTCAAGTTGGTGACACCTTCCAAACAGGCACATGGAGTCTAGTTCAATTTAGTATTATTTTATTTTAATATAGAGAAAAATAATTTTAATTTTTTATGCACGTAAAAACCTACTACTATTTATATATAATAAAATTAATTATAAGACAGATAGATTTATTAATAAATATTAAATATTAACCTAGTAAAAATGAAACTAAACACTTCAGAACTAAGTCAAAATTTTACTAATAACATAAAAGTGTATTAACTATCGATATATATAACTTAAATTAAAAAATAATTCCCAAAAATTTCATAAATATTTAGTTCTGAAATCATAATTTCAAAAATGCTATATTTAATGATAAGAACTACCGTTAACAGATGTGCTCTGACGAATAAGATCCTTGCACTCTTCAAAATTTCGAGTTCGAGCCATAAAAAATTGAAAGTGTTTTTTACTTTAATGGGCCTAACACATGTGAATATAAGATAATCAGGTCAGGAAATATTGAATAACAAATGATTATACAAATAAAAATGATAAGAAATTAACTATTAAATCTATAAAATTTAGTTGTGGAATCAGAATTTTTATTGAGAGGATTCAAAAAATATGAAACAGTAAACACACAAGAAAAAGAGTTAAAGAATTCAACATCTATCATATACATAAAAATTAATTTTAACATAATATATACATATACAAAATATTTTTTGTAGAAGGGATCGAATCGAATGAACCCTTGCACTCAGCATGAAGTCGATGAACTCGTTCGGCGGAAAATTATACTATTTATACATGATTAAAATTATTTTTATGTATATACAGTAAATGTCTAACTCCATTCAATTAGTTCGTGTGTTTATTTCTTCAAATTTTGAACCCCTATATAAAATTCTGACTCTGGCTCCGCCCCTCCTTATATTAGGCCTCGTGTTTCTCCAACTCCTCCACATTCAGCAAATATGGTAAGCCTTGTTTTATGGGTCAAATCTTTAAAGTTTTCGTACCCTCTCTCAAATTAAAGTTGTTATATCTATATGACAACTGTTTTATTGAATTTTTAAAACTATATTGTTAAATGGGGTTTGAATTTTCTCTATAAAAAAATATATTCAATTTTCCAATTCCAATTGAATTGTAGGAAAATATGGCTACTCAAAGCTTAAAGAGAGAATTTACTGGAGAAGAAAAAATATATGTTTCTGAGAGCTTTGTTGTGGACATGGAACATTTATCTCATCTTGTAGAGAAAGATATAAATGCAAATTCAAGAATTACTGTAAGTTCATCTTCGTTTATCTTAATTTGTTTTTCCGTTCAGTGTTTGGTACCTCTATATAGAGATAGGAATTAAAATTTGAAGTTTATGATTTCTAAATTCTAATTTCTTTAAGTTATTAAGTTTCAAAGTAATAATTTTAATATTCAGTAAATTTTTAAGATAAATACAAAATTTGAATAAAAGTTACTAAGATTCAACTAAACTTGCAAGTAGAATCAGATTAAATTCGAATTCATATAAAAGAATCTCAAGTTTCTTAATAAAAACGATTTCATATCAGGACTCAAAACCGAGACTTCTGGAAATGAATTTGACCTTTTGTCTAGTGATCATTTAATGGTTTAATACATATTGATCTTATACTTGTTGGCTTTAAAATTATGAGGCATAATATGAACTCATTAATTTTCCTATTTAGTTCTTGGTCTAATTCGAAAATGAATTTCTTTAAGCGAAAACTAAAAATAAAAATACTCCAATATTGATGAATTAAATTATATTGCAAAAGCCAGAAATACTTTTTGTGTGTGTGTCTGATAATTTGAATTATGAAAAAAGTTGCAGAGAAACCATTCGAGGAAGGGTTCATTGAAAAAAACAAATTTCAACGATATCAATGAAAAAGACACAAACCTAATGGCCACTTCACCAAAAGGTAATACTTTTTTTTTATTCTTTTTTAAAAAATAAAAAATAAAATCTTCACCATGAATATCAAGTCGAAGTACTTTATATATAATAGTTAAATAAAAGCATTTAGATGATAAATTGAAGTTTAAAGTCCACCAACTATATTTTTTTCTCTCATCATTCTTGCTTTAAAATAGAAGTTTTTTTTCAATAAAAAATTTGTGTTAAAAAACATGAATTATTCATCCATTTTTTCATTAAACCAGTTCACTGAAAAAATAATTTCTTAAAAAAAAATAAGAAATTGCTGCTTAAACAACGAAAACAAAACCCTTTTTAACTCTATTCCTTAATTGAGTCATAGAACTGTTTAGGTACAAAAGTTGAATTCGAGGAAAGCATAAAATATAGGAAAGTCCCAGGTTAAATAAAAAAAACTAAGACTCTAAACTCAAATAGAAAATAATGAACCTTCAACCTCTAATTCCTATTTGAACAACCTTTTATTGAAAATAGATTCATTTTCTTTTCTTATTAATTCAATCAAATATCCGTGGATATAAACACTAAACATCTTTCAATGAGAAATTCAATGAAAAAATAATGAGTTTTTAGTAGTGATAATACGTATGTATATTATTTGAATAATGATGTATATATAAAATATATATCTATATTTGTCAACGAGTATTGTTTTTTAGGGCAGCTTAGAAATTGTAATTATCCCTTTAATTTAATTAGTTCTATTTGGTGATTGAAACTATTTTAATTTAATGATGGAAAAGAAACACCAATGTAGTATCACTTTGACGTTTTCTTCAAGGTGAAAAAGTCCACATTAGAAGAAGGGTTTTAAGGTAAGGTGGAAAATATATTTTTCTTTTTATGTTGATTGGTTAAAGTTTTTGAATATTTTAAGAATTCGAAAAAAATGATTTTTTTTAGAAAAATAAGTTCGTATTCCACATTAGTTGTCTCCTTCTCCACCCACCAAGCACCAACGCACTCCATCTCCACCCCGCCCCCCAAATACTCCAACGTACCCTTCATCATCGTGCTTGTCTAGATATTATATGAATTATTATGAAATAATATTTTCTGCTTATTTATCAACACTTAAAATTAAGTAAGAAATTCACTTATCTTTCGAAAGAACGTTTTCTGTAGAAAACATTTTCATTCGTACCAAACTCCTCTTATTACTTAATTTCTACCAATACTAAAATCACACGCTACTAGATTTTTCTTCTTCAACCTTAAATTTATATATAATTATAATAATAACAATAATTATTTTGAAGGATTTATAGTTTGATCATGATAGAGGTATTAATTAAGTACAATTAGACCATCATAGAGTTATTAAGTGATAATTAATCGTGCCTAAACAGGCACCACGCACTTGGACGAAATGCTTAGTTTGACTAAACAATTCACATATAAGATAATCTACTCTGTATCGTCATTTCCAAGATCAAAACTTTGTTTAAATAATTATTATATTACTTAGCTTAATTAGTTGTCTTGTAGTTCCCTTAATTCCTTTTTAAATCATCATAATGAGTTATCTCAATTGTAACTACTTGCCCATGAGGTTTACATAGAATTAATTTAAGATATTATCAGACGTGTGACATGTTGGAATTGAACTTTACGAATTTTATGATTCTGAATAACGATATCATGTGTTGATGATCGTATTCTGAATTTAGGTATATATTAAGTAAATTTCTTAATACAAATACCAGATTTTAGACCAAGATAATTACTGATTAGGTTCGACTATCTCCATAGATAACCTTCTAGCTTCGTCCCTGATTACCATAGTTAAATAATTTAATGAAGCTTTTACCTACTCCAATCTTCAATCCTAGACGTGCCACATACATACGTCATTAGTTTGTAATTAATATAAGAATATAGATGCACATGCATTAGAATCATTCTTTTTCTTTTCTTTATCGTATTAGCTTAGAATTATCTTTTTGTCAATGTTCTTTTTGAAGATTGCCAAGATTTTCTTGGTGAGCTATGATTAATGAAATCACTGTGCTACTAGTTATTTTATTTTTGTCAATTAAAAGGAACAATTGAAAAACATTTTATCCAATCTGTCCACTCAATAACATTCAAAAATATTGAAGATAAGAATGATTATGAGGTATAACATGCCAATGGGGTTGAGTTTACAGAGTGCCATACCTTTTTAGTTTCTTAATATAGAAAACTGCGCACATGCATTAAAATTATTGAGTAAAGCATAGTAACCTAACACATTAGGGTATAATCCAAATTGTACTAATTAGATTTTAAATTATAAACATCGACGAGTAAACATTTTTATACAATTAATGTAGTTTAAACGGTTCTGCATATTAGTTACTCCTTTCGTTTTACTTGGAAGATTATTTTAAAATTTTCCATAACATTTGTATAAGGTGGATGCTGAGCGATTTTATTTGAATCCACTATCAGGAGCAGCTCAAGCCACTATCAAAAATAAAAAAGAAGTCTTAAACTTTAAAAAATAAATTAATATATTTTCCTACGAAGTTTCTAGCTTTTGTGATGCAAAGCTGATAGTTTCTCTTATAATCATTTTTTTAATAATTTTTTTTACAATTGATAACATAATCGATCAATTTAATCTTTACTCCAGATGTGCCAAACTTCTTCTAACAATTCGCTTTTTTTATATGAAAAAAATAATCTTTCTTATAAATAGTACTTAATATTTTTTTCTAAAAAAATCTATAACCTATTACTGCTAAAAAAAAATGAAGCCCCTCAAATTTGGGGGCCTAAGACACTTTCCTTTTTTTAACCCTACCGAGCTGCCCCTGCCCACTACTTTCCGCATGCTGCATATACAATTATGTGTAAAATATTATTAGAATTACAAAAACTAGTACCTACGAACCTATAAACTTTAAAAATATAACAGGTTTAATGTTAAAAAACTTAAACATTGAATCCATAGAACAAATTTTTTCTGAATCCGCCATGGTGTGTTGGCAAGCGTGGCCACAGAAGCTTCTCATTACATAAATATATGCATGTTATTCTTTTTTCCCTAAGAGAAAAATAGAACAAGAGTGTTATTTTTATCAAGTTATCGATGAATGTTATTATAGAGATTTATATGTACTTATCTTCTGAATTACCATCATATATAGAACATAAATTCTTAAAATTGAATCCATAAAACAAAATTTCTGAATCCTCTTTGGTGTGTGGGCAGCGTGGCCATAGAAACTTTTCATTACAGATATATATGAATGTGTCATTCTTTTTCCCAACAGACTAATAAAGAAAAATAGAACGAGGGTGTTATTTTTATCAAGTTATCGATGAATGTTATTATAGAGATTTATACTTCAAGTGACCTGATTGTACATACCATCATAGCATATATAGAACATAAATTCTAACTTTTTAAGTGCAGCTTCTTTGCTAGGAGCTAGCATGCCTGAAAAGCCCATGATGGTAACAGCTGATCACTCCACACCACATGTACATAATCAGAACACAGCAGTGGTGTCTGCCAGTAGCGGTGCTGCCACCACCGCCACCGCCGCCACCATCGATAGCAAAGTAGTTGTCTCCAGAAGATTCAGTTTCCGCCGATCTTCTTCCTCCTCGCCTTGGACCATTGATCCAAGGAGGATACTTATTTTCTTTGCTACCTTGTAAGTTCTCTCAACAAGTTACATAGCATTATGTTTAGTTACCCTCCTCCTCCAGGGGATCAAATGCAGTTTCCTACTTACTCTAGATGTACTTGTTCAGCTCAGGTCCAGGGGGTCATACATTTTAGGCATGGATTCTATACCAATGAATTGCATTGTAAAAACAACTGACTTTTGTTCTTGTTTTTCTACATTGACAGATCAAGTATGGGAACAATACTATTGATCTATTTCACACTATCTATGACCAAGCTCAATGGAGAAGATAAAGCTTCGTCTTGATCTATTTTCATACTATCCATTACCAGGCTCAATGGAGAAGACAACATTCTCAGTTGACAGAAAAGACGTCAAAAAACTGTTTTCCCTCCTAACATAACAATGTGATGAAGAAGTTTGCAGCTACAAATAAAAAGTCTGTATGATGTCGATGCAGAAAAGATTGAGCATAACTGGTTTTTGGGTGACAGACTTACTGTGAACAATTGGAAGTACAAAGAAAGGAGGAATGGAGTCAAAGACATGCTAAACAAAAACAGATAGACCTTCCATTAGAAAGAATTCAAATGGCAGATGTATAAACTTTGAGTCTAACTTTTATACCGTGATAATGCAAAAGAATCTTTTATACCATCGCATTTTGGCTCATTACGAAAAGAAATATAATCGTATGTGAGGTGTGTTGAAAACATAAATGAAGCAAATCAAAGTGTATTCTTTCCAACAGCTTAAACTTTTAGATGAGTTGGTGAACCAATTTGAAGCTGCCGGTATTTCAATGTGGATCCTCATACTGACTTGTCCTCAATAAGTTTTACATCTATAAACTGAAAAATAAAGCAGACTATAGGTTTTAATAACAAAATAAGGAGTTAACTTACCTTGTATACAAATTAAATTCACAAAATTTTAATGGAGAACTAGGAATCACCAACCTTTTGCTATTTTTCTCACCTTTTCTTCATTTCCTGCCTCCCACTCATCTCGGTTTCTTTTGAGAGCCTATGCCAACTTCAAAGCAGTAATGATACACATTTATAAAATGTACGTGAGATGTAACAACATAAGCTATATTCAGAGTTGTTGCAATATTTATTTGAGATGCAGGAAGAGTTAGCATTACCTATTATGTGTGCAAACTACATATAGCACTGTACAATATCAAGCAAAATGTACAACACCTGTTATACATAGGTTGCAACCACCGTACATTTATTGCTCTGGGACTGCCAGCACAAAGAAGATGCCTTCGATTTCAAGTATTTGTCTTTGAGATCTGATCCATCAATGCTTGAGAACAACAGTTTAATAGCGTTTGGAAATTCTTGGCATTGAACACCTGTTCTTTCTGTCATGGTAAAGTCTCAGAACAATAACAGCTGTTTCTTCAATAGCTTTAGACGTAACTTCTGCAACCAAAGCAACAATGGGAAAAATGAATCATCAAAATTTCTAGTAATTAACTTCCTCATAAATTCGCCTGTTGGCGTAATTGTGGAAGTTAACACCTAATTGTTAAGTCAGGTTTTACTCCTAATATCAGACAACACAAAAACTTGAGCACAGTACAAACTACAAAATATAGGAGGCAAATTACCTATCACTGGCCAGACAGGGTTCTGCGCAAAAATTTTCCCCGCGTATTCCAACTCTTCTTTCACATAATCCATGTCACAATAGTTGGTCTTCAGTTCTCCATCAAAACCCAGCGTCTTAGCTCTTGCTCTTCTGATGGATTGCAGAACAACAGGATTTATTGTCAAAGCAAAAACCTTTTCCGGGTTAACTTCAAAGAGTGTCTTGGGTAAATCTATATTCATGACAATTGGGACATTAGCTACTTTATATCCTTTCTGTGCTAGATAAATAGATAGCGGTGTCTTCCCACTTCGTGAAACACCGGTTAGAACTATATCCGCCATATGTAGGTTTCGTGGCAAGGCGCCATCATCTTGCTTTATGGTAAATTCGATTGCTTCAATCCTTCGGAAGTATTCCTCGCTGAGAGGAGATTTCTGCCTCTCAGGAGCCCAACGAGAGAGGCCAGAAGGTGAAACGCCCAGATGGCCAGCAATTGCCTCGGTAATTGGCCCTAGTATATCATTAGATGCTACACCCCAGTGTTGACATGCTTGTTTGGCAAATTGAGCCATGGAAGGCTCAGCTAAAGTATAGACAACCATTGCCCCTTCTTTGGCTGCTTGCTTTATTATCTCCATTAATTGTTCAACATCATCTATCTACAAAATCACGGTCTATCAAGCATAGAAAGTTCAACACAATAACTTGCAATTACTTGTACTAGGAAAATCTTATTCAACACGAAGCTTAATCATATTTGTTATCAGATCACATCAAATAGTTATTTAGTTGATTACTTTAGATAGTAAACATGGTCATTCAGATTTTATATGATACAAAAAGAAAACCAAGATCAGAATGCTTTTCACATGAATTTTTCATATCAAGTTTACTGTTGTATAACTTAAGCAATACAAAAGAAAATAATTGGGTTCTAAATTTAATATATGTTCATATTTAATGAATTTCTTAACACAAATACATTGTTTGAGTAAAAGCTACTAGGTTCAGTTGAACCCCTATCTGGGCTGCTATCTCCGCCTTTGATGTCAATAGGGGCTCAAAGCAAACAAATTACTTGCATGTTAAATTTGTAGCCATTCTCATGGAATGAATATGGGTGTCTGTGACTTTCCAAATGATTTAAGGGAGAGAAAAAGGAGGGATGGGGATGGGCTAGTTTCAACTTTGACGAATGAAATGTTTCACCTTCTATTTCTTTTCAAATTGACAAACATAAACCAATGACCTCACTATACTCCTTCATGCAATTGCTATAACTTGTAACTGCTAAAGAAATTTAAATGGAAGCTGTTATTTAGACTCCTCAAGAAGTCTTGTAAGTCCAAATCTGAATATATTGTGTAAAAAGACAAAGTTGGCCACCTCCATTTTTTTCTTCTTCATAAAACATCTCCGCATTAACAATGGTTTCTATTGACAGCCAAATTATCACACAATCTTAGGACTTAGACGGTGAAGCATTGTGTAGTTGACATCTATCACGTCCAGTTTAGGGAACCAGTTCTTGACACTCTATTGCTTCCATTTTGTTATTTTTCCTTCAAAAATATTCTAAACAAATGTTTATATGTTTTCCAAGCATCCATTTACTATAGCCACTCAAACTTCAATTCCAAACTTAAAGTCAACATAATTATGTAGCACGGGTAATTTTGGCCACATAATACAACGGAGGATCAATGTGAACAATATATTAGATGTGTAAATTTAGCTCTTTTAAGTATTCTTAACTTACCGTACTATTGTTTTTGTTATTATCATCATAACATTGTTTGGCTTTACTTCGACACTGGGTTCCCAATCCTAATCGTTTGCATAGACCCGTTTATCTTTAGCATAAGAGAGCTCTTTCATTGAGCTATTACACACTCTTTCAAGGGTATTGACTCTCACTAACTACCAATTTGAATATATTTTTAGTCTTTTTCTTTTGGTTACACTGACCCTTAATCAAAACTACAGGGGTAGTTTGATTCACAGACTAAATTATGACTCGATTATAGTAACGATACTAATACATTTATATTATAAATAAAACATAATTGATATCCCACATTATCGAGCGTACCAAACTATAATCAGATATACAAACTTACCCCAGAGAACAAGTGAGTATTCACAGGGCAAACACGATCGACTAAGCAATAGTCAAATTGTCCTAACGCTGCGTTAACGGCGTGCTCCGCCGTCCATCCAGTTCCATCAGAGACCATAAATATCGGCTTACCTCCGTTAACCTCCTTTTCATCCTCTGACGAGCCGGACCGGCTATCACGTTTAGGAGATATAGGCAACTCAATTTCCGGTTCACTCCAAACCGGTGAAACGGACTTGGCGCGTGATTCAGTGTTGACACTGACAGCAGACCGGTCTAGTTTCCTGCCGGACCTGATGCTTCGAGCTCTGGACCACCGGTTTAACCGGGGACTGGCTTTAATCCTTTGAACCTGCGGCTGAGATTCATCGGAAGTTTCAGAACTTGCCGGAGGAGATGGGCCGTTTCTGGTGCCGGTGCCGGTGCCGGACATGCGTAAGGTAGAAGAACAAATCATTTCTTTTGGATTTAATTTTTTTTCTCAGTGAAAATAAAATCTACGTCGGTGTTTTGTTGATCTCAAAACGCCGAATCAGTTGAGATATTTTTGCGGATTCGATAAAATCAAAATGGTTTGGGTCGGCCCATAACTTGGCGATCCAACTATTCTAATTGGGCCCATGTTATGGCCTTCGAAGAGGTCGCTTAATTTTCTTTGTGATGATTTGTACAAATTAAATAGGGGAATTTTCACATATAGCAACTCAAAAATAGCTTAATTATGCTTCATTACTATTGTTTGCTAATTATGATTCGTAGCTACATGTTAGAAGGATGAGAGAGGCTAGCGAGATCGAGATAGGGAGGAGAGAGGTGAGCAAGAGAGGGCAGAGAGTGGAGAGAGGCGAATTTTATATGTATATCTGTCGAATTGTATATGTATATTTGTCAAAAATTATATAATGATAACTGCTATACATATGTATTTGTATATAAGGCAAGCAAGATTGGGAGAAGAGACAAGATAGGCGAGCGAGAGAGGGCAGAGAGTGAAGAGAGGCGAATTGTATATGTATAAAAGAGGTCAGATATACAAATTAAATGTATATTGTATATGTATATGTATAATTTGGCAAGCGAGATCGAGAGAGGGAGGAGAGAGGCAAGCAACAGAGGGCAGAGAGTGGAGAGACGCGAATTGTATATGTACAAAAGAGGCTAGATATACAAATACATATTATATATGATCAATATGTATAATTAGTACTTGTATATATATGTATAAAAGAGGAGATAGGCGAGAGAGAGGAAGAGAGATGTAAATAGAGAGCTAAGTTTGCTGCAACCCATAATTATTTTAAACTATAGTTATGTTAGCTAATTAACTAGTATATGTTTTACTTATCCGCATAATTTTCCCAATTAAATATTGATAATCTATTTGTTGAAACCCTTTTAACCTTACAATATAACGTTGTAAACAGGTATGGCTTGATATATGAACAATCTATTTTCTCGTGGCTTAAACATTTAGGTCACATAGTCAAAGAAAGACTAGAAAGATTAATTAAGAGTGAATTGCTTTTAGATTTGGATTTTACGGACCTTAATATTTGTGTGAATTGTATTAAAATTAAATAAAACACAAAAAGAAAATATCCACGAGAAGCACATAATTTCTTGAAATTATACACACTGACGTGTGTGGTCCTTTTGATGTAATTCCTTAATAAAGCAAAATACTTTATCACTGTTATTGATGATTTTTCATTGGGATTATGGTAAAAATTTCAAGTAGTAAATTCTTTAGAAATATTTATTGATGAGGTCGATAGACAAATAGGCAGAAAGGTGAAAATAATTAGGGCAAGTATAGATGGAAAGTATTATGAAAGATATGATGAAGCTGCACAACACCTTGATCGATTTGGAACATCACGACATATGTGCTCAATACACAATCACAAGCACACCAATAAAATGATGTGACTGAGAGGCATAATCGTACATAAATAAAAAATATGATTATAGGAGTTAAGTAATTCATCTTTACCTATTATTGTGAATGTATACTGTAAAGATTGTCAAGGTATTTACTAAACATGGTCCCTAGCTAGTAAAACGGTCCCAAAGACCCATTTATAACTTTTGATCGGTAGAAAATCTAGTTTACGACATCTAGATGTTTGAGGTTGTCCTGAAGAAGTAAGAATTTACCGTTCACAAGAATGTAAACTCAAACATTTAAGAACAATCAATGACTTCTTCATTGATTATCCAGAAAAATTAAAAGGATATAGATTTTACTATCCTAACGATAATACAGGAATAAGTGAAACTGAAAATGCTAGAATCATTGAGAATAGTAAAATTAGGAAAGGTAATGAATCACTAGTGTGAAATTTAAAAAAGTTAGTGTGCAACTTCTATAAATATACATGAAAATTGTACGATGAGAATGAACTATTTGGAGAAGTTTAATTAGCAAAGCGTCGGCCAACGAGTATACGGGGGCCATTACAACAAAATGATGTGGCCTCTAGAGTTCAAATCATAAGCTTATCTGATAATTTATTTAAGGTCCTACAAATTAAGATAATGTTACTTTTTAATTCCATAGCCCCCCAACAAGAAAGCTGATTTTTCCTTTGATTTGTGGATTGTGACATTAGTCTAGAAAAAGAAAGCTTTTGGCAATGCTGTCTCACTTTTCTTCGTTAGGGCATCATACAAACACATCAACTTTATCATATGATCATCTAGTTGAGAGAAAGATATTAAATCATCATGTTTCTGTTATTCAAAATAAGTGGTGTTTTTAGTTTCAATAAATTTAGAGGAGATGCACAAATTAAGTGGTATAGGTGGTTCCTAGGTTGGTAGGCGTGGAGTTCAGATTGGTCGCAAAGGTGGTCGTGGAGGCCTACAGTATATTCGCTATTGATTTCTAAAAAGTAAGATGTATTTTTATTAATTTATTCTGAATAAATATCTTGAAAATGATGTTGTTCTTTAATAAGTTTTTGATTATGTAAAAATCTCTTATTCAAAAATTAGAATAAAATTAAAAAAAATATTATTAATGTCTTTTTGATTATGTGAAACATTATTTATTTTGAAATAAAATAAAAAGGTATAACACCACTTATTCTTAAAATAAAAGGAGTACTAATAGAATTTTCCAATTTCAATTTGATTTGTTGAAAATAACTATTGGATAGGATCTATTCCTAAAGAGTGCTAATTAGTATGTTAAACTTTTAGCTTGACCTTTTTAGGGTTACGGAGTTGAAGCCATTTATAAAAAATATTATATTATATATAAGGTGAATTTATTTATTTGTGTATAAATATTAAGTTTTAATCTCATTTAAAATAACATCAATTGAAGCTTAGTGGCCAAAGGACTTTTTCTTTTTTTATTTTTGATTTTCCACCCAATGATCGGAATCCGTAGAGCCTAGACTAAATCTGAATCTCGTAATGCAGGGCGCATTCGAGAATGACACTCCCAACAAGATTTTTTTCTATGTCAAAGGACATTATGTGTCACCCATTACTGTAGGTTCAAGTCTCAATAGAGATTATTTTTTTTTAACCTTTTTGAATTCTCTTGTCAAAAGTTTTAGCTCCGCCTCTTGATCCTTCTTCTAAATCTTATGTACATAGTATGAATACATTATTATTGGTGTTGAAAAAAAATAAGTTTTTTAATTATAATATGGCGGTTAGTGTTTTCACAGAAAAAATAATTGTATCTTTTAAAAGGCATCTAGTTTATGAATAAAAAAAATTATTTATTTTGTGAAAATTTTCAACGATCAATCACATGAATTCGTGATTGTTATAAATCTACTTGCACTAAAGAAAAACTCATAAATCTCCTAAACTGATATTTCGATTTTAAAGACTACATGGTGACACAAATATATATACTGAACAAATGGTTGATTTCATTTACCTCAGCGCAGTCACGTCTAGCTAACAGCAAAACTGACATCATTATATTTTGAAAAATATTGCTCGATTAGACTATAAGTGGTCAACAAGAATAATCAAGAAAGCTCTTGCTAATTCCATTTAACTTGGGGTAGATATATACTACAATAACAATATATTCAGTGAAATTTCACTAAGTTGAGATTTGGGGTAGATATATATTATTCATAAATACTTTGATTTAATTTTTCCTTTGTCTTCAAGATTCGTTGTTTTTCATAAATTCAATTAAATTAGTATGATAATAGAAGTGGATTCAGAATTTAAATTTAATGTGTCAAACCACTAAGATATTATCAAAACACAATTCCAAAATACTTCTCTCACTATATATAAGCCAATATTTATTGGATGGAAAAAAAAGGAAGAGTTTTCCTTATTCAAAAATGTGTATTTAATCAAATAAGTTGTTACTAAAATAGTTTTTTGTTATTTGACTAGTTTCTTGTGGCTCATTCCTTAAGCATATTTGCATCTATGTTAATAAGGATTTTTTTTTTAATGACGCGGAAAATTCGCAGTCGTTATTATTTGAATATGCATAGGTAAAACTCTCATTCCTATGCCATAACTCTTAAATCACATAAAAGAGAAGTAATCCACACTAAATAAGCCCGGTGGGACGAGATCGACCAAAAGGCAAACCCCGATAATAAGGATATTTTAGATAAAGAAAAAGGATAGAAAATATGACTCTATTATACAAAATATCTTCATTTGACGCTTCTAATCCTTTGTGGTCATTCACTTCTTGTTAGCAAATTGTCTTTCATATTTCTTTAATGGAGCTCCGACGTCCTGAGTATTATTGTAATTTTAAATTAGAATTTTGTCTATGAATTCGACAGAATCTAAAAGCTTTAGTTCAAATCTTGAATTTGTATTTAAAAACTCATTAAATATATATGGATAATTTATTAAGAATTCAGTAAGATGTGTTTTCTAATATCCCGAACCTATGAACTCAAAATCCTAATTTCGCCTCCGATGGCCTGTTACATTTGGATCTTTTTCTCTTTAATCAATTTAGACAAAATCATATCAAGCGTGACTAATTTAATTTGCTCATCGATCGGCAAACCCCAAACTTACTAGACAGTCATGGAGTAGTTGGAGTAGTTGTAGTGAAAGTCTCTTTCACAAATGAAAAAAATGATCTTTAATTTGGTACAAATTTCTCTCTTTCAAAGGAAGTTTCTTTCGAAATTATTAATTTTGGACATATGGTGCTTAGATAGTGTAATAGGGACATGCTGATAGGGATGCGTCCGACTCTGATATTACGTCAAAGAAAAAACAATATAAATTAGCTTCAGAAGCTAGGTCAAGATATTAAAGCAATCCAAAATCATACTAATGGCTCGTTAGATCATGTGTGATGAAGTCATGAAATGAAATCATATTAGATAAGTTGAAATTTTGTTTGGACATGTAATTTGAATTTTTAACTGTATTTTTTGCTCATAAACATAAAAATTTCATAAATTGTGAAAACTATCAAAAATGCCCTAATTATTTATAAAAATCTTACTAAATTAGCAAAAATCCATAGCAAAAGTATATATAATATACTATCACAAAGTTATTCTAAAAAAATACAATATTTATTGATCGAACTTTAGTTCAATAAGAAAATAAAATTGAAACATGAGTAATATTCATCTACCAACAAATATAATTTTTTTTTGTAAAGAATTACTAAAAAGACATGTGAGAGAAATGAGATATAGCTTTGTGTAAATAATATTTAGGTTGGTGAGAGTAAGATTTTATTTGATATATAAATGATTGAAAGGTTGGTAAGAGTAATAATATCAACTATAAGTTTTGTTTACATATGCAAATAAATTCTTGGTAGATATAAAATGGTGTTTGTTTGTTTTTTATAAAATATAAATTTTTGGGTCAATATTTGTATAATTTGATAAATGTGAATTCATGATATGAAATTCTCAAATCAAGCTTTTTGGAGAATTTGGATTTCATCTCATGATTTCAAATCACCAAATGAAATCGCATGTTCAAACACTTATTTCATCTCATGATTTCAAAGTACGAGATGAAATGACATATCCAAACGCCTCGTAAGAATAACTCACACACTTCACCAATATTGTGGAAACTCTGAAAAAAATTGCCTAAACATTGTACACAAGAAAATGAATCTTCTCAAAAGTAACAAGGAGCAAAATCTAATACAAATATTCTAGTCGAATGAAATTGCACATTTTATATTTATATCTCCTGTTTATTTTCAAGTTAAAACTTATCACTCATCAATATTTGGTCGATATTCCTTTTGCTTGTGGTATTTATCATGAGAGAGAAAGTAAACGAAGAAGGATACTTTATAGCCAAATCATGCTTAAATAATTTTAATTGAAGATAAGATATAACTAGCATGGACATGCTCGAGGTTAGAGTGATAATGTTTTGTTGTTTGCTGATAAAAGACCATGCATTACTGAAATGAAAAGTTATGTCGACCATTATAATTAGTGGTATAGTCAAAAATTTATACGTATAAGAGATTCAAAGAAATATTAGGATGTTATGCATATTTAGAACTTGAACTTGTGAAGGAGATTTAAATCGCAAATCGAAACCTGTTATCCCTACCTACAATGTTGATTTTTGTCAATTCTTAAATTTGAAATCACTAATTTTATTTTTTTGTTCTTTGATAAGCATCGGAGACCAACGAAACGGATTGTTACTGTAACAACCCCTAAAATGTTGTATGTCGGTATTTCAATTCTCGACGAAAATAATACAGTCTCTGTATTTTGGGCATAACTTTTCATAGGTTGGTCCAAATTAGGTGATTCAAATTTCTGGGTAACCACAACATCCTTACCTACAACTTTCTTGAAGACCATATCTTAAGATTCGGAGTATAAGTAGGTGAAATAAATCAATCTTTGCAAGATAAAGTACTGTGACAGAATTGAGTGTTTATAGAAGAAAATTCATATCTCACTGTAGGTTGCTCCAAATTGGTTGATTCTTGAACGATATGAAACTAGACTTCCATATATACAATTCTTATCAAGACACCAAATCCTAATAAGGAATTTATCTTATTCAAACGCAGCTTCGAAAAAGAGTATTCTGTTAAAAAGAACTCATCTTACCGACCATGGAAACATCTAGATACATTTGACATCATTCATGACATAAATTGTCCTCCATTTAACATCATCCATGACATCAATATATTCCATTAAATTTTCAGATATTTCTTTATAATTATTTTATTTATTGTTAGGTCTCTCTTTCCCACCTATAAATACCCACCTTATTTCCTCATTTTATTCATCAAGCTTTCTTAAGCATTTCTTCTCTCTATATACTTCTTCTCAAATATAATTTTAGTTTTAGTAGTATAAAAATACTACTCCGGTGATTCTTATACTCCGGATAGTACACAAAACGCTCCGGCGAGAAGAAAAGGCTAGGGGTCCAAGAGTGTTCCAATTCGGAGTAAACCTTCGAATTTAAGGTATGTAAGGCTTTCATAGCATTGGATTGAGTTCGTCCATGCGCCCAATATTTAAATTCATTATAATTGAGTTATAGTTGAGTTTTATCCAAATCTTGAATTCTAGATGAATTAATTCTTCTTCTATTGAGTTTGATATATTTATGCATTAATATTTTATTATTGTTATCTCTCATATTATTGGAATTATTGTTCATGGCTACTTTCCCATGAATCCTAATTGATTTGATGTTCATGAATATTTTTACATATGTTTTGAGTAAAGATGTTGGCTTTTTATTATTTTCATTGATAAAAAGAAAGTTATATAAATTAATACTATATATGTATTTTATTGAGTTTTAAAAGAGCAAAAGAGTTGAGTTTGAATGAATTTGAGCAAATGATATTTTGAGCAAGATATTTTGATGAGATGTAAATGATGTTTTTTGGAAGTATAATGATTGATGAACATGAAATGAGATGAGTTTGATGATTTAAATTAAAGTCCAATGACACTAGATGATGAGTTTAATATGAGCACATATTTTGGGAGTAGTATTGAGCACCGAGTTGGGTAAGAGTTTAATTGACTCAAACCCCAGAACTACGTAGCCAGCGTAGGATGGAGGCTATGCCTCTTAAGTCCCAAAAAGAGGACTTTGATGAGTGGATCCAAGATGGTGATGTCCTTTACCCTGGCAAGGTATTGGATGAATGTGGCAACGACATCGCTTCGTTGTATCATCGCTAGCTCATAAGTGATGGTTGTCGGTTAGAGAAACTCCCAACTGAGTAATCATTGCTTATTACTATTATATTTATTATTATATTTTAAACTTGCATTACATATTGATGTTGAGATGATGTTGAGTTTTGAGCTGAGTTTTCTTGAGAGGAGTTTATTGATATCTGTCCTTATCTTCCTGCCATTTTACATACTCGTACATTCCACGTACTAACGTCATTCGACCTGCATCGTTTTATGATGCAAATACAGGTGTTAGAGATCCTCAACAGGCGTTTCATTAAAGATTATTATTTTTCAGCTATTTGGTGAGTCCTTCTTGTATTCAGAGGAACTCTTTATCCTTTAATTATTGTTGAGTATTATATTTCTTTTAAGGTAGCCATGGACATGTCATTGGCACCATCTAAGAGTATTAGAGGCTTCATAGACAGAGTTTGATGATGTAATCGGAGTAGTTCTCCTTAGAAACTACTTCTTCTAAGAATTATCTATTTTTCCTTTGATGTTGATGATGACAAGCCCACATTAGTATTATTAAGTCTTCCGCTGATGAACAAATGAGTAATGAGACCAAGTGGTTCTCTCGGAAGCCAGAGATGGTTTTTGAGTGCCGGCCACGCCTAGGGTACCCTCTCGGGGCGTGACAAACTTGGTATCAGAGCCCAGAGTTCAAGAGTCCTAGGGTGTCTATGAAGCCGTGTCTAGTAGAGTCTTATTTATGGGTGTGTCGTGCACCACACTTATAATCAGGAAGCTATAGGATATTAGGAATTATTTCACTTCTTTCATAATCTAAGTTCGTGCGATAGAGTTTAACTCTATAAAAGCTTTCTTTCTAATTCGTGCGTTTACACGTTTCAGACATGCCTCCTAAACGTTCAGCTAGTCAGAGGAACGCTGCCAGCACTGAGGTTCCACAGTCAGTGATGCCTCCACGGAGAACTAGGGGCCGACCTGCAAGGTCTACTGAGGTACCCCAAGTACCTACCGTTCAGACCATTCCTACTTCTGAGGAAGATTTTCGAGGAGCGATTGCTATGCTGACCCAGTTGGTGGCTGCTCGAAATAGTAGCCAGAGTTTACCAACTCCTAGCTCTAGTTATCAAGAGCCATCTGCTGCCACGAGGATCAGAGATTTTCTGAGAATGAATCCGCCGGTCTTCACGGGTTCCAACGTTGATGAAGACCCCCAAAATTTCATTGATGAGATGTGGAAGATACTAAAAGCGATGCATGCTACAGAGATCGAGGGGGTTAAGTTGGTGTCTTATCAACTCAAGGATGTGGCAAATGTCTGGTATAACCAGTGGGAAGAAAGTAGAGGTGAAGATGCAGAGCCTGCTCTTTGGGATGAGTTTGAAAGAGCATTTCTTGATAACTTTTTTCCCCAAGAGCTATGTGAAGCAAAAATTGAGGAGTTTGTGAACCTCAAGCAAGAGAGTATGACTGTGAAAGAGTATAGTTTGAAGTTTATTCAATTGTCCAAATATGCCCCAGAAATGATTCCTCATATGAGGTCTAAGATGAGGAAGTTTGTCTCTGGCCTAGGCAAACATGTAAAGAAAGAATGTAAGGCAATGCTAATGATTTCTGACATGGATTTTTCTAGATTGATGGTATATGCTCAGCAGGTTGAGTATAACAAGAAAAAGGACCGAGAGGAACACCTAAGCAAGAAGGCTAAGTCTGCTGGAAATAAGAATGAGCAGAAGCAAGGGAAGGGTAACAAGTCTTTCTTTCAGAAAAGAACTTCCAATTATGCACCTTCCCCAACAAATGTTTTTACACCTAATATCAGGTATGATCAGAGATCGCTAAGTCACCAAAACTTCCGATCTCAGGGTTCTCAGTCCCAATTAAGTATGGTTCAAGGTTCTAGAGGGAAACCACCATGTGCTAGATGTGGGAGGCTCCATTTGGGAGAGTGTCGTGTGGACACCAATGCTTGCTATGGATGTGGAAAGACAGGTCACTTCCAGAATGAGTGTCCTTCAAAGAGGCAGGGAGATGGAAGTAGTAGAGCTCAGTTTTCTTCTGCAGCTCCACAGAATAGAAATAATCATAGAGGTGCAGCTTCAAGTGCAGGTGGGGGAAACAACCATCTGTATGCTATGAGTAGTCGCCAAAACCAAGAGAATGCACCCGATGTTGTTACTGGTATGCTCCGAGTCCTTTCTTTTGATGTGTATGCATTACTTGATCCGAGTGCTACATTATGTTTTGTGACTCCTTACTTGGCTAGTAAATTTGAGATCCTTCCTGAGTGTCTTCTTGAGCCTTTCAGCGTGTCTACTCCTGTTGGTGAGTCTATCTTAGCTGAGAGGGTCTATAGAAATTATACTGTGTCAATCTATCATAGGGATACCATGGTTGACTTAGTTGAGTTGGACATGATTGATTTTGATGTGATTCTTGGCATGGACTGGCTTTATTCTTATTATGCTTCAGTTGATTGTAGGACCCGAATTGTAGAGTTTCAATTTCCAAATGAGCCTATCTTAGAGTGGAAGAGGAATTCTGTAGTGCATAGGGGTAAATTTATTTCCTATCTTAAGGCCAGAAAATTAATCTCTAAGGGATGTATATATCATATAGTCCGAGTCAAAAATATTAATGATCAGACTCCATCTCTTGAGTCAGTTCCCATTGTGAATGGGTTTCCTGAAGTCTTTCCTGAGGATCTACCCGGAATCCCTCCCGATAGAGAGATAGACTTTGGTATTGATGTCCTTCCTGATACACAACCTATCTCCATTCCTCCATATAGAATGGCTCCTGCTGAGTTGAAAGAGTTGAAAGAACAACTGAAAGACCTCCTAGATAAGGGGTTTATTAGGCCAAGTGTCTCACCTTGGGGCGCTCCTGTCTTATTCGTTCGAAAGAAAGATGGGTCCCTTAGAATGTGCATTGATTACCGACAACTAAACAAGGTCACCATTAAAAACAAGTACCCTCTTCCCAGAATAGATGATTTATTTGACCAACTTCAGGGTGCCACATGCTTCTCTAAGATAGACCTCAGATCAGGCTATCACCAGTTGAAAGTGAGAGAATGTGACATCCCGAAGACGGCTTTTCGAACACGCTATGGCCATTTTGAGTTTCTTGTTATGTCCTTTGGATTGACAAATGCTCCAGCAGCTTTTATGGATCTTATGAACTGAGTATTCAAGCCATACCTAGATACGTTTGTAATTGTCTTCATCGATGATATTTTGGTCTACTCTAGAAGTAAGAGTGAGCATGCTAATCACCTTAGGATTGTCCTTCAAACTCTTAAGGAGGAGGAATTGTATGCTAAGTTTTCAAAGTGTGAGTTTTGGCTTGAGTCTTTAGCATTCCTAGGCCATATTATATCTGGGGATGAAATCCAAGTTGATACTCAAAAGATTGAGGCAGTTAAGAACTGGCCCCGACCCACCTCTCCAACCGACATAAGGAGTTTCTTAGATTTGGCTGGTTACTACAGGAGGTTTGTTGAGGGATTTTCATCCATATCCTCACCATTGACTAAGCTGACTCAAAAGAAGGCTAAGTTTCAATGGTCTGATGCTTGTGAGAAAAGTTTTCAAGAGTTGAAAACTAGATTGACTACTGCTTCAGTACTATCCCTACCCGAAGGAACGGATGGTTTTGTAATCTATTGTGATGCTTCAAGAGTTGGTTGTGATGTGTATTGATGCAGAAAGGAAAGGTCATTGCCTATGCCTCCAGGTAGCTTAAGACTCATGAGAGAAACTACCCCACTCATGATCTTGAGTTGGCAGCTGTGGTATTTGCTCTTAAGATCTGGCGTCATTATCTTTATGGTGTACATGTGGATGTGGTCACAGACCATAAGAGCTTACAGTATGTATTCAGCCAGAAGGAGCTGAATTTAAGGCAGAGGAGATGGCTAGAGTTGCTCAAGGATTATGACATGAGCATTCTCTACCACCCAGGTAAAGCAAATGTAGTTGCTGATGCTCTTAGCAGGTTATCTATGGGGAGTACAACCCATGTGGAAGAGGAAAAGAAGGAGTTGGCAAAGGAAGTGCATAGACTTACGCGTTTGGGAGTTCAACTTATTGACTCTAGTGAGGGTGGTGCAGTAGTACGAAATGGAGCTGAATCATCTCTGGTTGTAGAGGTGAAAGAAAAGCAAGATCAGGATCCCATTCTTCTTCAACTGAAGGATGAGGTTCACAAGCAGAAGGTAATGTCTTTTACCAAAGGGGGAGATGGAGTGTTGAGATATCAAGAAAGATTATGTGTTCCAAGTGTTGATGGTATTCGGGAGAGAATCATGAAAGAAGCACATAATTCTAAGTATTCCATCCATCCAGGTTCAACAAAGATGTATCATGACTTGAGAGAAGTATACTAGTGGAGTGGAATGAAGAGAGATATAGCAGAGTTTGTGTCCAAGTGCCCGAATTGCCAACAAGTTAAAGTTGAGCACCAAAGGCCTTATGGAGTAGCTCAGAACATAGAGATCCTAGAATGGAAGTGGGAAATGATCAATATGGACTTCATTACCGGTTTACCACGAATCCTCAAACAACATGACTCTATTTGGGTAATTGTGGATAGGATGACCAAATCGGCCCATTTCTTATCGGTTAAGACTACGAACACTGCAGAGGATTATGCCAAATTGTATCTTAGAGAGATTGTTAGACTGCATGGATTTCCTTTGTCTATCATCTCTGATAGGGGAGCTCAATTTACTGCTCAGTTTTGGAAGTCATTTCAGAAGGGCTTGGGTTCAAGAGTGAACCTTAGTACTACTTTTCATCCGCAAACAGATAGCCAGGCAGAGCGTACGATACAGACTTTGGAGGATATGTTAAGAGCTTGTGTCATTGACTTTAAAGGTAATTGGGATGATCATTTACCTCTTATTGAGTTTGCATACAATAATAGTTTCCATTCGAGTATTCAAATGGCTCCTTATGAAGCTCTGTATGGGAGGAGATGTAGATCACCAATTGGTTGGTTCGAAGTTGGTGAAGCTGAGTTTATTAGACCAGACTTGGTTCACCAAGCTATGGAGAAGGTGAAAACCATACAAGAGAGGTTGAGGACTGCTCAAAGTCGCCATAAATCCTTCACTGATGTTAGGAGAAGAGATTTGGAGTTTGAAGTGTACGATTGGGTATACTTGAAAGTTTTACCCATGAAGGGTGTGATGAGATTTGGAAAGAAAGGGAAGCTTAGTCCCCGCTACATTGGTCCTTATCAGATTATGAGGAGGGTAGGTAACGTAGCCTATGAATTGGAGTTGCCCCCAGAATTAGCTGTTATTCATCCCGTGTTTCACATCTCTATGCTTAAGAAGTGTTTGGGAGATCCTTCACTTGTTGTCCCAGCTGAGAGCATTGGGGTGAAAGAGAGTTTGAGTTATGAAGAGATTCTAGTTCAAATTCTTGATCGTCAGGTTCGCAAATTAAGAACTAAGGAAGTGGCATCTGTCAAAGTCCTATGGCGAAATCAATTTGTTGAAGAGGCTACATGGGAAGCTGAAGAAGATATGAAGGCTAACTATCCTCATCTATTTGTGCCTTCTGATAACGATATTCAAGGTAATATTCCTTACTTCTACCTTTGAATCGATGTTTATTCTTGAGTTTGAGTCCTTGACCATTTGAATATCAGAGTTTTTTTTGAGAAATTGATGTATTGATGATATTCATTCTTTATGTCTCCTATTTTCACCTTCATTCGAGGACGAATGATCCCAAGGGGGAGATATTGTAATAACGCCTAAAATGTTGTATGTCGGTATTTCAATTCTCGATGAAAATAATACAGCCTCTGTATTTTGGGCATAACTTTTCATAGGTTAGTCCAAATTAGATGATTCAAATTTCTGGGTAACCACAACATCCTTACCTACAACTTTCATGAAGAACATATCTTAAGATTTAGAGTATAAGTAGGTCAAATAAATTAATCTTTGCAAGATATAGTACTGTGACAGAATTGAGTGTTTATAGAAGAAAACTCATATCTCACTGTAGGTTGCTCCAAATTGGTTGATTCTTGAACTATATGAAACTAGACTTCCATATCTACAATTCTTATGAAGACACCAAATCCTAATAAGGAATTTATCTTATTCAAACACAGCTTCGAAAAAGAGTATTCTGTTAAAAAGAACTCATCTTACCGACCATGGAAACATCTAGATACATTTGACATCATTCGTGACATAAATTGTCCTCCATTTAACATCATCCATGACATCAATATATTCTATTAAGTTTTCAGATTTTTCTTTATAATTATTTTATTTATTGTTAGGTCCCTCTTTCCCACCTATAAATACCTACCTTATTTCCTCATTTTATTTATCAAGCTTTCTTAAGCATTTCTTCTCTCTATATACTTCTTCTCAAATATAGTTTTAGTTTTAGTAGTATAAAAATACTACTCCGGTGATTCTTATACTCCGGATAGTACACAAAACGCTCCGGCGAGAAGAAAAGGCTAGGGGTCCAAGAGTGTTCCAATTCGGAGTAAACCTTTGGATTTAAGGTATGTAAGGCTTTCATAGCATTGGATTGAGTTCGTCCATGCGCCCAATATTTAAATTCATTATAATTGAGTTATAGTAGAGTTTTATTCAAATTATGAATTCTAGATGAATTAATTCTTCTTCTATTGAGTTTGATATATTTATGCATTAATATTATTATTATTGTTATCTCTCATATTATTGAATTATTGTTCATGGCTACTTTCCCATGAATCCTAATTGATTTGATGTTCATGAATATTTTTACATATGTTTTGAGTAAAGATGTTGGCTTTTTATTATTTTCATTGATAAAAAGAAAGTTATATAAATTAATACTATATATGTATTTTATTGAGTTTTAAAAGAGCAAAAGAGTTGAGTTTGAATGCATCTGAGCAAATGATATTTTGAGCAAGATATTTTGATGAGATGTAAATGATGTTTTTTGGAAGTATAATGATTGATGAACATGAAATGAGACGAGTTTGATGATTTAAATTAAAGTCCAATGACACTAGATGATGAGTTTAATATGAGCACATATTTTGGGAGTAGTATTGAGCACCGAGTTGGGTAAGAGTTTAATTGACTCAAACCCCAGAACTACGTAGCCAGCGTAGGATGGAGGCTATGCCTCTTAAGTCCCAAAAAGAGGACTTTGATGAGTGGATCCAAGATGGTGATGTCCTTTACCCTGGCAAGGTATTGGATGAATGTGGCAACGACATCGCTTCGTTGTATCATCGCTAGCTCATAAGTGATGGTTGTCGGTTAGAGAAACTCCCAACTGAGTAATCATTGCTTATTACTATTATATTTATTATTATATTTTAAACTTGCATTACATATTGATGTTGAGATGATGTTGAGTTTTGAGCTGAGTTTTCTTGAGAGGAGTTTATTGATATCTGTCCTTATCTTCCTGCCATTTTACATACTCGTACATTCCACGTACTAACGTCATTCGACCTGCATCGTTTTATGATGCAAATACAGGTGTTAGAGATCCTCAACAGGCGTTTCATTAAAGATTATTATTTTTCAGCTATTTGGTGAGTCCTTCTTGTATTCAGAGGAACTCTTTATCCTTTAATTATTGTTGAGTATTATATTTCTTTTAAGGTAGCCATGGACATGTCATTGGCACCATCTAAGAGTATTAGAGGCTTCATAGACAGAGTTTGATGATGTAATCGGAGTAGTTCTCCTTAGAAACTACTTCTTCTAAGAATTATCTATTTTTCCTTTGATGTTGATGATGACAAGCCCACATTAGTATTATTAAGTCTTCCGCTGATGAACAAATGAGTAATGAGACCAAGTGGTTCTCTCGGAAGCCAGGGATGGTTTCTGAGTGCCGGCCACGCCTAGGGTACCCTCTCGGGGTGTGAAAAACTTGGTATCAGAGCACAGAGTTCAAGAGTCCTAGGGTGTCTATGAAGCCGTGTCTAGTAGAGTCTTATTTATGGGTGTGTCGTGCACCACACTTATAATCAGGAAGCTATAGGACATTAGGAATTATTTCACTTCTTTCATAATCTAAGTTCGTGCGATAGAGTTTAACTCTATAAAAGCTTTCTTTCTAATTCGTGCGTTTACACGTTTCAGACATGCCTCCTAAACGTTCAGCTAGTCAGAGGAACGCTGCCAGCACTGAGGTTCCACAGTCAGTGATGCCTCCACGGAGAACTAGGGGCCGACCTGCAAGGTCTACTGAGGTACCCCAAGTACCTACCGTTCAGACCATTCCTACTTCTGAGGAAGATTTTCGAGGAGCGATTGCTATGCTGACCCAGTTGGTGGCTGCTCGAAATAGTAGCCAGAGTTTACCAACTCCTAGCTCTAGTTATCAAGAGCCGTCTGCTGCCACGAGGATCAGAGATTTTCTGAGAATGAATCCGCCGGTCTTCACGGGTTCCAACGTTGATGAAGACCCCCAAAATTTCATTGATGAGATGTGGAAGATACTAAAAACGATGCATGCTACAGAGATCGAGGGGGTTAAGTTGGTGTCTTATCAACTCAAGGATGTGGCAAATGTCTGGTATAACCAGTGGGAAGAAAGTAGAGGTGAAGATACAGAGCCTGCTCTTTGGGATGAGTTTGAAAGAGCATTTCTTGATAAGTTTTTTCCCCAAGAGCTACGTGAAGCAAAAATTGAGGAGTTTGTGAACCTCAAGCAAGAGAGTATGACTGTGAAAGAGTATAGTTTGAAGTTTATTCAATTGTCCAAATATGCCCTAGAAATGATTCCTCATATGAGGTCTAAGATGAGAAAGTTTGTCTCTGGCCTAGGCAAACATGTAAAGAAAGAATGTAAGGCAATGCTAATGATTTCTGACATGGATTTTTCTAGATTGATGGTATATGCTCAGCAGGTTGAGTATGACAAGAAAAAGGACCGAGAGGAACACCTAAGAAAGAAGGCTAAGTCTGTTGGACATGAGAATGAGCAGAAGCAAGGGAAGGGTAACAAGTCTTTCTTTCAGAAAAGATCTTCCAATTATGCACCTTCCCCAACAAATGTTTTTACACCTAATATCAGGTATGATCAGAGATCGCTAAGTCACCAAAACTTCTGATCTCAGGGTTCTCAGTCCCAATTAAGTATGGCTCAAGGTTCTAGAGAGAAACCACCATGTGCTAGATGTGGGAGGCTCCATTTGGGAGAGTGTCGTGTGGGCACAAATGCTTGCTACGGATGTGGAAAGACAGGTCACTTCCAGAATGAGTGTCCTTCAAAGAGGCAGGGAGATGGAAGTAGTAGAGCTCAGTTTTCTTCTGCAGCTCCACAGAATAGAGGTAATCATAGAGGTGCAGCTTCAAGTGCAGGTGGGGGAAACAACCGTCTGTATGCTATGGGTAGTCGCCAAGACCAAGAGAATGCACCCGATGTTGTTACTGGTATGCTCCGAGTCCTTTCTTTTGATGTGTATGCATTACTTGATCTGGGTGCTACATTATCTTTTGTGACTCCTTACTTGGCTAGTAAATTTGAGATCCTTCCTGAGTGTCTTCTTGAGCCTTTCAGCGTGTCTACTCCTATTGGTGAGTCTATCTTAGCTGAGAGGGTCTATAGAAATTGTACTGTGTTAATCTATCATAGGGATACCATGGTTGACTTAGTTGAGTTGGACATGGTTGATTTTGATGTGATTCTTGGCATGGACTGGCTTTATTATTGTTATGCTTCAGTTGATTGTAGGACCCGAATTGTCAAGTTTCAATTTCCAAATGAGCCTATCTTAGAGTGGAAGAGGAATTTTGTAGTGCATAGGGGTAAATTTATTTCCTACCTTAAGGCCAGAAAATTAATCTCTAAGGGATGTATATATCATATAGTCCGAGTCAAAAATATTAATGATCAGACTCCATCTCTTGAGTCAGTTCCCATTGTGAATGAGTTTCCTGAAGTCTTTTCTGAGGATCTACCCGGAATCCCTCCTGATAGAGAGATAAACTTTGGTATTGATGTCCTTCCTGATACACAACCTATCTCCATTCCTCCATATAGAATGGCTCCTGCTGAATTGAAAGAGTTGAAAGAACAACTGAAAGACCTCCTAGATAAGGGGTTTATTAGGCCAAGTGTCTCACCTTGGGGCGCTCCTGTCTTATTCGTTCGAAAGAAAGATGGGTCCCTTAGAATGTGCATTGATTACCGACAACTAAACAAGGTCACCATTAAAAACAAGTACCCTCTTCCCAGAATAGATGATTTATTTGACCAACTTCAGGGTGCCACATATTTCTCTAAGATAGACCTCAGATCAGGCTATCACTAGTTGAAAGTGAGAGAATATGACATCCCGAAGACGGCTTTTCGAACCCGCTATGGCCATTTTGAGTTTCTTGTTATGTCCTTTGGATTGACAAATGCTCCAGCAGCTTTTATGGATCTTATGAACCGAATATTTAAGCCATACCTAGATACATTTGTAATTGTCTTCATCCATGATATTTTGGTCTACTCTAGAAGTAAGAGTGAGCATGCTAATCACCTTAGGATTGTCCTTCAAACTCTTAAGGAGGAGGAATTGTATGCTAAGTTTTCAAAGTGTGAGTTTTGGCTTGAGTCTTTAGCATTCCTAGGCCATATTATATCTCGGGATGGAATCCAAGTTGATACTCAAAAGATTGAGGCAGTTAAGAACTGGTCCCGACTCACCTCTCCAACCGACATAAGGAGTTTCTTAGGTTTGGCTGGTTACTACAGGAGGTTTGTTGAGGGATTTTCATCCATATCCTCACCATTGACTAAGCTGACTCAGAAGAAGGCTAAGTTTCAATGGTCTGATACTTGTGAGAAAAGTTTTCAAGAGTTGAAAGCTAGATTGACTACTGCTCCAGTACTATCCCTACTCGAAGGAACGAATGGTTTTGTAATCTATTGTGATGCTTCAAGAGTTGGGTTAAGGCCCTCCTTGGACATGACGTGATCAAAAAATTCCACTAAATATGGCATAACTCATACTTTAAAAACTTGATATACAACTTATTTTCCTTCAAATGCTAAAGTATGATCCTCAAATAGTGTGCATGCTCCTTACCAATATGGGAGTATATTAAGATGTAATTAATAAAGACAATGATAGTATTTTATGAATACCCCATTTATCAAATTTTTAAAGATCGTCGAGCTTAATATCATCTGCCTTCATTTTTTACTAATGATAATTGTATATCAAGTCAATCTTAAAAACAAATTGAAGCACTATGCTGGTTATCAAATAAGTCATCAACTCCGATGATTCCATCTTGTATGGTAGAATAAAAATAGATTGAATATCCAACACCAAATTAATCCCAAAGTCAATATTATGGTTAGGTGGAATATGGATAGATTTGTAGGGAATACATCCAATAACTCCCTCACTATTGATCCCGACTCAAGAGTAGGAGTCTCTACACTAGTATCTCGATTATATCTCAGATATGCCAAACACCTTTTATCTACCATCCACTACATATTTAGAAAAAAAATATCACTCTCCAAGGAAGTGACCAAGAGTCCCTTTCCACTCCCCTATAGAAACTTCTGGCATGACAAACTTTATTACCTTGGCATAACAGTCTAAGATCACATGATAAAAAGACAAGTAATCCTTCTCTAAAATAACATAAAAATTATCATATCATGTATCATTAGATCAGATAAAGTGTCATAATCAAGAATGATGTCTATAAAATATTGATAGACTCAATCTACTATCATAAAATTCCCAATAAGTGTCGAAACACGAACATGTAAAGCAAGAGAAACACAGCATATCCAAGGCTAAAGAAAAGTAATTAGACTCATATAAATAATCAGAGCCAAAATCAAATAATATTGTATTTATTCGGTACAAATTGAAATAATACTTGCAATGGCCCTATAGAAAGTCTCTGTCTTTAGTCTACCTAGGAAATTATAGTAATTAGTTCGACCACCATTTACCTAAGCATTTCCATGAACACCACCTCTACTGGTTTGAACACCACCTAAGCCACCATCTCTACTTTTCTATGCATTGTCTCTAGTTGGATATGATACTATCTTCAATGTAAGGGATTAAATCATAGCCTAGCTGCCATAGTATAAAGTACCTCTCCAAAGTTTGGGCAGCTCCTCTTGAGATGCCCAAAGTCCCCACACTCATTCAACCTTGGGGAGCACCATTTTGTGGCTGAAAATTTTGTGGAAGATTAGAATATCTTAAATAGCTACGATGACTCACTTGTCCTAAATAATAACTGTGTTAATTGGTCTTGAATAACTTTCTTCTGAAGTCTGCAAGGCTGAATGCACTGATATGTTGGTCAAATGAGAACCCCTGCCTCCTAATAAGGCACCACTGAAACCACCTGATCTATAAGGTCCCTTGCCCTTGTGTTCCTTTCTCCTGACATGTCAATCCTCAATACATCGAGAAATATCCACTATGGACTTAAAAGAAAACCCTACCATGACCTCACGATATAGACTCAGATTTATAGAATAATTAATTCCCTTGATAAACCTTCTCTCCTTCTCACCTTAGGATCTTGGTAGACTAGCTTTGGAGGGAGGACACTAGGCCTGTCTCTTTGGAGATAAAGGAAAAATATTTACACCAACAAGTGTAAGACTTTCTCTTCTTTATAATTTGGGATAATGCATAATTACTCCCCTGAACTATGACCGAAATTTCATCGACACACTTTAACTGAACTAGGGTCCTATTAACCCCTCCCTCCTCCCGTGAACTAATTTTTTTTTGCATATTTATGCACCTTTTGTGCTGACGTGTGACATTCAACCAAGTAAGTTGGTTGTGTTTGTACACACACGCTGCCACGTCAGTAAATATATTTTTTAAATTTTTAATTTTAAAAATATTTTTATATTTTTAAGTTTTTAATTCTATTTAAATCTTCTTATTTTCTTTATCTTGTATTTAAATTAAGTTAATACACATAATTGTTTTTCTAAAAAAATATTATTCTTGTATTTAAACTTTTTTTATTTTTTTACCTTCATTCATTGTCTTTTCTCTTTTATTTTTCTATTAATTTTATTTACTCTTTTTATTTTCTTTGTATTTCCTTTTTATTTGATTTTAAATTTAATTCCAAATGTCTTGTATTAAAAATAAGTTAATTTTGAATGGATATAAAAAATAAGTGAAAAAATCAAATAAAACATAAAAAAAATTTGGCAACTAACTGACTTGTATTAATCACCAAAGTATTGAATTAGAATGTTATAGTTTGCTACAACTCAACGAAACTATATCTCAGCTTGTCATTTGAACTATGAGCTCGCTAGAACTACTATAATCTAAAAAATGTAGCCATGGAATTCATTCTATATTCTAGGAGGACCTTTAACACAAATAACATAGTGCATGAGTGATCTGAGAGTATGTCATTTTGTAAAGTTGAGCATGTTTTGTCTTGTCTTTTGTGACATTGATGGACCACTGCAGCTGTTGCTCCAGTTGGTAAGATCATACGTTGGCCTCCGCATCCATTGTAGAACTCTATCCTGTAGAGTTTTGGAAAAAGGACACTGTACAAATAGGTGTTCTCTAGATTTATCTTGTGTTTGGCACAAGCTGCGTTTGGGATCGATCACCATCCCCCACTTTAGCAGCCTATCTGTGGTCAGTATCTTCCCTTGTAGCTTTAACCATGTTGTAAATCTATCCTTTGGTCTTGATAGGTTCATGAACATTAAGCATTTCCATGGGACCTTAGGCTTATCACTAAGTAGTTGAAGATAAATTTGTTGTATAATGCTCTTCTTATGATCAAGAGATTGTAACTACCCTTGCTTTTATTATTTTCCTTATCATCCAAGACGCTTGCTTTGGTACTTGGATGTTGTTCATATGTTGTCCTTTCATATAATAGGCATGTACCCACCTAATCCACATCATGTCTTCCTTATACTCCAGATCCCAGTATTTCTTTGTGATTACAGCCTTATTCCAAAGGGTTAAGTTTGCGATGTTGATACCTTCCACACATTTTGGAGTCCAAACTTGTACCAAGATACTAAGGCTTTCCTAGTGATGGTATTGCTTCCAAACCATAGGTAGCTTACGCAATGTGCTTCAATTAATTTCACCACTTTGGATGGTAACATGAATAGTTGCGCCAAGTATGCTTGAATTCCAACTATAACATTCTGAATTAGTTGTGCCCTTCCTACATATGATAATGTCATTGTTGTCCCTGAAGAGATCCTAGTAGTGATTTCATCCCTAAGAGGTTTTGATTGGATAAAGGTAATTTTCTAAGTTGATAAGGGCACTACTAAATATTTAAATTGAAATTCTCTCGGCATGTATCCCAATTTATTAAGAATCATTCTTTGTACTACTATGAAACTCCTCCAAAATACACTGAGCTCTTACCTATGTTATCAATTAATCATAAGGCCTTTGAGAAGTTACTAAAGCATTGATGAAGTATGTCTACTGAATTTAGTTCACCTTTAGAGAATAACAACAAGTCATTAATAAAGAAGAGATGGTTTATATTCAGCTTGGTACATTTTGGGTGATACTAATATCCTTGAGCTTTCTTCAACAAGTTAAGTTTCATACTAAGATACTCCATTGCTATGGCAAATAAGAACGGGGAGATTAGATCTCCTTGTATCAATCCTCTAGTAGCATCACAAGGTGGTAGTGGTTCTCCATTTAGTATTACATACAATGTCACAGAAGTAACACATTCCATGATCTATTGTGTAAACTTTGTGGGAAAACCAAGTTCTATCATGACCGGCTCTAAATATATCCACTCAAAGGAGTCATAAGCTTTTTGAATGTCGATCTTAATAATGCATCTAGGTGAGATATGCCTCCTCAAGTACCCTTTCACCAATTCATGTGCCAGGATTATATTATCCCCTATTTTTTTGCTTAGTATAAAACCAGCCTGCACTTCACATATTATTGTAGGCATCACTACTTGCATTCTTGTGTCCAAGATCTTGGATATTAACTTGTATTGGATAGAGAAGCATGCCATGAATCTGTATTCTCTATTCTTTGAACATTTGGAATTCTTGGGTACTAATGTGATGGTTGTGCAATTTATAGACTTATATATACTGTCACGATCCAACCCATCGGGTTGTGTAGGTACCCACTCTACATCCTAAGTAGGAGAACCCTTAACCCATTATATAAAAGCATTACGAAATTTAAATTCAAAACTTTACTAATTAGATCAGATGTTTATAGAAATCTGTAATAATAAACTTGTACAAAATAACATATAAAATGCCCATGGATATTAGTCTAAAATAGGTACAAGAGCTTCTAAGAGAAGTAATAAAATAAAGGAACAATGACCCAGCTTCCACCATAAGGAAGGAAAAATAGAAGTTGCTGGAGGATCGTCTTTGTCTTCACCTAAGAGACATAACTGACCCTACAACGACACTATGCCAAGTGGCATAGCAAGAGTAGTATTAGTACAAAATAACACATACTGGTAGGCACCATCATTCAATCTGATACCTACTGCATAGTATATAAACAGAAAAATAAGAGATATCATAATAATTAAACTTTTTTAACTTGTCCACCCCCATCCAATAGATACACTCCTTACTCTCACCTTTAAGGTCTTTACCACTCTACTCTCCAGAGATTCACTACACACTCTAGTTATAATTTAAGACATGTGGGTTATGGACCCACCTTATTATTGTTCAATCACCCCAACAGTCCCTACCTAACAACCTTAATCGCTCAATGATTTCACCCAACCATCACTGGTTTTCTCACAACTACAGTTCCTAACTAAACCCAGTTTTTTACAACCACTTCTACTCCCACAGTTACTCATGGGAGCTTCAATGATAACACTCTCGGTAAACAAGCAACCTCCACCTCTATGCCTATGAATATCAAATACTTCATCCAACACATATGTCACATCAAGGCCTAATATGACCCATCCTCTTACTCACCAATAAGTTTATACCTACTCATAAGTCTTTATAAATAACACCCCTCAACTCAAGGGTTCCCTTCCAAGTCTTTAATCCATGTCTCATCAACCATTAAACTTATTATTACATGCAAATATCGATATCATCAGGTCCTCTCATGGAACCATCCACACACACATGCATGGACCTCTCAAGGGACCTAATCAAGTCATAGATGTGTTGAAATATGACACCCGATCCAAATACATATTAAAACATGACATTCAATCCAAATATGTGTTGAAATATTATATCAGATCTAGTTATGCAAACCAACCACAACTATCAACAATATACCACTTTATATCACCAAAAAACAGATTCATCATAAAATAAGCCAGCAATTAATCGTTGTATCAAGTCTAACATGTTTCCCTTAATCATACACACCTATGCATATCATAAAGCAATTTAACAAGTATATGAAATATATACGAAAAACAAAATCATCAAATACACTACCAAACCTTTAAGGTTTATCATCAATATCTACTTAGTTTATATTTCTGTACACGATACTATGCCCATTATAAAATAACCTGTTATATGCAATAATATCACAACCAATACACTTCCCCAATCCTTAAAACACCATTTTACCCAGGTCACATTTGAATTAGACCTTAACACAACCAAATTTCTTTCCGTGACCCATGACCACATCTTAATATACAATTTCTCATTAAATTTCCTTCTATACTACACAATAGATATAGATTTACTACTCGAAAAAGAGAAGTCTAGCCTACCTGGGCGCCAAGCAATTGTGGAGGGACAATGTTGCTGAAATCCTTGGTTCCAGATGTTCTACCGGCAAGGAAAAATTGAATTTCACCGGTTGAAAGTCTTTCAGTGCTGATATTCCTTCCCCTCTTCTTCTCAAGTTAGGAGCAGCCTTTGGAGGGATTTTGCAATAACCCTCGACTCTAACTTATACTTGGGGAAGTAGGGAAAATAATAAAATCGCAATTTAAG
The DNA here is from genome assembly GCF_947179165.1 of Solanum dulcamara. Taxonomy (NCBI): domain Eukaryota; kingdom Viridiplantae; phylum Streptophyta; class Magnoliopsida; order Solanales; family Solanaceae; genus Solanum; species Solanum dulcamara. The sequence goes on along the minus strand of NC_077248.1, from coordinate 62,927,874 downwards.
TGTTGACCCACGTCCTTTCTCTCTTACGGTCATATTCTTGGTTGGCGACGCCGCTAAGGTGGGACCATCCCGATCTGGTGGGATGGTGGTGGGACCCAGTTGAATAAAATTTCTTTTGATTTCTTCTAACCTTAACTAACAACAGTTTGGGTCATTACAATAGATACCAATTTACCCCTCGTTCGTCTCTGAATGATACTTGAGGAAAGACACATGTCGATTTAAGACGCGCTTTGAAAAAATGACAACTGTCCACAATCTAAGGAACATTCACGTACACTGATTTACCATGCGGATATAATTACAATGAGTACACGTCTGACAAAAATTACTTAAGGAGAGATTGGCCCTATTTTTAAACCTCACTATATCGCTTCATCCCGCTCTAGCGACATTCTTCTCCCTGGAGTGCAGATCCTGCCACTCTGGTAGGACTACACGATCAGTAAAGAATGGGGAGAAGAATGGTTTCTCCCTATTTTTCATATTCCCTCACTCAAACTTCTCACTCCGGTCGTCTAATCGACGGTAAGAATCTTGCCCTTAACTTTAAATTAATGTTACCATGCTAAGAATCTGTAGAATCAAAGGTCCATAGGGTAGTTTTGAACTCTTTTTGAACTAAATTGCTTGCATTGATAAATTATCAGTATGGACCCTCCCCTTACGTCCACAATGTCTTCCTAGCATCTTAGGCGTAAGGTTAGTAATGGATTTCATCCAAATCAGACTAAAATATAGGGATGGAAAGTGAAAGGTCTTTCTTGGCCCAAACCTTGATTATGCCAACTATTTGGAGTTTTTGAACTAATTTCTTTTGTAAATAAGGATGTTAGGATACTTGGGAAAGCTTATTTGCAAAGTTTTTTGAAGAAATAAGTGATTTGGAGGAGGGGAGGCGCCATGGATCGCACCTGGTGTTCTTCTCGGATGAAGCCCGCTCTGACGGCCTTCATCCCGCTCTGACGGGGCTGCACTGGCGGGATCTTGTCGGTCTAGTGGGATTTTGCCAGGCAGTGGCCTCACATCTGATTCCCTTCCCCCCGACCCCTGGGTTTTACACTTACTATTGAGTTCTAACATAATTTTTTGTGAAACTTGCAGATACAGTACTATGGCTCACAATGACGATGCTAACCTTCCTTTTGTCTGATTTTCTAATGCTGCTACCTAGGAGCGACATCACTACTACCAGAATAACAAGTTCCTTCCCAAGAAGGGCTTCTATATGCTGGGGGCGGCGGACAAACTGGAGGAGTTTGGGTGGGGCCCTTTGGCTGAATCCTCTCTTTCTAGACGCATTGGTTGGGTGAGGGAGTTCTATGCTATACTCCCCACCAAATACTGAGATGACCCTAACCCCTCTATTTGTATCTGAGGAGTGGATATCTCACTGATTCCCTCTTACATCAATGTTGTACTAGAGGTACATGAGGCCTTTAATGCTTTTTACGAGGCCAAGCTGAGGAAGATGGACCTAGAGTGGCAACGGGATACTTTGGTAGCCTTAGATCATAGGAATAGGGTCTACTGGCCCAACACAAAGGGTATCACTAACATGGATTGGTCAGATGAGACCAAGAGGTAGCTATGACCAGGAGGATCCACCCGTTAGGAAACCGCACCAATGTGACCTTCCCGTGAGCTCTTATGGTGTCTTTTGCTATTCAGGGGATAGGCCTAAATGTGGGGGCTCAGATTGTATCAAAGTGGAAGGTATTCTACCGTGGCAACAAGAAGGCATTCTTCCTGTCGAGTCTGATCTCCGCTATGTGCAAGATGGCCGGGGTGCCACTGCTGGACTCTAATGAGGTACTTTTTATGTATCCCGCTTTACATCCCTTGCTTATTAGGCAAACCTCTTCTTAAGGATAAAAAGAGCAAAGGACTGACGAGGCTGAGAGAATCCAAGTAGCAGAGCATGAGGAGGAGGACGAAGATGCTGCCCCTCCCACTCAGTTACAACCACCGATCGACCCTCGCTTGGAGGAGGATTTAGCTGTAGTTTGGAGGCGGCTAGAAGGCCACTTTGCCCAGACCCTTACTCCAGCGCCACTAGATACTGCTATGGAGGTGGAGATATTTTGTCGTCAATTGCGGTGGGAGAGGAGGAAGAACATAGAGAGGGACTGCCTCATTATGAGGATGTGGAAGACTATAAAGACCAACTTCTCCTCCGTCGCTTAATAAAGGGAACTGCCCAGGTTGGAACCTGACGATTTTTGTGAGTTCCCCTTCCTGAACAAGGCCTGGGCAGGAAAGTACCTCACCGGAGGATCTAGATTAGATGTTGGCACTCCTCCTCACCCTCATTAGGATTTGTCATTCTCTGGTTCGCCTCGTTTGGGAAAGAAACAAATAATTTATTTCTTTTCTTACCATTTTTCTCTATTTTTGTAAGCACCGAATTCTTTTTAATTTCTTTACATCGCCATACATATAAATACCATCATTTTTATGGTTATTCATTCTTTGTTGAGTACTATGTTAACCTTAGAATTAGCCATTTGTGCTTAGGATATCATTGCAAAAGAAGGGGAAAATAGGGACTCCCTCTGAAGTTTTTGTCTCACGAAATCCTGCTCTGGTGGGATAATTTCCGCTCTGGCGGGATTCACCAAGATAGAATCCTCAAGAATTTTTCTCTTGAGGTATTTCTTGTCCCATATCCCCCTTAGACTCCCAAAGTTAACTTAACCCATTTTGACATAGACTATCCTAGAGTCGAACCTAGCACTACACATAGGGACTACCGCTCCCCATTAGGCCAATGACATCAAGGCAAAATAAGCACAATTTAGAACCACTGGCAATATTGAGTTCTTATTAACTCAAGCTAATAGTTCAACCCATTATAATAGATAGACATAATTTAGCAACACACTATTTCATCCCAGTTATGAAATATGTTAAGGAAATCTTTATAACCACCCTTACGCTAATGTACAACACTAGTTTTTTTTCTCACCTGATTTCTAACCAAATCCTGACTGCCCCAAAACTAGAGTTTCTCTACAGTCCCAATTTGTTATTTTCTCTTACTAATTTTTACCTATGGTAAGTCCATGCACCATTTACTGGCCGCATACCCTCACATGAGAACCTCATTTAACACATCAGAACACATTCTTTAATCACCTTAGGTCTTACAAAGTCTAATGCACATACTTTGAATTATGACTCTTCTGACATCTATCTCACAGAACTATAGGCAAACATACATCATATACTTTCCACATGCAGGAAAAGGTATCTCATACATCAAGTCAGGAATTATTGCACATATGATCACAAATTCAGCTACATAATTCAAGAAATTTAAAGCTATCATTTAAGTCCACTTCGTGGATGAACATTAGTTGATCATCTACGTATTCTCACCACCTCTAAGGCAAGATACCAATTGGAACCTTCTTGGTTCCAATTTTCTTTACCTGTGTCCCTTCAGCTGTGCCAACGACATTCGATTTGCTTCGATGAGATACCAATTGGAATCTAGAGATAACAATTAGACTCAAACCATACAACAAGCGACAGACCACGAATAAAAGAGAAATAATGGAACTACTTCCTAAAATGCTTCATAGCTTCCTAAAGATTAGGTGTGAACATCAACACATCAATCTGCATGAGTCTACTCCACACTTTCTCTTATATTGAGACACCGGTAACCTGGGCTCTGATACCAATTTTTCACAACCCAACCCATCAAGCCGTGCAGGTACCCACTCTATATCCTAAGTAGGAGAACTCTTAACCCCTTATATAAAAGCATTGCAGAATTTAAATTCAAAACTTAATTAATTATACAAGATATTTATAGAAATCTATAATAATATACTTGTACAAAATAATACATAAAACCCCATAGATAGTAGTCTAAAATAAGTAAAAGAGCTTCTAAGAAAAGTAATAAAATAAAGGAAAAATGACCCAGCTTCCACCATAAGGAAGGAAAAATAGAAGATGCTGGTGGATCGTCTTTGTCTTCACCTAAGAGACATAACTGACCCTGCAACCAGACTATGCCAAGTAGAATAGCAAGTGTAGTATCAGTAAAAACAACACGTACTGATAGACATCATTGTTCAATCTAATACCTACCGCACAGTATATGAACAGAAAAATAAGAGATATTATAATAATTAAACTTTATTAACTTGTCCACTCGCAACCAATAGGTACACTCATTACTCTCACCCTTAAGGTTTTTACCACTCTAGTCTCCAGAGATTCACTACCTACTTTTGTTATAATTTAAGATCTGTGGATTATGCACCCACCTTATTATTGTTCAATCACCCCAATAGTCCACACCTAACAATCTTAACCGTTCAATAATTTCACCCAGCCATCACTAATTTGGTCCAATTATCTCACAACATAGGGGCCTATCCATCTCACAAATGCACTTCATAACTAAACCTGATTTTAGATCACCACTACTACTACCACAGTTACTCATGGGAACTTCAATGATAACACTCCTGGTCAACAAGCCTACGAATATCGAATACTTCATCTAACATATATGTCACATCAAGTCCTAATACGGCCCACAATGTTTTATAAATAACACCTCTCAACTCAAGGGTTCCCTTATAGGTCCTTAATCCATGACTTATCTATTACTAACCTTATTATTACATGAAAATTACGATATCATCAGGTCCTCTCATGGAATCATCCACACACACATACTTATCTCTCTTTAGGGACCCAATTCAGTCATATATGTGTCAAAACCTAATACCCGATCCAAGAATGTGTCGAAACGTGACACTATATCTAAATATGTATCGGAATATGACACCCGATCCAAATATGTATCGAAATATGACACCTGATCTAATTATGCAAACCAACCAGAACTATCAATAATAGACTACTTTATATCACCAAAAACAGATTCATCACAAAACAAGTCAACAATTAATCATTACATCAAGTCTAACCAGTTTCCCTTAATCATACACACTAATGCATATCATGAAGTAATTTAATAAGTATATAAAACATATACGAGAAAAAAAATAGCGTACACTACCAAACCTTTAAGGTTTATCATCAATATCTACTTAGTTTTATATTTATGTACACAATACTATGTCTGTTATAAAATAATCGTCTGTATGCAATAATATCACAACTAATATACTTCCTCAATCCTTACAACATCTTTTATACACATATCACAATTGAATTAGACCCTAACACAACCGAATTTCTGTTCTTGACCTATGACCACAACTTAGTTATATGATTTCTCATTAAATTTCTTTCTATACTACAATAAGTATTGATTTACTACTTATAAAAGAGAATCCTAGCCTACCTGGGTGCCAAGCAACTGTGGAGGGACAATGCTGCTGAAATCCTTAGTTTCATATGTTCTACAGACAATGCAGGATTGAATTTCATCGGTTGAAAATCTTCCATTATTAAGATTCTTTCCCCTCTTCTTCCTAAGTTAGGAGCAGCCTTTTAGAGGGTTTTGCAGGAACCATCGCCTCTAATTTACACTTGGGAAAAGTGAGGGAAATAAGAAAATTGCGACTTAAGTTCTGAACCACATCCTTCCTCTCTAGCGGCCGCATTCCTTCTCTGGCGGTGCCCTAAGGAAGGATCATCCCACTTTGGCGGGATGGTGGGATCCATTTGAGTAAATGTTTTTGTAATTTCTTCTAATCTTAACTAACGACGATTCGGATCATTACAATATATAGTACCTGAGCTAAAGAACTCCAAAATCGCTTCAATAACATCATACCTAATGATTGGCCAAGATTTCTTAAAAATACTGCATTAAACTCATCCACTCCCGGAGCTTTGTTATTGTAACAACCCCTAAAACGTTGTAAGTCGATATTTCAATTCTCGACAAAAATGATATAGCATCTATATTTTGGGCATAACTTTTCATAAGATGGTCCAAATTAGGTGAACCAAATTTTTGAGTAACCACAACATCATTACCTATAACTTTTGTGAACACCATATGTTAAGTTTCGGAGGTTACGTAGGTCAAATAAATTAATTATTGTAAGACAGTGTGCTATGATGAAATTGAATGTTTGTACAATAAAATTCATATCTCACTGTAGGATGCTCCAAATTATTTGATTCTTAGACTACATATAACTAGACTTCTATATCTACAATTCTTATGAAGACACCAAATCCTAATAAGGGATTTATCTTGTTCAAATGCAGCTCTAAAAAAGAGTATTATGTCAAAGATAACTCATTTCACCTACCATGGAAAGATCTAGATACATTTGACATCACTCATGACATCAACAGTCCTCCATTTTACATCACCCATGACATCAATATATTTTATTAAATTTTTAGATTTTTTTTTATAATTATTTTATTTATTGTTAGGTCCCTTTTTTCCACTTATAAATACCCACCTTATTTTCTCATTTTATTCATCAAGCTTTCTTATGCAACTCTTCTCTATATATACTTATTTACTCATTCTCAAATATAGTTTTAGTTTTAGTAGTATAAAAATACTACTCCGGTGATTCTTATACTCCGGGTAGTACACAAAATGCTCTGGCGAGAAGAAAAGGCTAGGGGTCCAAGAGTGTTCCAATTCACAGTAAAGCTTCGGATTTAAAGTATGTAAGACTTTCATAGCATCGGATTGAGTTCATCCATGCGTCTAATATTTAAATTCATTATAATTGAGTTATAGTTGAGTTTTATCCAAATCTTGAATTCTAAATGAATTAATTCTTCTTCTATTGAGTTAGATATATTTATGCATTAATATTATTATTATTGTTATCTCTCATATTATTGGAATTATTGTTCATGGCTACTTTCTCATGAATCCTAATTGATTTGATGTTCATGAATATTTTTACACATATTTTGAGTAAAGATGTTGGCTTTTTAATATCTTCATTGATAAAAAGAGTGATATGAATTAATACTATATATGTATTTTATTGAGTTTTGAAAGAGCCAAAGAGTTGAGTTTAAATGAATTTGAGTAAATGATATTTTGAGCAAGGTATTTTGATGAGATGTAAATGATGTTTTTGAAGTATAATGATTGATAAAGAGGTAATGAGATGAGTTTGAAGATTTAAATTAAAGTTCAATGAGACTAGATGATGACATTAATATGAGCACATATTTTGGGAGTAGTATTGAGCACCGAGTTGGGTAAGAGTTTAATTGACTCAAACCCCAGAACTACGTAGCCAGCATAGGATGGAGGCTATGCCTCTTAAGTCCCAAAAAGAGGACTTTGTTGAGTGGATCCAAGATAATGATGTCCTTTATCTTGGCAAGGTATTGGATGGATATGACAACGACATCGCTTTGTTGTATCATCGCTAGCTCATAAGTGATGGTTGTCGGTTAGAGAAACTCCCAATTGAGTAAGCATTTCTTATTATTATTTTAAATTTGCATTACATATTAATGTTGAGATGATGTTGAGTTCTGCACTGAGTTTTTCTGAGAAGAATTTCTTGATCTATGTCCTTACTTTCCTGCCATTTTACATACTCATACATTCCACATACTGACGTCATTTGACCTGCATCATTTTATGATGCAGATACAGGTGTTAGAGATCCTCAACAGACGCATCGTTGAAGATCATTATTTTTCAGCTATTTGGTGAGTCCTTCTTGTATTCGGAGGGACTCTCTATCCTTTTATTATTATTGAGTATTATGTTTCTTTTAAGGTAGCCATGGACATGTCATTGACACCATCTAAGAGTATTAGAGGCTTCATAGACAGAGTTTGATAATGTAATCGGAGTAGTTCTCCTTAGAAACTACTTCTTCTAAGAATTATCTATTTTTCCTTTGATGTTGATGATGACAAGCCCACATTAGTATTCTTAAGTCTTCCGCTGATGAACAAATGAGTAATGAGATCAAGTGGTTCTCTCGGAAGCCAGAGATGGCTTTTAAGTGCCGGCCACGCCTAGGGTACCCTCTCGGGGCGTGAAAGTTATCCCTAATGGCCTTCAGACCATTTAGTATTTCTTTTTTCAGATACCGCTTCAAGAAGCTTGGCTCTGATCTTGTGACAGTGAAGGCCCCTTCTCCATCACCAATTTGTTAATGCTAGGCAGGCTTTGTGTTGCAGATCCCATGAGGCTTTTATAAAATGATACAATTTCTTATTGGATGTATTTTTGATCAGCCAATAACACTCCTCTAAGTAAGGTCAGCTTATGTATTTTTTTTCTTTGGATTCTTTCTTTTAGCACAACTGTAGCATCCCCTTTGGGAAATTGGGGTGTTACAACAATACTGAAATACTTTGTATTAAAGTCTCCTAGTTGAATCCATCTATCATGGACCACTTCTCAAGATCTTGTATTATGAGCTTCTCCTAATTTTGTAGGTTATCACTATATTGGGTTTTGAGTTATTAAATAGTAACCAACTCACTTCTAGCTTTCTCCATCTTCTAGCCAATAGACTTGAATTCCTCATTATTAAGTCTTTTAAGCCAGGTTTCAGTGCCTTTAGTTTACTCCATACATTCTTCATGCTCATAGGCGCTAACCTTGTAAGCCAAGTTTGTTGTACAATAGGGATAAAATACTTATGAGCTACCCAAGCATTAAAGAATATAAAAGATACCTTAATCTGTCTTTGATTGGTGTTTACTGGCATTAGCATTGGAAAGTGATTTGAGATGCTGGGTAGGTCATATTCAATAACCACATGTCCAGTTTTATAATTTAATCATGATTACTTAAGGCTCTATCTAGCCTACAACATACTCTATCCTCTCATTGTTGCTTGTTAGTCCAAGTGAAATCATTTTCTTTCCAAGGTAGCTCATTAAGCAGTAGATGATGCATATATTCTTAGAAATCTTTAATGCCTCCAAACTGCACAAAATTATTGGACAATCTATCTTATGGATATAGCAAAGCATTAAAATCCCCACATAGAATCTAAGGCCTGGTCATTCCTTGAGTCAATTCTCTGAGTTTGTCCCATAAAGATCTATTTGCATCTATGGTATTATACCCATAAATGACTGTTAAGAAACCCTCAATAGATTCTTGCATACCCTTCACATAGTAGTATAGTAGTTGCCCAACTTCTTCAATTTTTGTGATTGCATAATTAGTAGAGTCCCATATGAGCCAAACTCTGTCATTGCTAGAAGTTTGGTAATTATGTATATGACCCCATCTAGGAGCTAAGTTATTAAGTATTCTCTCTACATTTTGTTGTTTTACCCTTATTTCAATCAACCCAGCAAGTTTGATATGTTTATTGTGGATGGACGTCTTAACTTCTTTTTGCTTATACCTCTTATTCACTCCCTTTGTGTTCCAAACAAGGCAAGTCATAGTGATTGAGTTTTTCTCCCTTTATCATGAAAGAGGGTACTAGTGGACTCTTCTGCCCTACCGATACTTGCAAATTTGTTCCTTGTAGGTACTGCACTTAGGAGGGAAAAGTTGTCGAGGGTAAAAGCAGGGTTATTATATAGTGTCTTTCCTTTATCACCATGGTTTGTAGTAGTGCTAGTACTGACTATATTATTCTCCATGCTAATTATAGGTGTCTACATTGCTGCCTGCTCAGTGACTGGACAGTGATCCTCACTTACCTGCTTAGGACCTTTACTCACCCATTGCGGCATCACCTTTCGTTTTCCTCCAAATTCTTCTCTTTTCCTTTGTCTAAGTTGATTGTTTGTCATAGTCTCAGGGTCACATTTGTGTCTAATTACTTGGAAGACTTCATAGAACATTGGCCTCCAATCATATACAACAATCTGGGAAAATATTCTATTAGTGGGATCCATGACCATGACCTCATCAGGTAGCTTTTTAGTAACATTTACTTCAATCAACATCCTTGCAAAAGACATCCTAAATTGATTATTTGTGCATTCATCCGCAAACATAGGAGTGACAATCGAGCTAGCAATTCTACTAAGGGACGCATCACTAATAATTCATAGGTAGATTCGAGAATTTCACCCAACATTGTATCTTAGTTGAAAATTTCTTGCTAAAATCAAAATCAGTAGACCAAGGTTTGAGGATAGGGGGTCAATAGTTAATTGTGTAAGGGCCACACATGAGTATTTCCTACATATCTTCCATGGTATTAAACCTTACTATGAAATAATCATCTTCGTGCATGAATAGTTTTTTCTCAACTTCACTCTAATTCTAGTCGATTCAGAGCATTATAGCCTAGGCAATCACCTATAGAATACACGATTAGAGCACTCCTCCACTTTTGAGTTTGTTGCTCCACCTCCTCTTTCTCACGCTAAATGACAACCTTCCCTTCTATTATCTAATGGGGGATATAATCAAGGGTCATACCAGTTGCAACAGATCTATTCTATTTGAATAGGTTTACCTACGGTTCTTTTGTTAATTCCTCTTTTCCTTCAACTTTCACTATTCCATTGAGTGCCTTCCTCATAGTTGCTGGTGGGTCTTCTTTAGCACTCGTTTGCATCATTGAAGCCTCTCCCGGTGGTGTACTCAGATGCAATTTCCTTATAGCGCCGCTCGTATTCGATGAAGTTCCTCCTTCAGTTGGACCAAGCAATGGTAGGGTTTGTGCTACCTCAGATTCATGGTGTTCTTCAGCTACTAGTACTCAAGTTCTGACGGAGCTTCTCATACATAGCTATGATCTCCTTTCGTGGTCTTCCGCAGCCACAAGCTTGATCTCGCCCATTACCTCTCCCTCTAACCATGGCCAATAAAGTCGGCTCACGATAGTTATCTCAGGTCGAGAGCATAAGCAAAAAGAGCTAATTTTTCCTAAAAAGAGATATCAAAGAAGGTAAAAATGTTAAAATTAAAAGATACTTTTTAATTATTAAAAGTAATCACATAATTTTTTAAAAATATTTAAAAGTGAAAAGATAAGAAATTAATGAAAGAAAAAAAAAGTTATGTGTACATAGAAATTATAAATATTTTACATACAAAGAAATGAAAATAATTAAATATATATAAGTTTTAATATCAATAATTATGTGTACTAACTAATTATAATATTGCCAATTAAAAAAGGACAAGTGTCCAATTTTTTCACTCATCACTTGCCTTTAAAAGAGTGTGCACACTCTCTGTGATACGTCAGCTTTTAGGATGTATTTATTTCATTTAAAAATAGTTTAGAAGGGTAATAGGATCCTAATTAAATTAAGATGTGTCGCGGTGATTTCGGTCATAATTCAGAAGGATACTCATGCATTATCCTTTATTATTTACATGTAATCTTAGGGTTGTACAGGGCAAACCGATAAACCGCACCAAATCGACAAATCGAATCAAATCGAAAAATAAACCCGACTAGTGGTTTGGTTTGACTTGGTTTGGTGTTTGAAAAAAAAAACGATCATTATAGGGTTGGTTTGGTTTTAACTAAAAAAAGTCAAACCGAACCCAAACCGACCCGATTATAGATATACTACTTTTAAATTATGTTATACATAAAAATATTTATTAAAATGTAATTTATAAATATTTTTAAAATTTTTTTCATAATTTTTGTTTTCTTTCTTACATTTAGATTTGGATTTGAGAAGCCCATCTAAATAATATACAAAAAAAACTCATCTTATAAAGTTATATTATAAAGTTAAAACTTCAAACAGTGTTCTGCCTCCATCTTATATGTTGATATTTCGTACTAGAACTCTTTTTAAGAAGCACTGCTCTGTGCTTTTTATTAGATACTATGAGAAGCTCGAGAAATCCAAAAAAAAATCAAAAAACTCGAGAAAAATTGATATCGAAAAATCCTACTTTTATTGGTTTGGTTTGCTTTATAGATTTAATAATCCGACACAAATGGTTTGGTTTGTAAAAAATTCGAACCAACCCGGTCCATGTACACCTCAAATGAATCGATGGGCTTCGGGAAGCTTCGTTCGACTCGACTGGAGTAATGTATTATAGGAATCATCCTCTTTCAATCAAAGATCATTCCTTCTCGACCGCCTCTTTTCTAGTCACTTTTGATCAAATCTTGATTACAGCTATCCACTAACCTCTCAAAGATTGGCTTTGTGTTCAAGTCGTGGACCAATTTGTTAACATACCGCCAAACCATTTTTTATTAACATAATGACACCGGGCATGTTTTCCTTTGAATCAAAAGTCAAGCAAAATCAAGTAGAGCACTAATTCAGAAGCGCTTGAACGTAATCATTCTTGTTTTGGATCGTTTTGAGGGCTGTTCTAGATGGATGCAAGTTTTCTTTTTTATCTTCTTTGTCTGAAAATAGGTTTGATTTGCTTCACCTATGAGAATTTTTACCAATTCTTCTTTTATTCATCAAAGCTCCCGTAGTGGTCCTTGCTTTTAAAAAAGCGGAGCGGGGCCAATTTCTCGTACTTGCTCAGTGTGCCCCCCTTTCTTCGAGTGCCCCGCCCGTCTTTGATTGGGATTTCGATTGAAAAAATGTTAGGCCGGTTCGTAATCTTATGAAAAAGATAGTTGAAAAATTAGTTCACTATAAAAAATATAAAATTACAAGCTTTTGTTGTTTTGCCCGATCTAGTGTTTTTTTCATTGAGGCATTTACTGTGTGATTGTAATGTTGGAAGCATGTGCAGATGAGATAATTGGTATCGTTATATATTTCTACAAAAATTAATGCAACCACCAGGATCTTAGTAGGAATTGTTGGATTTAAGTAAGGTGTGAGTTGGAAAATGAAAAATGAAAAATATGAGGGAGAAGTTTTTGTTAATCTCATTAATTTATTTTTCTATTTCTTGACAAAAGTTTTTGTCAATCTTATTAATTCATTCACATAATAATTTATTTATAATTAATTTGTGAATTACGAATAATTAAGTAAGAAATGTTTCGAAAAGGACCTGTTTCTTTCAAAAAGACATTTTTTCCCCAAAAGATACCATGCTTGTCCTGAATAGATGAGTCTGTTTAGAACCGGAGAGTTCGCACCTAAAATTGGCTATAAATAGAGAGGCTTCCTATCAGTTTTATGCATTGAATTTCCCCCCCCCCCCCCCCTTCTATATACATTTTCTTACAAACAAAGTAGCGTTTTTGTGTGATTTCGTTGTTGACTTTTGAGTTTGCTGAAGTTATTGAAATTTGAGGTGTCGCTACTTCTTTAACATATATATCCGATTTATCCTGAGAGGAAATAATCCACAACCTCGAGGAAATAATCACTGATGGAGCAACCTCAAATGGAAATTCATAAGGGAGAGAGAAGACAAGGACAATCCATGAATGAATTCATAACTCTTAATCTTTTGAAAATATAGATGTTGAAATACGAGATATGTAGTGGTAGTCCCACGACTACAAGTTCATTGGATATGAGCTTGGCTTTTGTGTTAGAAATTGTTTGATTAAGTCCTAATCGAACAAGAAGACAACTCTTAAATAAGCTAAGATTTTTTTATGTTAAAAATGCAGTATGTGAAAATATCAACTAAGATTAATATATATGTATGTAATGATAAAATGAAGCCTAAGGGTATGGTACAGAAAAAAAATAAAATTATCCATCCTCAGTAACTTGTGTCCTGCATCAAAGCATTGCACATGGAAGACCTTAAATTCTCAGCCTGCAAAAAAATTTCCTTTGTGATTGTGAAACATGAGACTTTGTTTTATCAATAATTCCCTCATGTTTTTTCATGTTTGGGACCTGTCCAAAAATTTATCATGTGTCTTGTTTCTCTCTACGTGGCACAATCACAACACATTCTAGCAATGGAATTTTTTAAAAAAATTCTAACATGCAAAGAATGGATCCAACAATATACTTTCTCGTGTCTCAATTTACGTGATACATTGTAATTATCAAAAATTTGTTTATTTGATTTTTGAAGCTAAACAGAATTATATCAACAGAATATTAAAAATCATATGAAAATCATTTTAATATAGTCGATGAAAAAAATATATTTTAAAATATTCATCAAAATTCAATCCAATGGAATTTCGAGGAGGGAAAAAAGAAATCAAAGAGATGAAATATTGAATGATGAAGGGAGGCAAGACTTGGAAGAATGAGAGCCAAATGAAGCAACATTAAGTTTGTGATTGGAAATTAAGTTTGGTTTTCAAGAATCATTATTGATTGAATAATATTTATTTTAGAAATGACAGCAGATCTTACGTAATATGCACTTAGCCAATGAAATTAAGGGTGCGTTAGGTGTTAACGGAAATATTTTTCAATGTCTGCATATTTGATTGTTCAAAATTTTTAAAAATATTTTTTTTAAGAAAATAAGTTCCTTAAAATGAGAAAATATTTTTGTAATGGAAAGATGGATTTCTTTTAATCTATGAGTCAAATTTATTGTCTATTTTCTATCAGAGGAGAAGTCAGGATTAGGAGTTTGAGGATTCTAAATAAAAGAAAAATATTATAAAGCGTTTCTTTTTAAAAAGGAATAGAAACTTTTGATGATAGTGGGGTTGGAGAGTCCACAACTCTAGTGTGGGAAAGCATTTACATGGCTCCTTCCTTATCACTGAGCCGTCAGTTAGTTTTATTAGAGGGTTCACAAGTTAATATACATATATATTTATTTAATTTTCTAATATAAATACAGAGTCTACGGAAAAGCTACTGGATTCGTCTGAACCACCACTTAGCTCCGCCCCTATTTCATACCCACTCAATCGCCAACCCCCAGCCCGTCTTACTCTTTTAGTATTTTGCTAAATTATATATAAATGTTCTTGAAATAGTATTTTCTTGCTTATTTAACAAACATTAAAAATAAATAAGAAATCAATTTATTTTTCAAAATACATTTTCCATAAAAAGTATTTTTCTTCTTACCTAACAGCTTACACACCCTAAAAGATCACTCTTTTCAAGCTACAACAATAAATATATAGCAAAAAAAATTTAAAAAAACAAAGAAAAAAAAGATATTTGCCATAAAAGCAGAAGAATTTCTCTGATTTCTTGATGAGCCGCGTGTTCTTCTTCTATACATAAACACTCAAATTAAAATATTAATATCATCGAGTGTTTAGGTTTGGGCGTAGACAGAATTCATTAGTTTTAGCTCAAACTTTATTTATATATAAAAATTTAAATTTAGAATTCAATTACTAACACTTAAGATTCGTATGATTGAAAACAAGTTATCTTGAAATTAATTCTCTCGGCATTAATTATTTCAAGATTGTTACCTCATCCTTAACATGGGTAAAAGTAACACTATAATTTCGGGATATAAGTTATCCGCGATTTTATTCTAACTAAATATAGAATGAACTTATCCTAAAATTAATTTTGAAATTTGTTATTTCATATCCCTTTGGTTACCAAACGAGTAGATAAGGTCATTATTTCACGATTCAAATAGTTTAAATCCTTAATCTATCTCCGTAAAAACACCACCCACATTTAATTTTTTTTCCCCCTAAGTCCTTTCCTTTCCCCTATAAATATATCGTCCAATATATCTTTCTGCATTGCAAAACGATAGACTGCCTATGCAATTTAGTTTTATTAGAGGGTTTACAAGTTAATATACATATATATTTATTCAATTTTCTAATATAAATGCAGAGTCTACGAAAAAGTTACTGAGTTCGTCCGAATTTCCACTTAGCTTCGCTCCTATTTCCTACCCACTCAATCGCCAACCCCCACCCCGTCTTACTTTTTTAGTATTTTGCTAAATTATATATAAATGTTTGTGAAATAGTATTTTCTTGCTTATTTAACAAATATTAAGAATAAATAAGAAATTAATTTATTTTTCAAAATACATTTTCCATAAAAAATATTTTTCTTCTTACCTAACACACCCTAAAAGATCACTCTTTTCAAGCTACAACAATAAATATATAGCAAAAAAATAAAAAAATCAAAGAAAAAACGATATTTGCCATAAAAAGCAGAAGAATTTCTCTGATTTCTTGATGAGCCGCGTGTTCTTCTTCTATACATAAACACTCAAATTAAAATATTAATATCATCGAGTGTTTATGTTTGGGTGTAGAGAGAACCACTAGCTTTAGCTCAAATTTTATTTATATATAAAAATTTATTAAATATATATAAAAATTTAAATCTAGAATTCAGTTTCTAACACTTAGGATTCGTATAATTGAGAACAAGTTATCTTGAGATTAATTCTCTCGGCATTAATTATTTCAAGATTGTTATCTCATCCTTAACATGGATAAAAGTAACACTATAATTTCGAGATATAAGTTATCCGCAATTTTATTTTAACTAAATATAGAATGAACTCATCCTAAAATTAATTTCGAAATTAGTTACTTCATATCCCTTTCATTACCAAACGAGTAGATAAGGTCATTATCTCACAATTCAAATAGTTTAAATTCTTAATCTATCTCTGTTAAGAACACCACCCACATTTAATTTTTTTTCCTTACAGTCCTTTCCTTTCCCCCCTATAAATATATCGTCCAATATATCTTTCTGCATTACAAAACTTTAGACTGCCTAAGCAAATTAGTTTTATTCTACAGTAAGCTATCTTCTCTTTTTTACTTTAGTTTTATTTTCCATATAACTACTAGTTGTAGTATTTGCTGGTTTGGTAAGAAAAACATATTTTTATTTAGTTAATTATGTCTTTTAACACGTTCCATCTTCTGGTCGGGATTCTTTTACGCTCTAAAAATTCTTCTTAAAATGGGGAACAAAGAGACTCCAACCCCGTATGCTCTGATGCCATATTTGTAATCATCTCATTTAAAAATTTAAATTATCAAAAGTTAATAATTAGTATCACAATTTTTTTAAATTCTAAATGAGTCCATGTTAAAAAGATTTTTAGATTCTTTATGCCCAATTGGGTTAATGTCGTTGCATTCAGAGTCGTTATAGCCTTTAGTGACCATTATATAAAGTTTTAGTTGTAAATATTTCATATTATATTATTGCCTCTAAATATAATATAGCGACAATTATATTATGCAAGGATTACATAAATCTCAGTGTTAAGGGCTAATTATATCATATTTCTTCTCTTTTTTTAAATTACAAAAAATCTCTTAAATTTGATGGAATCCGGATACATCTCAAAACGTCATGATACATCACTTTAAGTGATGTATCCGACTGATACATTGTGTAAAGTGATGTATCCGACCGATACATTCTGTAAAGTGATGTATCCGACGTTCCGATACATAACATAAAGTAATGTATCCGATCAGTACATCATGAAAAATGATGTATCCGACTGATACATCGCGTAAAGTGATGTATCCGAGAATAGGAGAGAGTAGGGATTTTTGTAATTTTTTCAAATGGTAGAGAATTTTAGAGAATATGATAAAATAAGTTGTGTATTTAGGTAATTTTTCCTTATATTATTGATGCTTAATAATTACTGCAAAAAATATTTATTCGTTGTAGTGTTATCAGGTTAGTTTATTTCACCTTTTGTTGTTGGTTTTTTTTTTCGTAGCCATGCAAACTAGCTAGGATTACTATTTTTTTAAAAAAGAAATTGGCATTTGAATTTGTATAATTTATTACTGATTCTATGTTTATGTGAATTGGTTCTGTAGTAATACAGGCAAATTACGAAGTGTTCAAGCGTCCCACTACAAGCAAACCAAGTAAGAAAGAATTCTTTCCAAAGATCATTTTAAATTACAGATGCTAATAATAGTGTGCAAATTATATTTTGTCTATTTTGAGATTCTGTTGAATTGTATGACCATCTCATCTACAAGGCTAAAGTATTATTAAAAAAGTAGCTTTTAATTTTTAATTATACCTTCAATACTATGCGCTACAAAATTTCAATAATGACTTAACTCGTCTCACAATGTTGAAGAACAATCAAGTAAATACAAAAAAATGTCTATTAGTCTACTAACTTAAAACTTTTAGACAATTTGATCGATCACACACTTTAATATATGTTATCAAAGAAGGTGGGATATTTTGAGTTCGAGCCTCACCATCATTTGACAAATTACCTTTACATCCGTGTGTATCAAACTTCATACTTCATCTGTCCTATTTTATGTGACACTATTTGAGGAGTTAAATAATTTTCTTTAATATAACTTTTTCACACACTTTTTACATATTCTGAGTTATTAACGATATTGACTTAATAACCCATCCAAATCTATAATCAAATTCCTAAATTTTGATACTAACTAATATCTCAAGTTTCATATTCCTAAATCTTAGGTAGGGCTTAAGTCTCAATTCCTCCAATATTTTAAATTTAATGATATTCATATAATACAATACACCTAATATTTAATTACATATTTTACTATATCAAACATGAATTATAATGTAATAATTAAATAAGAATAATTAAATGCGAAATAGTGGCGGGCATATGCAAATACATTGCAGAATGTTATATGTAACAATTTCATACACTTCTCAATCATATGCTAATCATTACCTAATTATTTCTTGTCCACTAAAGCTTTGTCCAAAGCCTTAAAATAATGATATAGCAGGTGCCATTTTGCAATTGATCAGTAACTATTATATCCCTTTCACAACTCAAACACTATATATAATAATAGTAATAATATGATCCTTGGTTCAATCTTACCTGATCGATTTGCAGCTTTTGTTACTTGTGATGCGGTGGTTTTCTTCACTGTTAGCGGTGGAAGCCGCATTCTTTTTTCTTCTAACACGCTCTTCTTTTGTGCCCTCAAAGTTATGATCTAAAAATTACTAAACTCTACTACTTATTTTAATAAATATGGGACAAATGATATTGGGTATTAAATAAATTATTAATTTACCCCCACCAATTAAATTAAATGTTTAAAGTTATCCCTCAACTAAATAATTGTACCTACTAAATAGTCCAAAATACCCAATAAAAGTTTTTACGGAATGAGTCTTTTATGAAATAAAAAGCTCTAATACTCAAAACGACTTAATGAATAGTTACATTCACATGAAAAATTAGGTGTTGTTTTAACTCTAGTACTTTGAACCCCTTCTAATAAATTGATTTAGAGGGATAACTGATTTTTAGAACACATAAAATTAGGTTTATGATAAAATCGTTTGGAGGGATATATAATTGATTTTATTGTTTGTCAAACTAAACATTTAACAAAAGAGAATTAATCTTTGGATTATACAACTCTTACATTACTAATTAATTTTCACATTACAATTATTGCTTTGTTAATCGCCTAATTTCTGCATAATTTGTGTCTAATACACACGACCCCTAATTTAATTATTAGCTTCAAAGTATGAGCCTTTTGGAAATTGTAAGAAGGTAAGAATAAACCCCACCTAACCCCTTCCAAAATGAAAAGGGAGCACCAATATTATTTTATTAATAAAATAGACGAGGCTAGAGGTTGTCAACATTAATAGAGCATGTGTACCATGATTTGTGATGGACAATCATAGATAAGAAAATATCGCAGTCGGAATTTTTATTAAATAATATTAAAGTATAAAGAAGTAAACTCAAAATAAATCAAGGGAAATAAATATATAATATACATGCACATATGGTATATATTTTCTAGAAAAGAATGTTAATTTACAATCCTTGAATACATATACATGTGGCTTTGCTATTGGGATTAGGGCGGAGTTAGAGTATGATTTATCAATTTGGTCCAACCTTTGGTCGAAATGTTATGTTTTTCTTTAAAAAATCTATTAAATACATATAAATCAGTGATATAGAATACAATAATTTAAATATTGAAATCATTAAAGTTCAAATATTGGCTCCACCTCTTAGATTTTCATCCTTCGATCTTTGTCCGATTAAAAACATATGCAATACTTCAAATTTTAAAAGCCAATGGGTCCTCAATGGTCGTTGTTTGGGTGTACACAATAATTTAAAAGTTGAAATTGAATCTATAAAATTCAAATTCTAGCTCCACCTTTACTAACTATCATCTTTCGATCTTTGACCAATTAAAAACACATGTAATACTTCAAATTTTAAATGCCAATGGTCCTGAATGGTATAATAATTTAAAAGTTGAAATTGAATTTATAAACTTCAAATTCTAACTTCACCTCTATTGGTTATCATCCTTAGATCTTCGACCAATTAAAAACACATGCAATACTTCAATTTTTAAATCCCAATTGTTCCGAATGATCATTATTTGGGTGCACACAATAATTTAAAAGTTAAAACTGAATTTATAAAGTTCAAATTCTAATTGTGCCTCTACTCACTATCATCCT
Organism: Solanum dulcamara; assembly: GCF_947179165.1. Lineage (NCBI taxonomy): Eukaryota > Viridiplantae > Streptophyta > Magnoliopsida > Solanales > Solanaceae > Solanum > Solanum dulcamara. The sequence continues at coordinate 62,907,675 of NC_077248.1, read as the reverse complement.
TCGATCTTTGACCAATTAAAAATACATGCAATAATTCAATTTTTAAATGCCAATTGGCCCCCAATGGTCGTTGTTTGGGTGCACAAGGCTTCTTTGCTCCCTCACCACCTCCCTCCTAAGTATAAGACAGGCATATTTCTTTGTGTCCAAATGCCATTTACATTAGAAACACTAAAAAACATAGAATCAGAAATTTCAGGAACATGGTGTTTGATTCTCCCTTTTCTTCCTCACATACTCAATGATCACCATAACATAATTTTGGTCATATTTCTAGAAAGAATTTGAATTTTTTTATATACAATCGATATAAAAGCATATTTACATAATTACTTGACAACATTATAAAAATAGTTATTGACCTGATATTATTGGTTAATCAAAAGGCGGATTTAATTACTTCAATGGCTTCACTAGTATTTTTGATAGGGAATATAAATATGTCAAGTAAAAATCACTGACATTTCAACAAATAAAAAATTCTAAACTTATAGAATCAAGAAATCATGTCGTATAATATATCTACACGTAACCTTGACAAAAAAATGGATTTATATCCTTCAAAATAGGATAAATTACCTATTGCAACAGGATAAATTAAAGGTGAACCAATTAGTAATCAGTGGTAGCTAGCAAATTTTTCATTAATTAGGAAAGTCAAAATATAAAGAAGTAAATATGCGAAGAATTTAAGTGGATTCAAAATACTTCGGCCTTCATTTCAATTTAAGTATCTTAGGTTGATTATACACATATGTTTTAAAAATAATTTATTTTTTAAAAAATAATCTGGTCATCTTAGATTAAAAATATGTGTAATTTATCAAAATGTCATTTGAGTCTTATGATCTTAAACAATCTATGAACCCCTCCGTCTATATTTGACTTGACACACCTCTTAATTAAAAAATAATACATAAAATTATAATTTTACTACATCATCCCTGATTATAACTAAGTCATCTAAATATTGGAAATGAATAGTACTTTATAATAAGGATAAAATAGATAAATTACTTCTTAGTTTTATAAATCGAACAAGTAATAGTGAACCTCTATTTTTAATATAATAACAAATAAAAATAGACCGAGGGAATGACATAATTAAAAAGTTGCCAAATATAGAAATAAATATTCTTTTAAAAATAAATTAAAAATGAATATATATGACACTTGAATTAAAATAGAGAAATATGCATACATAAACATTTTTTTTTTAGCTATTTAACTACATAATGTAATTTTTCATGGAAAAATTGTCGACCCAGAGACAAGAGTGGCACCACAAAATGCTCTATATATAATGTTCTTTGACTCTACTTTTTTTCAGACCATAAGCATGGAAGAATCACCTGATCCTCCATTTGTGGAGACATACAAAAGTCTTTTTGATATTATTCTCGATTCAAACAAACACAATGACCTCTTCATGGTGGAAGAATGCGAGTTGCCTTTGATAAATCTTCATCAATTAAAATACGGAGACAAATTCGAGAGGGAACAGTGCAAGAAGAAGATAGCTAAGGCATCGCGAGAATGGGGTTTTTTCCAAGTGATGAATCACGGAGTTTCATCGGATATTTTGGACAAAATGAGGATGGAGCAAGTCAAGCTTTTCAAGAAAACATTCAATGAGAAGACGAACATTGAAGAGAGTCTCAATTTCTCCGAAGGAAGTTACCGTTGGGGAACGCCAACGGCTACTTGCCTTCGGCAGATTTCTTGGTCGGAGGCATTTCATGTACCTCTCTCTGATGTTTCATGTTCAAAGGGTTTCACCAGCCTGAGGTACGTATTTTAGTTATGTGTGTGTTTGTCTTTATGATTGATACTATATCTTTGTCATCTGGTCTCCTTTTTCTTCCTATCACTTTAGAAAAGGAGAGAAAGCAAAGGCGTTTTAATAAAATTTATGATTTTAAATTAAATTATAGTATAGTCAAGAGATTCTTAATTTTCTCTTTTATGCACTTTTAGTGATGTATGTGTTAATTTCTTTATGAATGATACTATATCTTCGTCATCTGGTCTCCTTTTTCTTCCTATCACTCTAAAAAAGGAGAGAAAGCAAAGGCGTTTTAATAAAATTTATGATTTTAAATTAAATTTAGTATAGTCAAGAGATTCTTAATTTTCTCTTTTATGCACTTTTAGTGATGTTTGTGTTAATTTCTTTATGAATGATACTATATCTTCGTCATCTGGTCTCCTTTTTCTTCATATCACTCTAGAGAAGGAGAGAAAGCAGATGCGTTTTAATAAAAATTGTGGCTTTAAATTAAATTATATTGTAGTCAAGAGATTCTTAATTTTCTCTTTTATGCATTTTTAGTAATGTTTGTGTGAATTTCTTTATGATTGATACTATATCTTCTTCATCTAGTCTCCCTTTTCTCCGTCTCTTTTTAGAGAAGGAGAGAAAGTATATGTGTCTCGTTAAAATTTATAGCTTTAAATTAAATTATATTATAGTCATAAGATCCTTAATTTTCTCTTTTATATACTTTAGTGATGTGAGTGTTTCTCTTTATTTTTGATACTATATATATTTCTGTCAACTAGTCTCTTTTTTCTCCATCTCTAGATCTTTCTAGAAAAGAGAGAGAAAGCAAAGGCGTCTTAGTAAAATTTGTGATTTTAAATTAAATTATATGATAGTGAAGAAATTCTAAATTTTTTCTTTTAGGCACTTTAGTGATGTGTGTGTTTCTCTTTATGATTGATTCTATGCCTCTCGTCATCTAGTCTCCCTTTTCTCTGTCTCTTTCTAGAGAAGCAGAGAAAGCAAAGGTGTTTTAATAAAATTTGTTACTTTAAATAAAATTATATTATATAGTCAAGAGATTCTTAATTTGCCATTTTATATACGTTAGAGATGTGTATTGTTTTTCTTTATGATTGATACTATATCCTCGTCATCTAGTCTCTCGTTTCTCCGCCTCTTACTAGAGAAGGAGAGAAAGCAGAGGCGTCTCAATAAAATTTATGATTTTAAATTACTTTCTAGAGAAGGAGAGAAAGCAGAGGCGTCTCAATAAAATCTGTGATTTAAAATTAAATTAAATTATAATTAAAAGATTCATAGTTTTCTATTTTATGTACTTTAGTGATGTATGTGTGTTTCTTTTTATGATTGATATTATATCTCCATCATGTGGTCTCCCTTTTCTCCATTTTTTGATGGCGAAAAAGTAGAAGCGTCTCAGTAAAATTTATAATTTTAAATTATATTATATTAGAATCAAGAGATTTTCTAAATTATTTTATAAAATTTATATTCTAATTAGACACATAAAACTTATTTCTAAGTTATAGATCAATCACACAAGGCGAAGAAATAGTTAATTCAGAAAAATTAACTTGCAATTGAAATCGTCATAAGCAACAATGAAAAACCAATGTAACATAAATATAAAAATATTAACCATAACTTCATAATAAAAATATTTGTAAATTTAAAGCATATATCTTACCTCTATTGATTAATATAAACATCGAAGCATAATTCATGTAAGGACGAGATTTTTCTTTTTTTAAAAAAAAATTCTGTTGGAGTGTCGTGAATGCGAGAATTGGAATTGTCGGTAGAGAAAGACGTAAGAGCTAAGTGTAATTAATTAGGATTTTTTTTTTTTGTGAAATTACAACTTATATTTAAGTGGTACGATGAAAGTGAGTTACAATTTTAGTCCCTAGATGATACAAGTGTTCAAAACACCACTAAGAAAATGTGAATTTTGAAGGGGTGATTTTTATTTATTTTTTTAATTTTTCGCCCGATTTCGATTGAAAAGTCTGGCTTAATTTGAATTTATACTGAAAAGTCTCACATTTAGGGTAAAACGCACCATAACAAAGTTGAGTTGGTATTCAAGGGGATTCGAACCTAAAATGTCTGATTAAAAATAAAAAGATAAGTGCCAAAAACACACTTAAACTATTCATTTTTTGAATTTCATACCTAAACTATTGAAAGTGTAAGTTTGATACCTAAATTATCACTTATTAGTTAGAGAAACACATCTCAGTGGTGTGTGTAATACACTCTCTTTATTTTTTGCAAAAACCTTGTCACATGGCATTCCACATGAATAAAATATTTCATCTTGACAAAAATTAAATAAATTATTAATATTAATTAAAAGTTAAAGACTAATTTTATCCCCCCCTCCCCAAAAAAAAAAATTTAAAATATTTTTCTCACTCACTCCCCACCACCTCTCCCCTCCCCCAATCCACCCGACAATCCCAGTCCTTTTATTTTTTGAAATTTCTTATATAAAATATTTTTTAAAAAAATCATATTGCACCGCCTCCTTCGTACAAAAAATGTTATTATTTTTATTTTTTTAAAAAAAAACAAAATGATACGTACCATCTAACCCTCCGCTCTTAATTTTTTTTTCATTTTTTTTATTTTGAGTTAGATATTTACATATATTTTTAGGAAAATATTTTTTTCTACTTGCGTTTCAAATATAACAGAAATAAAAATTGTATTTTAAGAAAAGTCTTGTGGCAAGTAAAAAATACTTTCCTAAAATCTTATGTATATATCTAACACAAAATGAGAAAAAAATTTGGAAGCGGATGGTTAGGTGGGGCGGGGTAGAATTATTTTTTTTTAAGAAAATGAAAATAATATCTACATAATTATTTGAGGGTGGGGGTTGGGGGTGGGGGATGAACTAAGATTTTTTAAAAAAAAAACTAAAAAATTGGGTGTGAATGTGAGGGGGGGGGGGGAGGGGGTTATAATGAGAGAAAGTAGTGGAGTGAGATAAGAAAAATATTTTATATTTTATTTTATAATTTTTTTTTTTTTGGAGGAGGGGATATAGTAATACTTTAGTCTTTAATTTTAACTTCTAATAATTTATTTAATTTTTGTTAAGGTGGAATATTTTGTCCATATATAGTGTGATGCGATAATTTTTTTAAAATGAAAGAGAGAGTGTAGTACACACCATAATGAGAGTAGAATAAAAGAGAGAAATGTGTTTCTCAAACTAATAAGTGATAGTTTATGTATGAAAATCACACTCTCAACAACTTAGATATAAAACTCAAAAAATGAGAATAATTTAAATATATTTTTGATACTTATCATAAAAATAAATAAATAATTATCACTCCACTACAACGCTCATTGATACGTTCAACGTTACCTTGGGTGCTGCCGACGGCTAGTCCATATTAGACAGGAAGTATATGATCAATTGAAAGGCTTGTTGATAACATGAATTGATAATGATGGTTCACTTTTTTGGAGTTGTGGGGCTGTTTATTTGATGATCCAGTACTTTTTAGTAGTAAGATAAGTGTCCTAAAAGGTGAAAAGTGCATCAATTTATGTTTCATGCACTTGGCATTTATTTTGGGGGGGGACATGTCTTAATCCTTATCCTCATGACTTTGGAAAAGGGCAGTCAACCACCTAAAATAAAAAACCAAGAAGTTAACATTGAACCACCCTTGCCCAATATTAATGAGGTTGTTTGGACGTGAAATAAGAAATAATAATTTCAAAATAAAATATAGAATTATTTAATTTTGTATTTGATTATGAGTTATTAATTAATTTTGGAAATTATTTTGTGTTAAAATAATAAGATTTGTTATTCAATATGGAAGGTAGAATAAATAATCTCATGAAACATTCTCAATTCTTGTTCAAAGATAGTCGTTTGACACTCCTTCGTTGAAATATATTGCGTAGATAGTTAATTTTTTAGTTATGTAAATATACTATTATGTTGAATTCTTTTAGCTTGTTTATGTGTTTAATTAGTTACTTATTTATATATTGAATATCCTTTTGATTTTTTTTTCGGTGTTTAATTTACTTCTTTATATTTTAAATACTTTTTGGTAAAAATCTTGGATGTTTCATTGATAAAAAGTACTAATATCTAATATTAAGATTTTCACATTTTAAGAAGAGTTACCTTTAGAAATCCTTTGAATGATCTAACGGTGTAATTTATTTATTTATTTATTTTGCATGAATTCAGCTCCACCATGGAACAATTTGCAATAACACTATCAGAATTAGCACAACAATTAGCAAGATTATTAGCAGAGGAATTGGGACGTTATAATAAGTTGGATTATTTTAAAGAAACATGTTTGCCAAGTACTTGTTACCTAAGAATGAATAGATATCCAGCATGCCCTATTTCTCCACAACTCTTTGGATTAATGCCACACACTGATAGTGACTTCCTCACAATATTGCATCAAGATGAAATTGGAGGGTTGCAATTATATAGAGATGGAAAATGGATCTCTGTTAAGCCTAATCCTGAAGCACTTATCATCAATATAGGAGATTTATTCCAGGTACTTCAATCATTTTCCTATATCTGTACAGTTAGATCTTTCTATAACAGTCATCTTCTATAACAACATTTTACTATAATGGTCAAATTTCATTTATAACCTCTTTTTCATGTTATGTTATAATATATATTCTCCGGAACAACATTTCGGTATAACAGCCAAAAAATATTTGGACAAACGACGTTGCTATAGAGAGGTGGACTGTAACATTAATTCTCTCTTTTTCTTATTAGTTTGTCCTAAAAAGAATGACGAATTTTCATATTTAGAAATAATTCACCTTTAAAGTACTTCTCATTTTACTCTTAATGAGATATTTTAATTATTTCATCTTAATTAGAGGAAGAAAATTAATAAAGGACTTACCTTCTGAAAAACATTTTTCAAAAAATATTTCCGATCATATCAAAGACATTCTTCTAATTGTATGACTTGTTTTATTAAAAGTATTTATAACTTTTTGGGGCTAAATATATTGACAAATTAATGAAAAATGTGATATGATGCAGGCATGGAGCAATGGTGTTTATAGAAGTGTTGAACATAGAGTTGTGACAAATAAATTTAAAGAGAGATTTTCAACTGCATTTTTCTTGTGTCCCTCTTATGATACAGAAATACTTAGTTGTGTTGAACCTCGTGTTTATAGAAAATTTACATTTAGAGAATTCAGACAACAAGTCCAAGAGGATGTCAAGAATTTTGGTTATAAAGTAGGTCTTCCTAGGTTTCTTGTATCAACCCACTAAACACACACACAAAAAAAAATATTGCACTTAAATTACGGGAGATTTGGTTTTGTAGCCCTTTATAAATTTATTTTTATTTTTATGTCTTTTTTATGAGAGATTTTAAGTTTGACACATAAGAGATCCAAAAATGTCATTTTCTTCTATTCAATTTTGTAAATGGTCATAAGAGATCATTTCCACTCTGTCACGATTCTAATTAAATATTTCAAAAAGGAAAGAGCCTAAGTTTTTTCTATTTTTCTCTTTTATTTCCCCTGTCTCACAATGTTAGAATGGGTTAATATCTAATCTTTTTCCCAGTACGTTTGATTATTGAAAAATAATTAAAGTCTACTTGAAAATCTGTACGTAGTAAGTAAAATTTAACTTGATTCCATTCGATTTATTACTATAGAGAAGTGTGTTCAACTCGACTCAACTCATTGCCAAGCCTAGATGGCTATTGTCACTACTAAAAAAAATGCCAAAAATCGACCTCAAATCAGAGATCAATAAAGTCCTAATCAACCTGTATTTTGAAAAGGAGTATCCGGGCTTCTTTGAAGTAATAAGACTATTCCAATTTTAATATTCGTGGAGAAAGAATCATAATAAATATAAAGAAGAGGCATCTTCCTGGCTTAGAAATAGATCAAAAATATGTGTAATATGAGGTTTTAAAGGTTGATTTAAACTCAGAAATGAAATATAAGCATATATTTGGGATCCTTAGTTAATGGGTAACCCAATGATGAAATTTAATTAATGAAATAATTTATGATCCAATACACATGACAAAACAATCTCTTAAATCAAAATTAAAATACTAATTTCCTTCCATCTCATAAAAGAATATAATCATCCATATTTTTGGTGTTAATTAATTAATCAATCCCATGGACTTAACCAACACTCCTCAGGCTTTTCTTGATATCTCTTAGTATCTTGGCAATAATCATAAATCACTAAATTCCTTTGCACCCAAGCATAGTCCATTTTTTGGTCACTTGAAAGGTGCCAAGAATTATATTGATCCCACCAATTTTTAGTAGTTGTGGAAACACAAGAAGGGAAAGGATCTTCCCATTGACAACCATCCACATTGAAATCCATATATGTTGATACAAATGGTGCATTTTTCCAGCTCGTTTTCTCTAAACCACCACAAGTAGCCCAATCATCCGCGTTCCATATGCTCGAAAACAAGTACATTGGCTTCTCGTTAGGGAAGAAATTGTTCGTGTAATTCACATTTTTGTATACTCTTATCGGAACCTTATCCACGAAAAAACTGCAAACACACATGAATTGTGATGTAAATCAAATTGTTGTTATGTTCGAACTAAATGTTATAGGTATACATATATATAATAGATATTGAATTTCCTAGACTCCAGTCGTGTGTTCATTCTTTATATTCTGAGTACCTCTCTCAATGAAAATACTGACTCCGCTACTAATCTGACTAATTCAAATTTTAGATCTGAAAGAGGTACTTACACAATTTGGTGAGAGTTCCAAAGAATGGAATATGTATGGAAGTCTTGAGTTGGGTCAAACCATAGAACATGCCTCATCTCACGGCCGCCAGTACCATTTTTATACACATTTGTCTGAATAAGATAGGGTTCCCCTGTTCTGTTCCCCAAGAACTCAAAATCTAGCTCATCTCTAGTTGGCCCTGCCCCATCTTCTGTACACATCTGTGAAATTCAAGATTTAAATTTTATGAATTCAACAGAATAAATTTAACTTATATATACTAACAACATAAACATGTAATTCATATAAAATGAGATGTGTTTTCACCTATTGTGGTGGAGAGTTTATATAACCTACTCTTTGCTTTTTCTAAATTTTAATCAGTATGTAGTATATAATCGAACGTATAATTAGTATGTATACATTATATACTTATTATATACTGAATATGCATCGACAATGGCTACAAATTGTTATGGCTAGGTGCGCGAAATTCTTTTAGCTGATTAACTAAAAATGTTAAGATCCATAACATCAACTTTGCATTTTGAACTTGATATAATCACAAGATTTTTTTTTTTATGATCAATGTATATATCTTAAGGTAAATCCTTTGTTTCATTCTCACTAGATTAGGTTATGCATTGTTAGAGATGACATTAATTATGTTTTTTTTTTTCAAAAATTGGGATGGGATAAGGGGAAATGGGGATGATATTACAAGATGGGGGATCGAACTCTTACCAACAAAATGAAAATTTAAAGTCAACCAATTGAGTTACTAAGATATTTCTCGAGCTGACATTAATTTATTCATGCATGAAACATCAAAATCTTGCAACTTACATAATAAGCTGTAACAACACCAGCAGAGTCACCTCCCACCAATTTCAACTTCATGCTAAACCAACCAAATCTATATCTCTGCCTGGTCATAAATCCACAGCCTATAAGCATAGGAAATACATCAAAGTTAGCAAGAAGTATTTTAAGGTTCAAATGTAAAAAAAAAATTAAAGTAATAAGCATTAAATTCTCTTGTGTTAATTTCAAGTACACCCTTAGTCCCGATTATTTATGTGGTACTTTCGCTTTTCGAAAGTTACTTCGACTAATATTAGAAGGTAAACAAGATTAGATCAACTCCATTTTGAAAATTAAAATTTAGAGATGCAAAATATTTCTCATGTCAATGTAATCAAAATTACATTTTGAAAATATTGGTTAAAGTTGACATAATTTGAATCTCGAAAAGTGAAAAATATCACATAAATTGAAACAAATGAACTACCTGCTTTGTTATCTAATGAGAGATACCAGATCTGTCCATTTTCAGAAGTCTTGAAGTGAGAGTCAGGACAATCACTTTTACTAAAGTTGTCCTCAAATGAACATTTAATTTCAGAGCAGAGGATAGCAATTAAAGCTCCAATTAAGAGAACATCAGCCATTAAAGAAGCCTTCCTCTCCATTTTAGTTTCTTGAATGAAATTCCTCTAAGGAGAGTAATGAGAATTGAGGCTTCTTGGCTTGTTTCCCTTGGATTATAGACAGACTAATAAATAATCCTTTCCCCTCATATTAAGGGCAAAAGTGGAAATAAAAATACCTCATGATTGTTTAACATTTTTAAGGGTCGTTTGGTATGGTGTATAAGAAAGTGTCGTTTGGCTCCAAAAAATTTTGGGAAAAACTTGGGAAGTGGTGTTTGGTCATAAAACTTGGAAAATATATTTGAAAAATTTTCAAGTTTCCAAATACTAGAAAAAACTAATATTTGGGAACTTGGGATAGTATTTGGAAAGTTTTAAGTATTTAAAAATTATCCCAAATTTATATTTTATAAAAAACATCCATCATTTATTTATTTCAATTAATATTTATCTACCTCTCCAAAAAAGTTTGAATTATAATTTATTTGACAAGATTGAGAAAAAAAGAACAATTTGCTTTTAATGGATTATAATTCCAACTTAATCATGACAAGTTTGAGTATGCAATCAATGTATTGATCTTGCCCATATTGTTATTTTGTTGTTATTGATTGTTATCAATTATGTTATAAGGTTATTTTTTTAATAGAACATGTTCATTGTAGAATGATAATACAAACTTATGGGTATTTTTAATAATTTTTAAAACTTACAGGTATAAATCATATTTTTAAAATAGGCAAATATTCTTGAAAAAATTTGGGGACAAACGTAAGGTGAAACTTTATCAAAACTTGCCAAGAATATTTGAGAATTTGGAGTCAAACGCTAGCAAATAGTGTTGAATATGATGTATTAGTAATTCTGACATTAGTTATGCTTGCATTGATTTATGCCGAGATTATTTCTTATGCAATGTTTGTTTGGCATATTAAAACTATGAAAAAGGGTTTGATATACTCCTCAACATTGTCATTTAGAGCTGATATACCACTCGTTACGAAAGTGGCTCACATATACATCTACCTTTATAAAAGTTGCTCACTTATATCAACTCTAAATTTCAAAATTGAGGGATATATCACTTTTTTCCTTAAAAATAATTGCATAATTTCTAAAAGAATATATTTATTTACAAAAATACCCTCCAGAAATATGGTGGAAAGAATGTGGAAAAGGTTTTTGATAGTTAAGTATGTTTTGACATGAAGTTTAAGAAATTAAATACCTTTTAAATCTTGTGATCTTAAAATGTTAGGAAAAAAGATGGAATTAAAAAATTGTCAAAAAAATAAAAATTATTTTTTTAAACGAACTTAAAACGAACAAACGAACTTAAAATTAAAAAAAGTAAGACAAACAAAGGCACAAGTCAGTTTATAGTTTCTACCAAAAAAAAAACCAAAAAATCAACAAGTTGAAGATGAGAAATGCAAGAAAGTCAGCTCTAAGATGCTTTCTTTAAATGAACATGACTGCATTTAATTAATGTTAGGGAAAGTTTATAATAAAAACTTCTCGATTGGATTTTGCTAAGGTCATTAATTACTTATTAAATCTTGGAGATCAATTGGTTAGTTCTTTGACTAATAATTTATTGAATATGAGACTCGAAACGAAAATCCCAATATGATACTATATTATAGTCGATTATGAAAAATGTTTATCTAAACTTTAAACAATTTAGAAGAAATTGCTACTCTATTTGTTATGTTTAGTTTAAATAGAAAGTGGATCATCAGGCAAATTAAGAGATTTTTACACTATACATCAGTCCAAAATAGGTAATTTAAAAAAAATGGAAAAAAATTCATATTTGTTTCTTTAATTTTAAAAAAAGTTTATATTTGTTCTCTATTATACTTTTTACTATTAATGAACTGATTATCATAACATTCCATTGTTAAGCAAGTAGGATTCATACCAGTGTTTTAAAAGACTCTGTTAGGACTTGTCTCAGGGCTCGTTCTGGGGCGGGGCTCTAGCAAAACGTTCCGAGACTCAAGTATGGTACTTAGTTCTGTAAGACTTACACCCTAAGTGTCCCACTGTAGGCCTTAAGCATGTCCAATGCTCAACGCCTCGGGCTCTTCTAACAGATCTTAGACATATTATGTGTTAAAATCTTAAGTTAACATTGTTAACCCTCATAATTCTTGAATAAATGAATTATACTAAATAATTTTTAATCTATAGAGATAAGAAGATTGAGAGTAACTTAAATAACAAGTAGTATCATATCTTTAATTTCTATTTAGTAACACTACGAAGGTGATTATATATTACGTAACATTTATTTTAAAAATACGTAGCAAAATTTTACTTTTTCACTTATCATTGGTCTTATTGATTTTGTCATATATCTCAAAATTATCATATTTTATTTAGCTATTTGAAAACAATTTTACTTTTATTCATGATGGAGTGGTGTTTTTATTATAATACAAATAAGTTTTATTGGTTATTTTCTTTTAGGGGGGTAAATTATATAGTATGATAAAAAATATTTTTAGAAATAATGATTCTTTTATTATTAGAAAGTTATGATATTAGATTATTTATACTTGTATAGTCATGTTAGAAGTGTTATTTTCTATGAGTTTCCTTAATCATGTTTGTAGTTATTTCAAACTATTGATATATTTTTATAATTTTATGTTATTATTTTATTATATCATATATTATATCATATTATAAATTAAAATTTTAAAAATCCATTGGGCTTACGCCCCACGTCTCGAGGTTTACGCCTCGCCCTATAATAAGTACGTAAAATGCCTCGCCTCACGCCCTCCGCATTTTAAAACACTGATTCATACATTACGCTAATCACATGGCTCACATGATATATTAACGTGTTAAAACTCATTAAAAAATAAAGTATTTTATATTAAAAGTATTTTAATTTAATTTTTAAAATTAAACTCGAAATGTGTCTAGCGATAAAATCTCTATACATTACTTATTAGTAAAGAGGTTCTGGGGATGTCTAACTTTGTTATTTATATACTCCTTCCAGTTCATAATAAGTGATATGATCTTTTACAAGAATTAATCCAAACTGATTGTCATCATAATTAAGAAGATATTAAAACAAAATCTACCTTTGTATATTTATGAGTAATCTGAACGAATTTCTTAAAGGTTTTTTCAGTCTTTCTTAATGGCATCATATATAAATGTGCCCTTTAATATAACCTCATTCACATTTATTTCTCCAACTTGGATGTGCACAAGTAGACACTTGTATAAAATTGAACAAGTAGATACATGAGTCTTACATGGCATAATATATATAGAATATCATGTAGGACTCAAATTGCCATGTAGGATGTCACGTAGGACGTGTGTCTATTTGTTTTATTTTATACAAGTTTAAGTGTCTACTAGTACATACTCAAAGTTGGAGAGCATAAAAATGAAATGAGGTCAAGCTAAACTTCATATTTATGTATTATGCTTTTTTTAATTAATGTCGATGAGAGATAAAAGGGTAATTTAGTCAAATAATTCTTGCAATTAATGCTATTAACTTTTTAAATGGTTGGGCCAAATATTTCACATTTATATATCAAAATATAAATCTAAGATAGGAATTAGATTAGAATTCCTGAATCGGAACTTGGTGGTTGACAAACGTTAGGATGTCTAGACGTTTGGGATCTGTTCACCCTTAGAAGAGATTTTGGGTTCAAGCTTTTGGCAATGAAAATATTCTATTGGAAGCATTGCCTTTAGAAATGGACCTTGCAATGTCTAAATTCATATTGTGTAGCAAACCAGTGATTGGGATCACTCCACCCTTAATGATGTTGAAATCAAAATCATATGATGTTAAATAAAAGCTAACAATTACAAATCTTGAAAGAAGATAAATCAGACGACAAACAAGCTATAATTTTTTTTTATGATATGATATGAGTTTGGTCAAGTGAACTACATATGATATAACTGTTTAGGATCGCAACGGACACCCGCTTTCAAGCCATACAGTCTGTCTTTCGCCTTTTTAGAGGTAAGTAGGGATATTCATTGCTTTTTGCCTTTAGGCCCTTATCCCGATGTGAATTGTCCCCTTGCCCGTGATGAAGATGACATATTTGAATGCGATACCGAATCATCAAGCTTTTTCTCCCGCGGTTGGAAACAATCTCTATTGTAGGATGTCCTTTCCAGGGTGGTCAAGGAAATAGTCCAAAAGTCCAGTTCTTTTCTCTTCATACTATTGGCTTCTGTCGTTTTTTTCGGCGAGGATACAACTGGTTCAACTACAAAAGAAGCCCTTTCCTTTCTAATCTTTAAACGACTACATTATGGATGATATTCTGTTGTCGTATGAGAAGAAAAAAATTTCTGTACATATGTTCAAAATTTTTCTTCCAAGACAAAAATGGATATATGGTAGTCTTTTTCTGTCAAAGAAATATTTTTCAGAAGCTTTTTCGAAGTAAACATAATTATGGTAGAATTCAGATAAAGTTGAAAATTCATGGCAAACCTAACAAATCTTCCCATAGCCAAAATTTTATAGCAACATAATCTTGATTCTTCTTCTTCTCATAATCTTCATCACTGCTAAGGATATTTTTTTTAATTTCTAAAAAGCAACATCAGTAATGTTGTAATTACTTTTGAAAATTCATCTCTCCACATGTAGTACCCCGGACAAAATCTTCATTATTGTGAAATTGGTTGCAACTTCATTTGAACATGTCACTGAAATATTGGCACTGATACCACTCGTTGGGATCGATAAACAAGGGGATCACGTGGTAACAATTACAAATTTTGAACGACGATAAATCAGAAGACAAAGAAAACTATACAAAAGACATTATGATATGCTATGATATGAGTTTGATTAAGGGAAAATTTCATTAATAGCTTAGATGTGAAACTTAATAAGCCTTCCTTAGCTAGAGTTTGCCTATTTACAAATTATAACTACATTTTAATAGCTAATTGATTTTTTTTGTATAATACGTTTTTTATACATTATACAAATTGGCAGTCTGATGCATTTAAACTTATTAACTGATTTTCCAGATTAAAAAAGGAAACAATCCCTTAATTGAAGGTTATTAAGATTGATTATAATTCTTTAATAAAACTAACTTCTTCTTCCATAAACGCATATTCTTCATTCGTCTATAGAGATTTCTCCAGAATTAATAATCAAACAACAAATATAAGTTGTGCAGACCAATAATACAAGTTATATTGAAGATTGTAAATGTGTGTACTTATATTATAGGGAATATACATACAATAATAGATAGTCTCATACAACTGATTGAACTTGTATGATTATCTCATACAACTGATTGAACTTGTATTATTATAAGTGATATTGTAACGACTTATTCCCGTCATTAGGAATAGACCAATGGGGAAGGATTTTGGGCCAGAAAACTTCAGGTAGTAATTTCAAAAAAACTTAGCGTAGGCCAGACTTAGACGAATTATGAGTCAGGTGAAGTCTGGGTTGATCATGTGAATGAATGATGGGAGGTCAAACCTCTAATTTTATTAGATAGGCTGATAGCTAGGACAATGTAGAATATTTACGGCTTCGCGGAATTACATTCGAACGAGTAAAACTCCCGACATCGAAGTTGGCGTGAAGGTTATATTTTAATACGTCTTTGTAAGGAGGTGTGTTTTGAAATGGGGGCTTGGAGCACAAATTCCAAGCTCACTATTTTCGCATATGCCTCCAAAGCAGGATGGGTCCCACCAGAGCGGGACTGTAACACCCCCCAAAATTCTTCACTAAGATTCGGACCCTTCTTCGTATACGTGTAGGATCAAACTCGACTATTGTGAAGTGTATGCAGGAGTTAGGATGAGTTCCTAAGTAATTGAGGAGCGTTAGAGGTGATGTGGGGTCATAAAGGATCCCTAAGACCAAGCTAAGTCCATAGAATTCGTCTTGGCTAAGTTTTAGAATGAGTTCGTATAAGGGGTCGACTTCTAACGACCATATCTATTAAATTAAAGGTCTTCGAGTCTTCTTTCCAACGCCGCCAAGATGGTAATTTTTGGAGTTTGGGGTCAAAAGTTATAACTATCCTAAGACGGACTAGTACTGTAGGAATTTCAGGCCTGGGTGGTAACCGCTGAAAACCTAAGCTTGGCGCCGTAGTGGCGCAACGCGCCACTATCACGCCAGGAACAAGCCTCACTAGTTTGGTCCCTGGCGCGGCGCGCCACTACGAGATGTGCAGGGGTTTTAAGCCTATTTTCCAGAACCCAGAAAATATAGGCGTGGCGCTGTAAGGGCGCGACGCGCCACTATCGCGCCATAAAACAGCCTCAGTAGTTTGGTCCTTGGCGCGACGCGCCACTATCAGGTGTGCAGGTTTTAAGCCTATATTCGACTTGGCGCCGCAGTGGCGCGATGCGCCACTATCGCGCCAGGAGTGTTTTAGCCCTTTTTCCAGATTTTCAAAGAAAGGGCAAATTGGGCATTTCCCAAATTATATATACACACTAGCCTTGGACATTTTTGGACCATTTTTCAGTTCCTCTCTCTCTCTCTCTAAAAAGCCCTAGAAATTCCCTCTCTTCTCCTTCAAATCTTTCTCCAACAAGGATTGCTTTCAAGAACTTCAAAGGTTCAAGCCTTCCATTGAAGACCTAGCATCAAGGTTTCTTCAAAGTCTTCACCAAGATATGTAAGGCTACTCAAAGCATGGGTTGAGTCCACCCATGTGCCCTACATCTTCTTTGGGATTGATTGTTCATAAGAATGAAGTTATTGATAGAGTTAGGTCCAAATAGGTCATTTTCATCTATTAATCTAATATTTATTATGTTGATGTTGTGGAGTCAAGAAAGTGATGTGCTACATGTTGGTATGAGTTTATTGAGATGAGAGGTCGAATATATATTGCTAATTTCTTAACTATGTTGATTATGATAAAGAATGTTAGTTTTCTTAAACATGTTGCTTATCTTGCATTGTTGCTTTAAAACCTTGGATGTTGTGATGAGTCCCAAAAGATTTGTTAAATGAATAAAGGCATGATTGGATAGGGTTGTATGTTGTTATAAATGCATATTTAATCTACTCTTGAAAGATAGGATTGGGATTGATCGGATGGTATGATTGGGAGAGGTTTGATTGTGATAGAGTTGATGAGCTGACAAGGTTGTAAATGAGACTTGTCGATATGATTTGACTGAGTTGATTGGATGGAGTTTTATGAGCATTGAGTCTTGGGAGGAGTATCGAGCACCGAATTGGGTAAGAGTAAGTAATAACTCGAATCCAATAACTACGTCGCCAAACGTAAGAAGGGATTGAACCGTTAAAGACGAATGTTTCCCCAAAATTATTGTCCTGACATTATAGGACTTGGTTGGATTGAATCCATGATTGGTTGATTCGTTCATACCCTGACAAAGTATGAACGGATGCGGCAACAACGTCGGTTTGTTGTACTGTCACTGGCTCATAAGTGATGGTTGCCGAATAAGAGAAACTCCCATATAGGTCTTGATAGTACTCTAAGTCGGATTGGGTTGAATTGTATGTGAATGGTCCCGTCTAAACCATATTCTTGTTTAGACTTAGGAAACTTGATTGAGTTGTTCTTTCTCTTGAGTTGAGATTTCGAGTTGATTTGATTCTTCCTTGATGTTTGTTTCATTTGGCCATTTTACATACTCGTACATTCCATATACTGACGCTATTTGGCCTGCATCATTTCATGATGCAGAGACAGGTACTAGAGATCATCAACTGACGCACCGTTGAAGATCTCCCCACCTCCAGCTAGTTGGTGAGTCCTCCCAGTTTTTGAAGGATACCGAGATTTTATTTATAGCTTTATTTTGTCCCCTTTATTTTGATTGTTGGTAGCCATGGACTTATCATTGACACCTCCTGGATTGTTGATAGAGGCTTCATAGACTAGAGTGTGGAGTGTTGAATTGTCCGTTTTGACTAGTTTTATTCTAATTAGTTATTGATTGGGTATTTGTTTGGCCTTTGGCACTAAAATTATGAATAGTATTCTTATAATAGAGTCTTCCGTCGATTGATTTTGAATGAATGAAAGTGTGACTGGACCAAGTGGTTCGCTTGAAGGCCAGAAATGGCTTTCGAGTGCCGGCCGCGTCTAGGGTACCCTCCCGGAGCGTGATAGGGACAGTCGCGACTTAAATCGTGACAAAGTCCAAAAACAATCTTTTTATGCAAAATCAGTTTCTTGAACTTTGAGATGCGACCTAGGGAGAATTCTATCAAGTTTCCACGGGTTTCCTCGCTTAAGGTAAGTATATGTATTTATTATTTTTTAGACCAAGAACGAGAAGATCGAACCCAAAAAGGGAAGGCTCTTGCATTGTAAGGTTATTGAAGCGTGAATTTGAGGTAGGTGATGGTCTAATTTTCCGTATATGTCTCATATACTTGTTAAATTGCTTCATGATATGCATGTGTATATATGAATAGGGAAACTTATGTGTGAAATGATCACTTAATGACCTGTTTTTATGATGAACTTGTTCTTGGTGATATAAATGTTGTAAATACTGAATGTATTTGTGATTGTTGTATCTTTAGATCGGGTGTCACTTTTTGACACATATTTAATTATTTGTATTCCCTTGAGAGGACCCTTGTGTGAAGTTATAGCATGTGATTGAGTTATGATATTGATGAATATGGTTGAGTTTGAGATTAGTTGACTTATTATGTATATGTATATGTCTATTGTGTTGAATTTACTTGTCTATGAACCGCTTAGTGGCTAACCGTGTGATCCTACTAGTACACCGTTGTTTTTGTGTACTGATACAACTCTTGCTCTGTCTTTTGTTGAGTACACGACATATTCACCCGACTACGGAGAGACCTTGTTTATCGTTATTTCTAATCCTTTTTTTTCTAGGACTTAGATGTTCAGACAATGATTTATTTGTTACTGGTTTCTATTTGGAGTTGTACTCCTGTTCTAGACTTGTTAGTTTTAGAGTTTTGGTACGATGACTTTCAGTTCCTAAGGTATGTTTACTTCCGCATAATTTGGGTTTATAATTAGTTGGTTTTTGAGTTTATGGGAACTCAGCATTTATCTTTGATTTAAACCTGTTTCCGCATCTTTAAGCTTGTGTATACATTGTGATTATTGTTGTTGGGCTGTTAGAATGGTTTTCTCACTGGAGAGTTTGAGTGGGTGCCAATTACGACAGGTCGGTGTCGTGACAGATATACAATATTTAGATGTATACTTATACAACTTTATAACTATAATTTTTATTCTGTATAAATGTTGTGCAAATAACAGAAAGGCTTATACAAATGTTTGGAATTGTAAATTTATAACTAATGTATAAAATATACAGAAAGTTCATAATGCAAATCCAATAAGTATTTTTATACAGACAACGTAGAGTATTTTGATGTAAAATTATACAATTGTTTGATTAGTATAACTAATTTTTTAAATTTGTATATTGTTGTTTGGTACATGTGCATATGCTCGAAATTATTGAAAAATCTTATACAAATAATGTATTATACAACCCAAATAAAATGATGTATACAATCTAACAATTGAAATTATTTATACATATTCAAATAATAAAAAAAATAAAAAGATAGAAATACCTCGTTATCTCCACCTCCATGTTCCTCAGCATCATCATCTTCACCATGTGTTTGGAAGTCATTTTTTCTAGAAGACGATTCTTTTGTTTTTCTTTTTATTGTTGGAAACCAACTGCTCAGACTCCGAATCCTTTTTTTTCATCTCTTTTTTCCTTCAAAACTTTTAATCTTGCTCTGTTCTACTTTCAGACATGACTTTAGCTTTAGCAATTGACCCTGCAATCATTCCGAATAATGTAGTTAGACCCAAAGAAAATGATGAATGCTAAACGGAATTTGATATATGCAAATGTATACCTCTAGTAATCCGCACTGAAGGAAATTGTTCATCCATATTTTGGGATGAAAAACACAGATTTTACTGAGATATTGAAAAATTGTAAGTGGTCAACTATGAGGGAATGAAAAGAAATCGAAAAACAATATAGAAAACCCAAAAATAAAAAGAATTAAGATTTACCTGTAATGAATTCTGTAATATTAGGAGGGAGGCACGAAAAATCAAAAAAATTGAATTTTGATATCAATATTTGAATTTTGATATTGTAGTGTTTTACGAAAGGTTTAATGGCTAGAATAGAGGGTTTGAGTGGAGAGTGAAAGTGATTTGATTTGTATAAAAAAAGTTGAAAGAATAACACATTGAGTTTGATACAAAATCAGATGTGGGACCCCTTAATAGCCAAAATCTATAGCTGTAATCCATATTTGTAATTATTTTAAAGAGTAGTTATATAGCATAATTAACCCTTATAAGTTAGCTTAGTTATGTAATTTTTTCTTTGATTAATTGACATATATATGATATAATACAAAAATATAATAAAGCTTTTGAAATAAATTCTTTATAAATCAAACTCTCTAAATGACTACACTATGGATGTTCTTGTGTTGATGTACGACCAAAAACAATATTTTATTTATAGGAGTTCAAAACTTCTCTTCCAAGAAAAGAATATATATGATGTAGTCCTTTTCTATCGAGCAACCTTTTTCACCAAGAAAATATTTTCTAAGTATAACACAATTATGATAAATTCCAAATAAAGAGGGGGCAAAATCTAATAAATTAAATTAATGATCTCGAGTTTGAGCTCCTAGGAAAGAAAAAAATCTTCTTGGAAGTGTTGATCTTAGAATTAAGTCTGTAATGCGCGAATGGGGATATAGTAGGCTCCCAATACAGGTATCGTACATCAGGTGAGTCTGTGGGATCCCAATGATTGAGATCCCTCCACCCTTAATCAGAGTCTCGTGTTCGAACCCACAAAAATGAAAAAAAAAGATTCTCTTTAAAAGACCATCTCCAAAGTAGGCTCTATAGTACAGAAATTCGAGTTTAATTAAATTTCAAGTCGGATATAGGACAAAATAAAATAAAAATAGAACAAGGGTAAGGCATTAATTAAATTTAAAGGAAAGACAAACAACGAACTTTGGTTTTAATTTGAATCTTTCCCTATTTAATTAAATGTTATAGATGGTTGTGTTTAAACTAATTGGGGAATAGATTTTGTGTGGGCAGAATCTTGTTTATAATAATTAAGAAAAAGTGGCGAGATTGTCACAAGTTGAAACAAATATAAAAATAAGAAACTTTGTTCAAAAACATGACAGTTTGGCCGAGTGGTCTAAGGCGCCAGATTTAGGCTCTGGTCCGAAAGGGCGTGGGTTCAAATCCCACAGCTGTCATTTTTAATATTTCATTTTATATAATTTTTAGCCATTATACTATGGAAAGTCACCAAGTGATCAATAAATCACTATGTACATCAATATAACCCATTGAAGCTGAACTGAAATGTCCATCGAATACCCCTTATCGCCTTGTCCAAATCCTTCCAAAATCGCTTTTTAACCATTTCATTCAATTGCCGGCTTGATGTGCGCTTGATGTGCGTATGTACCAATTATGTTCATAATAAGTCCTTCAAAGGCTAGCTTAATCATCATCGTTCGAGGCGAAGCCACCCTCAGGCAAGGGGTGTCAAGCGACACCCCTTCGTCGAAAAATTACATTGTATATATAATCAAAATTTAATTTAATGAATATATATATATATATATATATATATAAGTGTTGACATCCCTTGATACAAGTTGAAGCTTAAGTATAGTGGTTAAGGTATTGTAAAGATTGCTTGAGGTTGTGTGTTCTATCCTTAATAGCCTCATATATTTTTGTACTTTATATTTTGACACCCTTTAATAAAAATTCTGGCTCCGCCACTGATCATCGTTCTGTGGTTCACCCTCCTAACATCTATCACTCGAGTACCACAATTTAAAATCGTCAACGTCTCTTGCATTAGTTCCCTCCCATTTGATCTCCTTACAAGCTATGTTGATCTTCCTCTACTTGAGAACCTTCACTAACTCTATAGACTTGTCCATCAAAGTCTTTTTATTCCAAGATACAACTCACCCTATCACCACCTTCCTCCCTCTTGAACCCAACTCCAGCTCCACCTGAGTACATATCCTTATTCTACCATCATTCATCTATCATCAAATTAAAGCCCCAATAAACGATAAACTTCTATAACGAAGGGTTTATTTAAATTAAAATTAAGATGTCAAAGAGTCTATAAATTACAAGACAGTAAACGAAACAAAAACTCAATCCTAAGCCATCAACTCAATACGCAACTTCCAAGTAAAAAAAAAAAAGGCACCCAGCGATATAGAAGATCGAATTGAACAAGCAACTAGGACACAAAGGTAAAAGTGAATAATAAACTAGAAAATTGAACAAGAAACTAAAAAACAAGGGCAGAAATGACTTAAGAAACTAAAAAAATTGAACATGAACTGAAAAACAGAAACAATAACAACAAACTAAAAGACAAGAAACAAGGGGGAAATGTTATGTTATGATCCAAATCTGGACGCGTTAAATTTTCCAATTTTTTGAAGAATTTGGACACGTCGGAAAAGTCAGTTATACGTTTAAACTATCATAACAATCTATTACACATCTTTACTATTTAAAAGTATATTTAATATCACCGTGAGACGTGTAACACCACTCTCACAGTATGTGGTATATTTCAGTATTACATTCGTTGCCACATTAGCGCTACGACAATGCCATATCAGAAATTATAATTTTTTATCTCCTTCTTATTTTCTTTTCTTTATTAATTAACTTTTCTTTTGTGAACTATGTTTTACACTAATTTACCTCTAATTAATTATTAAAATTTTATTCTAATTATATCTTCTTCATCACAAAATCCCACCCATTTCATCTCTCATCTTACCAGAAAAATCATGCCCGATCACCTTCATTATTGATTCTTTGTTCTTTAGTATCATCACTATATTACCTTAAATTTTTCTTCTTTGTCATCCACCACCAAATATCACCACCACCATTATCAAAAGCGCATACACAGAGCACCATATTTTTAGTTTTTTACAAATGAACCTTGATTTTCTCATCAACCCAATTGAATTAAAGTTTGATTCTATATGAATTTCCGGTAGATTTTTTCTTCTTCTTTCTGTGTTTTGAAAAAAAAAAGATTCAAATGTAGAGTAAATGAAGGAAAACAAAGCTTGCATTGAATTTAAATACGTATTTTTTTCAAAGACACTTGAAGATTCACCGTCGATGGCCGGAGGGAGATTTTTTGATGTTTCTTTATCTTACATTTTGAGGTTGTGATAAAAAAAAAATTGTGATAAAACATAAATAATGAAGAAGAGAAGGATAATGAATGGGGCGTGAAGAAGAAGAGGAGGGTGGAGTGTGAAGAACAAGAGACGTGGGGGTGGGGTGATTGTGACTTTTAATTATTTTTTACTAACTTTTGTTATGCGCATGTTTTTTTTTTTGCCACATGAATTTTAGGGATAAATAAATTCACTTTTAAATAGTAAAGGTGTATAATAGGTCGTCATTATAGTTTAAGTGTGTAACTGACTTTTTGAGACAAGTTCAATTGTTCAGGGGGTATCTATGCCTTTTCCCATACCAAAAGCCATACCACAAAAAGATCATGGGTTAACACACGAAAAACTGAGAAAATCGCCTAGTTTCAGTTGAGTGGCCCCTAAATGCTAAGAAAGTAGTGTGGATCATGCCAAGGCTACACGTCGTGTTCCCCGGATCATTATGAAAAGGTTTTGCAAAATAATTGATCGAAAGTCATACCACCAAGAAATTTATAGGCTAAAACACACACGAAAAAAATTGAAAAAATTGTCTAATTTCTGTTGAGTAGCCCTTAAATGCTAAGAAATTGGTATGGATCATGCCGAGAATACACACACTATTCCCCCAGATCATTATAGAGGGTCATGTAAAGGTTTTAAGAAAATTGACCGAAAGTCATACCACCAAAAAATTAATAGGCCAACACACACGGAAACTTGATAAAATCATTTCTTGTTGAGTGACCCCTAAATGCTAAGAAAGAGGCGTGGATCATTCTGAGGCTACACATATTTTTTTCTCTAGTCATTACAGAAGATCGTATAAGAATTTTGCAAAAAAATTAATCGAAAGACATACCATCAAAAAATTCATGGCTAACACACACGAAAAATTGAGAAAATCACATAATTCCTCTTGATTGACCCTTAGATGCTAAGAAAGTGGCATGGATCATGTGAGGCTTCATGTACTATTACTTCAGGTCATTACAGATGGTCCTATAAAGGATTCTCAAAAAAATTGATTGAAAGTCATACCACCAAAAAATTCATGGGCTAACACATATGAAAAATTGAGAAAATCACCTAACTTTCTATTGAGTGGTCCCTAAATGCTAAGAAGTGGTGTAGATCATGCCGAGGTTACACGTACTATTCCCAGGTCATTACAGAAGGTCCTATAAATGTTTTACAAAAACATTGACTGAAAATCATACCTCCAAAAAATTCTGGGGCTAATACACACAAAAACCTAAGAAAAATACAAAATTATGTTGAGTGACCCCTAAATACTAAGAAAGTGGTGTGAATCATATCGAGTCTACACATAATTTCCCCCTGTCATTACGAAAAGTACTATAAAAGTTTTGCAAAATAATTGATCGAAAGTTATACCATCAAAATATTTATGGGCTAACACATACAAAAATTAATAAAATCACATAATTCTTATTGAGTCGACCCTAAATGCTAAGAAAGTGGGTGGATCATGACGAAGCTACACGTTAAGTTCTCCCAGATCATTATGGAGGGTCTTGTAAAGGTTTTACAAAATAATTGACCAAAATTTATACCACCAAAAAATTCATGGGTTAACTTACACAAAAAACTAAGAAAATCGTCTAATTCTTATTGAGTAGCCCCTTAATTGTAAGAAAGTGAGTGGATCATGTCGAGACTACACATATTGTTCCACCAGGTTATTACGGATGGTCCTCTAAAGGTCTTGAAAGAAAATTATTTGTAAGTCATACTACCAAATAATTAATAGGCTAACACTTATGAAAAAGTGAGAAAATCGCTTAATTCTTTTTTAGTGGTCCCTAAATTCTAAAAAAGTTGTGTGCATTGTGCCAAGGCTATATGTACAATTCCCCACGTAATTATGAAAGGTCCTATAAAGATTTTGCAAAAAAATTGACTGAAAGTCACACATTAAAAAAATTCATCGGCTAACAAACGCAAAAACTAAAAAATTTGCCTAATTCCTGTTGAGTGGTCATCAATTTCTAAGAAAGTGATGAATCATGCTGAGGATACATGTACTATTTTCTCAAGTTATTACAAGGGTCCTGTAAAGGTTTTACAAAAAAATTGACCAAAAGTCATACCACCAAAAAATTCATGGACTAACACACACAAAAAATTGAGAAAATTGCTTAAATCCTGTTGAGTGACCCCTAAATTCTCATAAAGTATTGTGGATCACGGAGAGGATATACATATTATTCTCCCAGTTCATTACAGAGTTCTTGTAAAGATTTTGCAAGAAACATTGATCGAATGCGATACCACCAAAAATTTCATGGGCTAATACACACGTAAAATAGAGAAAATAGTGTAATTCCTGTTGTGTGGCTCCTAAATACTAAGAAAGGGTGTGGTATCATGCCCATAGTCTACATCTTAGGTGTGGTCGGCACTTGAACACTATAGTTGATCCCAAGCGAACCCTTGGCCTGGCTGACGACAAAGCAGAAGACTTAACTTGATAACACAAGTATAAGGTAGTGAGCATTTTAAATACTTAAAAGTAAACTCATAAATGAACTGTCTCAAAAACTTTGAATATAATGTAGAAGAAATGTTCAAATCATAAGTCTGAAATACTAAAGTGACTTTATACTCTGTCTACGAAGCTTCTAATTAAATCTAAATAAGTATCGGGATAGGCCCGCGGCTATCTCAAAAAAACTAATAATAGTGAAAATGCATGACTGTAAAGGAGCTTCTTTGAAATCAAGGAAGTCTCACCAAAAGCTGATGAATAGTGATCCTCAACGATACACATGTTGATGATCTATGACACTTGTGTCTGTATCATAAAAAATGCAGCGCCGAATGACGTCGGTACATAAAATGTATGATATCTAGTAAGACTGAATAATATAAATAGGTCAACTAAAGACTGAACATAACTCAACTGAAATATAATATGAACATGTACACAAATAAAATACACATTAAAAGCAGCTTTAAAATAAGGTAATTTTACTTTCTTGAGGAGTTTCGCTAATTGACAATCATCACTATGAGCCTCATGATGATACAAAGTCATGCCCATATTGCCAAAACCATCCTATACCTTACCGGGCTATAAGACAAACTTTAACTTATGGATCTATCTAATGAGCCTTCTTAGAGGCCATGAAGAGTCACCTGAATCGGTACGACCCTATACTATGTTGGATACACATTTTATGGTACTTTCTTTCGTCATTATAGGTGAATCAATAGGGAAGGAATTCGGGCCAAAAACAATTTGGGCAGTGACTTCAAAAAAATTGAGCCTAGGCCAAACTTGGATGAATTCTGAGTCAGGGAGAGTCTAGGGTGATATAGATATGGATGGGGAATTGAACCTATAATTAGATTGATTTAGTTGATAGCCAAGATGATACGGAGCCTGTACAGCTTTATAAAATCGCAATCGGGTGAGTAAAACTCCCAAAATCGATCTTGGCGTGAAAGGTATATTTCAAGGCGTCTTGGGATAAGGGTGTGTTGTAAAAGGGGAGACTTTGAGACTCTTTACAATCTCTCTATCTCCGCCTATCTCGCCAAAGCGTGATGGTCCCGCTGTGGCAGGACAAACATGACTTAAGTCGAGGAAAACCCCCAGAAATGATATTCTTTCTTTAAAACTGTTCTTAAGAAGTTAGGAGGCGACCCAGGGCTCTTTTGATAATTTTTTCATGATTTCTCACACCAAAGGTAAGATTATTTCTCTCCTACTTCGTGATTCGATTCCTAGAAATAAGGATTATGATTGGTAATCATTAGTGGGAGGGTTTTGGCCTGAAAATAGTGGTGGAAAATAGCCCTAGATAGGGTTTATGATCAGGGTTAGTCTAAGAGGGATAATTATGCTATAATTCATGTAAATTAGACCATTATATTGATCCTTTGTATGTATTTACTGTCTTTAGATCAAGAACAAGCTAAATGAATCCGAAAAGAGAAAGCTCCTGCAATTTACAGGTTTTAAAGCTTAATTTCAAAGTAGGTGATGGTTTGTCTTTTTGTATGTGATTCATGTACTACCTAAATTACTCCATTGTATGTATATGTGTATATGAATAGGGAAGCATGAAATGATCTATGTGAAATGACTACTTTCTGGCCATGACTTGTAATGAAACTGTTCTTGGTAGTTTTAGTTGACTATTTATTCTGATTGTGGTTGAATTGTATGTTTGGATCAGGTGTCACATTCTGACATAAATTTAGATCGGGTGTCACATTCCGACACACACATGGATCAAGTGTCACGTTCCGACATAAATCTTGGACCGGATGTCACATTTTGACACATAGATATGTGCTTGTATGTCCCATGAGAGGACCCTTATGTGAAGTTGTATGATGTTGAGACTGATGAAATGTGATATAATTGAGTACTGGTTATAAGATGATACTGGTTAAGTCTGATCTGTATATATGTGCTTATTGTGCTATATTTATTTGTCCATGACTCGTTTACGGGCTAACCGTGTGATTCTAGCAGTATACTATTCATTTTGTGTACTGATACTATATTTGCTATGTCTTATTAAGTATAGGGCATATTCATCCGGTTGCGGAGAGACCTCGCATAGAATACCGGTAGTTGTTCAAGTTCAAGGGTGAGCCATCTCTTTTCAGGCTGTCATGGACTCTCCTTACCCTAGTCTTTCTTTCGGGACTTAGATTTCCAAACACTGGTTTAGTTTTACTAACTTTCGGGGTTATATCCCCTTTTCTAAACTTAATGCTTTGCTAGAGTTTTGGTACATTAGACTTTCAAATCTTAGGAGTTAAATTCCGCATATTGAGGTTGATAGCTAGATATTTCTGAGTTTATGGAAACTCAGCCGTTTCTTTATTATTAAACTTGCTTCCAGATCTATAAATATTTTATACAATTGCGAGCGCTATTAGTTTGGGCTATAATAATGGTTTCCCATCGGAGGATTAGTGTGGTGCCAGTCACGGCGGGTCGTAATCGTGACACCTAAATAACTAATTATATATTTAACATATTATATAAGTAGGATTTGACATAATCAGGCAGAAAATTCAATGACTTCATTTATCTAAAGTCAATTTTTTATTTACATACACAATAATTTATTCAATTTATACATTCTTTATTAATTGATGCGGTACATACGTGCAGATGATGTACACTAACCTAATACTATATCAAAACACGAAAGTTCTTAATAATGTTGTTTGAACTTTTTTTCATTGATTAAAACACTTTTTTAGACAAAATCATCTTTTCATCATTTTTCTTCAATTATTAAATCACTATTTTAATGATATTAAATATGGACTATAATATAAATCCTAAAATAATTGTCCAACTCCTAAATATTTGGTAGAAGATTTTGTTTATCAATGTATCCTAAAATAATAATTTTTTTTCCCTAAATCCTAATTATATAAGGAGATGTTTAGAATTAAATATGTCCATGAATAATGAAATTGAGTTAATCAAGGACTCTTTTCAACTCATTATGATCATTTTTAAGAATTTATACTTTTTTCATTAATTTTTATTTTGTAACTCAAACATATTGTTTACGTATTATGTTTTCTTGGTTTATTAGGAGCTTCAATGTTAAATTTTCTACATTAGAAATTTGAAATAAAATAAATTTATATATTAAATATATGTGTTTGGTCTTTGCCATATTTAGTTTCTTACCCTTTTATTTTACAGGAGAACACCTTTGTTCTTTTGATAGATATTCTTTTTAAGAAAACATCCAATGTAAATTAATAATTTTCTCTCTCGATACTAATTCAATTCTGACTCCTAATTTTTAATTCAGGACCGACTCTCGACCTCGATTCAAGACCTAACTCTCGGATTTCAAATTGGCTTGGGATCGAATCTTGATTTTGGTGTCGGGTTCCTACGTAAGGTTCAAGGTCGAATTTTGAATTGGGTGTCGGGGTCGGAACATGAGTCATGTGGCGAAATAGTATTTTGAGTCGGATTTGGACTCAATTACCCCATCATCTCCCCCTTAGCTTAAAGGCATCAACTAAAGGACACTAACTAGTCACTCAAAACGACTCACAAATTTAGAACATCATTCAAATATATACTGTTTCATATACACCTCTTAAGCCTCTTCTTACCATATGACTTAGACTCAATTCACTATTTACATCTGAGGGTCACATAACCCCTTCATTCATAACACACTCTCCTCGCAAGTTAATATCTTAATCTCTCGCATACGTCATGTCAAGCCTACTAACTAAAATCTTAAAACTAGAACTATCACAATCATTTATTACACCTAATTACTCACCCTATAGATACTCCACTCTAGTTGTAGGCCTCAATCAACCACCATTCTTACTACTTCAGTTCTACTCCTCTAACTCCCTCTTCCTACCTCTACAATCATTCTACCAACCATAGCTCACTATACCTCAAACCACATTCCCTTGAATGGTAAGACTTGTCACTCAGATACGCAACTTGCCCCTCGAAGGTGACATTCGAATCAAGATGTAGGGATAAGATTCTAGGATACATCTCGCTCTGACTCAATGCATGATCCATACGAATGAGAGTACATCCTTTCAGATCAATAGAGTTAAGCATAGTAATCGGCTCCTCTCAAGCCT
Source organism: Solanum dulcamara (assembly GCF_947179165.1). Lineage (NCBI taxonomy): Eukaryota > Viridiplantae > Streptophyta > Magnoliopsida > Solanales > Solanaceae > Solanum > Solanum dulcamara. Next base: position 62,877,778 of record NC_077248.1, on the reverse strand, counting down.
TGTGCCGTCTCTTCCCTTCCTCAAGACTTTATCTTAACTCATCAACAAGAATCTCATATCTATCGTTTCAACTACCTTGAGTATGAGGGGTAGTCAAATGGATTTGAGCAACGCACGAATTAGAAGGGAACATTCATAGAGTTAAACTCTATCGCACGAACTCAGAATATGAAAGAAGGGAAACAAATTCTTAATGTCCTATAGCCTCCTGATTATAAGTGTGGTGCACAACACACCCATAAGCAAGACTCTACTAGACACGGCTTCATAAACTTCCTAGGACACTTGAACTCTGTGCTCTGATACCATGTTTGTCACGCCCCGGGAGGGTACCCTAGACGTAACCGGCACTCAGGAACCATTTCTAGCTCCCAAGCGAACCACATAGCCTGATCACATATCCGTTCATTCATTCAATCAGCGTAAGACAAAAAAAATAAAGAGAATATTCGGTGGGCAACTCAAAACATCGATCTAACTCAAAGAATAAAGGCCATGGGCCAACAAATCAACTCTAATATATGTCATTAAAAATAGTTTGACAAGAATAATGTAAGGAAAGAGATACTCAATCAACCCTTCTGTCACGACCCAAGCCTAGGGCCTAGACGTGACATGGCGAATGAGATACCCGAAAGTACCTCAATCAAGCCTCTTAGCATTCTTTTAGCCTTTCATAGGTAATGATGATAAACAAGCGGAAATCATAATAGTAAATCTTCAACTTACATATGTCCAACAATACCTCTAACTATTAGATTTAATGGGGCTAAGACAGTCCCTAGCTCACCCTCAATCATAATAGAAGAAATTCCATAGTAAAATATCTTAACATATCATAAACTAGAAAGATAAAGGAGTATTGTTCCCGGAATATGGGAACTCACCAAAAGTAGTCTTCAATGGAATATCAACTAGCCACGTGAAGGAGAACGAGGAAGAGCACCGATCCCTACATGGTGATATCATGTAGGCAAAAGAGTATGCGTTAATACTTTGAATGTACTAAGTATGTAAGGATGCATGAACATTGACGAAATATTAAAAACATAATTTAATGTATGCATAATAAATCATATAGATATCCTTTAAAACATTCATTTTGTGGGAAATTAATCATAACCGACATTTAAGACCATGCGAGCTATTACATGGAATCCAACATAACCCCCTACGTTGGCCGAGGAGACTACTTGCCAGGTAGAACTCCGTCAACTTCATTCATTTCTTTAACTTAAACTTTAAGGGCTATTTATGGATCCATTAGCCTAAGCCTACAAGGGCTCCTATGTTGGCACATAGTTAATGAGACAAGGGGTTGCTACTAGGATTCCCTTACCGAATCCCACCTCAATGCCTCATTCGGTGCTAAGTCAATCCCACAGAATAGTTTAATACTTCAAAATATCCATAGCATATAACTTGAGAATTCAAACATCATATTCGGTAGAATAGCTCATTAAAACATTTGATAATTCAAATATGCAAGAATTGTCCTTATTGCATAAAGAATCCATCATTCTTTCATTTTATAAGACTCCCTTTTTGATCATAGATATTGCTTTCATAAACATTTATTTGGAGTCAAAGCTTTCAAGTCAAACTTTATTAAAAACATAGTAAAACTAGGTGGGTTCAAATCACTTCAACTTGCAAATATGTATGTAAATAAATATACATAAATACTTTGAAATCCATTAATTAAAAATCATGTTTTAAACAACCCACCATGAGTTTCAAGAATCTTTAAATAGATAAATAGAGGAATTACTTGTAAACCATCAATTCATACATATGAAATTATGTTACATCAAAATAGAACAATAATCATTAGTTTAACCATGATTCATACTATTAAGTAAAATTAAGAATTACCATAAGAAAATATTACTTGAAATCAAGAGACTTAATTGAAAGAGTTTTTGGACTACATGGGTGGAAGAACCCATGGATAAATACACACATAACTTAGAGTAGAGCTTAAAGAAAATAAATATACTTTATCATATAATCAAAATAATTTAGACATGAGAGTGAAAGGAATACTCTCATTAAAGCCTTACATACCTGGAGACCGAAGCTTTAGTTGGTACCAAAAGACTTAATGAACACTCTTGAGTCCTAGCTTCTCTCCTCGCCGGAACGTTTTGTGTACTACCCGAAGTATATGAATCATCGGAATAGTATTTCTTCACTACTAAGAACTAAAACTATATTTGAGAATGTGTAAAGAAGTGTATAGAGGGAAGATTTGCTTGAGAAAGCTTAATGAATAAAATGAGGAAATAAGGTGGGTATTTATAGGTGGGAAAGAGGGACCTAACAATAAATAAAATAATTATAAAGAAAAATCTGAAAATTTAGTGGAATATATTGATGTCATGGATGATGTTAAATAGAGGACAATTTATGTCATGAGTGATGTCAAATGTATCTAGATCTTTCTATGGTAGGTGAAATGAGTTATCTTTGACAGAATATTCTTTTTGGGAGCTGCGTTTGAATAAGATAAATTTCTTATTAGGATTTGGTGTCTTAATAAGAATTGTAGATATCGAAGTCTAGTTTCATATCGTTCAGGAATCAACCAATTTGGATAAACCTACAGTGAGATATGATTTTTCTTCTATAAACACTCATTTCCATAACAGCATCCTACCTTACAAAAATTAATTTATTTGACCTACTTAACCTTCGAATATTAAAATATGATCTTCATAAAAGTTGTAGGTAATGATCGTGTGGTTACTCAGAAATTTGAATCACTCAATTTGGATATTCTTATGAAAAGTTATGCCCAAAATACAGAGGCTGTATCATGTTTAGGCGAAAATTGAAACATCGTATACAACGTTTTTAGGGGATGTTACACCTTCACTATATAGTCTATGAAGCCTCTATCACTACTATCTAATTGGTGCTAATGACATGTTCATGGCTACCTCAATTCAAAATGAAAAGGGCTAACTCGATGCAAAAATAATATAAGTGGTGTCCTCCGGATGTAGGGAAGGACTCACCAATACGTTGAGTGTGTATAGATCCTCAATGGTGCTTCTATTGACGATCTCTTAAACCTGTCTCTGCATCATGAAATGATGCAAGTCCAAATGGACGTCAGTACATGGAATGTACGAGTATATAATATGGCAGAATGAAACATACCTCAAGGAAGAATAACGTTGGTTCAAATATCTCCGAATCAGAAAGATAAGAGAGACTCAAATAAGGTGTCATATTTCTGTCATGTCGAAAAATGGATGGGAGTTTAAATTAATTTTAACTTTTTAAAGAAAAAATCAATTTTAATAAAAGAGGAGTCGCCACTTAATTTTTTTAAAAGAAATTAAGAAAACTTAATTTAAAAGACTCTAACAGATTTAAGTCTTAAAAATTTAGAGAAAAAGGTACGAGGTTCATATTACTATTTAAGAAGGTTTTAGCACTTAAAATAGCCGCCAACATGCGGTTTTCCAACGATTTGAAAATTATTTGACTAACTTTGGGAAAATGTGTTTTAATCAATAATTAAAGTATTCAATCTTTTGAGAAAAATATAAATTTTAAAATATTTAAGTAATTTATAAGAATGATTGACTTAGTAAAAGGTTTAAATAAAGGAGAAATAATGAAAACAAAAATGGTCTCTCTTTAGGGGATTTAATTAAGTTAAATTAAACAATTAATATTAGAATTAACATAGGATAAATAAATATCATCAATTAATTAAATAATAGTAAAAGCAAAACGAAATAATAAATAAACTACCCCAAATATATACAAACGAAAGTATTTAAAAAATAGGGTAGAAATATTTTTGTACTCAAATTCTTCGGATCAGCGCCGACTTATTAATCGGAAGACAAAAACATAGTATTTTGTCATTTTCTGCTCGGGTCGATTTTCATCATTTTCGAAGGGCCTATCTACCACTACCCCTCCTAAATTTATTTGTTAGTTGAATCCTAAAGCGATCTAAAAGAAATATTAAAAACTAACGTCTTAAAGGGTGTCTAGCGTCCCAACTTAATATCCAAGAGGCATTGGACTTACTATTAAGGTAGGTGTTAGACTAAAGAAAAATGTAGGTTTCTTAATTAGACACATCGTCAAACAAAACAAGTAAGACGACATTTAGCACGTAAAATCTCAAATAAGCCTCTATATTAATTAATTAACATGATTGAAAACAAACATAGGTTGTGAAAGTCAAAGTAAATATTAAGAGTGTACGAATACTAAGATAAGATGACATAAAGGTAAAGTTTAATTACTCGACATGAATATTTACGATTAATTTGATAAATAAAAGCACATTTTAATGATTTTAGTTATTAACTAATGTATTTATAACATCATATAAACAAGATTTCTAATTGATAGCAAGTTGAAAGATTATTAAAAATAATATAAGCATGATTCCTCTATAACAAAATTTATCGAAAGTTATGGGCGTGATTTCAATGTAAGAATAATATGATAAATAATTATTAAGATCATATGAGTGTGATTTCTATATGATTAGTATGTTAAGAATATTACTTAAAGTATATGTGGACATGATATATTAAAACTTATAAATCCTATGAATATGATGTCTACACAAAATGATATGTTAAAATATTAATTAAAATATATACAGAAATGACATATTAAAATTATAAAATCCTACGAGCATGATTTCTATACAAAATGGTATGTCGAGAATTAGTTGTTACATCCCATGATTTCTAAATTGTTAAAAATGTACAACATCACACTAAGTAAGACATGATTTTAAACGACAAAGATAATTTTAATCTATAAGCATGATTTCTACATAAAACAACATTCTTAAAATATGTATATATATTTTTTACATCTAATTGACATGTTGAAATTATTATTAGGTCTTATAAACATGGTTTCTATAAAATTTCGAAAATGTTTATTAAAAACTCAAAAGTATTATTCTATCTAAAAACTGCAAATACTTTATTTAATCGTGTGGATGTGATCTTCTCGTATGAATTTAATATATATTGAAATATTAAGTAAATCCAATAGGCATGATTTTAGATAAACATACATAGTCTAATGTAAACTTGATTATTTAAACTATTTAATTAATAACATGAGTTGGTGATTTTAAATTATTGGCATAGTAACTTTAGGTGATTTTTCCGATTAGCTAGACAAATACCTATAGAAACGATATTCAAACCCAAACTTAGATTTTAGTCTAAGAGTTAGGTAACCACATTGTTTTAATAACTACGATCAATCAATCAACACTTATAAGCAAATACACACAAATTATGACAAAGTAAAATAAACAAGTAGCACGTTAGTTCCCCTCCCCCCTTAGACAGTCCCCAAATAATTTCATTATATAGTATTTACAAATTATTACAACCTAACAAAAATAAAGAAAAGTAAATAGAAATAATATGAATAGACAAAGATGTGAAATGTAGTAGCTTCTCTGACCCAAGCGAAAGCTTCGCATCTCAAACTTTGAAGTTCAAATCCTGCTAAACTATGAAGAAGATACAAAGCAGTATGCGAATAATATAGGGATACATCATAATGATAATTATATTTCAACAGAATAAACATACAAGGCAAAAAATATTTTTTTTAAAAAAAATAGTAAACTAATGTATGAAGAGAGGTTGGAGACTAACATGGATACTTTAGTTATGAAGAGAAAAAGTCAAAATCTGAAAATCGATGCTCAATGCTAGAAATAGAATATCAAGTGTACAAGGAAACTTTTTTTTTTGTTTTCTGTTTGATATTTTAAAACTTGTAAAGTAAAAAAAAATATTTTCTTTCTTTTCTTTCCACTCTCCCTCTACTCTTGTCTCTCTTGTGTTTTTGTTTTATCTCTGTCTTTATAGGCATTGATGACAGACAATCTCATCAACCAAGACAATTGGCCAAATCCCTTTTTATTCAAAAGATTTCAAAAAAAAGATAGATAAAACAAACAACTTTTCAAGATCCCCTAAAACCACTCAAAAGGTGTTTTATTCCAAGATAGTGGAGCATTAACTTTAAAGTGGTGGGACATTAAAATTATTTAAAGTAGTATATAATAACTTTATTTCAAACTTTTATAAAAAGACAAAATTAATTATGATAAATACAAAAAATGATCATAGCATATTAGCAAATCTTTTAAAAAAATATTAGTTACTATAATTATTTCAATTAATAAATTATGTCACGATCAGTAAAACATTAAACCTTCTTCCGAAATTCCGAAAGCAAATCATCAAGTTATTAAATTGACCTCCAAATTAACGAATATGCATTTAAACAATGGCAAATGATAACAACCTTACCATAAAAATCATCAGCTATACTTATCCATAATTAAATACAAAAATGTAAATATAGACCGAAAACACCAATGCAAACATGTATAATAATCTTCATTTCTAAGAAATAAATAAACACCTAAAAACGAATCTACATTTTGTGTATAGTTAAAATATGAGCTTATGAACATGAATGAGAACAAGAACAAGAGCAAAACAACATAGTATGCTTTATAATCTTAATCGATTATTACTGAACGAAAATCTTTGAATCTTGAGTTTGTCAAATCATTTGAAGTAGACAATCAACCCAATATTTGTTTTGAAAATAAAAATCTATAAACAGAGTCTAACATGAGAAAGATCTAAATCATCCAAACAAGGAACTTATCAAGAACTTAGAATACAAAATATAATCAAACCAACATATACACAACAATCATATGAAATTTAGATTTACAAGAAACATAACATATACATATAGTAAAGTTTAAATACAACCACACCAACATATACACAATAATCCTATGAAATTTTTATTTTTTGCAAGAAACATAACATATATATCTATATACACATATAATGACATAAAATTTAAATGCAACCATACCAATATATACACAATTTTAGATTTGCAAGAAACATAACATAATATATATATATATAAATGTAAAATGAAACCATACCAAGACGGATCTATGAAGATCCGTTTTCGATTTATCGTCTTGTTCGTTTAGCAACGACACTAGAAGAGATCGTCGTCACTGGTTGGAGGCTGCTGGTGGCGCAAGCTCGTTGATTGCAGCGGATTGAGGAGCTGTTGCATCGCGGAGGAGCTGCTGGTTCACAGCTTACCATCGATGGCTGCTGCTGTTGCAGCGATGGAGAAGCTTAGCTGCGCATAGTGTTGTTGCAGCTGACTGTTGCGCGTCACTGCAGTTTGACGTCGCGGCGTGTCATCGGCTGCTGCGGTGTGTTCTCCGACGGCGTCGTGGTGGTGAGAGGAGAAGATAAGGGGAGGTACGGCAGTCTTCTTCTCTTCTTGAGAAGAAGATGACCCCCAAAAAAATAAAAAAGCCCAGTTTTCTTAGGGTTGCTATTTAGTAATTAGAAATAGGAAACTAATCTTAGCCGTTCATCAATTTTGATGAGCGGTTAGGATTAGATCTTGACATTTGATAAAGATAGGATGGATGGATATGATTAAAAGATGGATTGAAGATTTAAATTTGGGTTAGTCAGTATAGATTAAAATTAAAATAGATTGAATAAAATGACTATGCTTAAAATTAAATGGAGAAAAATTGATCTTTTCTCTCTCCTTTGAAGCAATTCCAAACAGCAGCCACTGGCCGGAATGGCCGAAACAATCGGGGGATGGCCTCCTCCGGTAACTCAAAATACAAACAATACTCTAACCAAATATCCTGCAATACTACACAGTGATAACTCTAAAGGCAATACTCAAAATCAAACATATGCCAATCTTTTCAAACCCACAAATCTGGATACACATCCGGTCAAAATACCATCAAAACAAGTTTCCTACATCAATGGGGAACCATATCTTGCTTGGAAATCCAATGAGATACAACAAATGATAGAAAAGGAGAAACTACAATATGCAATAGTAGGTAAGTTCTCATATGACAATATTGATATTAAAGAACTAAGGAGGATAATTCCAATGCAGTGTGGAATTAAAGGAGTACCAATCATAGGACTGCTTGATGAAAGACATATTCTGATTCGGCTAAATTTTCTAGAAGACTATGTGAAAATGATGTCTACACCTGTCTACTATCTAAAAGTACATGACAGATATTGCCAAATGAGGTATTTCATATGGAATCCATGGTTCAATCCAAAGGAAGAAACCTCAAGTGCTGTAGCATGGATTAGCTTTCCGGAACTGCCTCCAAATTTTTTTGTCAAAGAGGCTGTCTTTTCAATAGCAACTGCAGTTGGAAAACCGCTAACGATGGATTTGGAAACAGCAAACAAGACAAGGACAAGTTGTGCAAGAATCAAAGTTGAAGTCGATTTATTAGCAACATTACCAAAAAGGATTAACATTGCTGAAGAGGATGAATCAGGAATAATAAAATCGAAATGGGTAAGGATAAATTATGATTACTTACCAAAATATTGCAAACACTGTAGACTTCAAGGTCATGAGGAAAAGGAATGTAGAATTCTTAATCCTGAATTAGCAAAACATTCTAGAGAAGATCTCCGAAAAGAAAACATAGAAGATACAACCACAGAAACACAAAATAAAGAAGTCAGCCAAGGAAGAAGGGGATGGTACAATACTGGAAAGCAAGAATGGATGCAAAGGAGAAGCAAATACAAAAAGGATAAATCAGGAATCATTATTGGGGAAGTGAGTCCAGTACAAAAAAACAATGAAGGAATCATGACAAATACCAATACATTTGCAATACTGGAAGAGACCTCAGAAAATCATGATAATACAAATAAAGAACAAATGCCACAAGAAGATACTAGAACATGGATTGAGAAGAGCTTTTATACTAATAAAAGTATAACAAAGGACACAGACAATAACACAAAGACTGCAGAACAACCACAAGAAGACAACATTATATTTGGAGAAGAGAACCATAACAGTCACATAAGAACAAGAATAGAGATTATCTTACCCGAGGAAATACACAGACGGACTCCAAATAGAGAACTTCAATCAAAAATTGCAACCTCAAATCTTCAAGAGCAGGAGAATAAACAAAAGAGCGTGAGCAAAAATCAATACAGTGCATCCAGTAGCAAGACAACAGCCACAAGCAGAGGGGAACATATAGTTTCTGATGCACAAGTTAACATGGTGAAATTTCAGACCCCAGATCTAAATCAAATAGGACAGGGAAAGGATAATAATAATCATAACAAAGACTTGAATTCAAAAGGAAGCCACAACTGGTGGGAGGTGGGGAGACAAATTGAAGATCAGCAGCAAGGAAATAATGAAACAAACAGGGAAAATGAGGAAACAAATGAAGAAAGAACAGAACAGGTAAGGGAAAGTCAAGATCTTAATATGGTGCAACATGAATATGACATATCAACAATATCAAAACTGAATATGGAAAGGGGTAGCAAGGATTTAAATGAACATACCTTGGAGCACAATATTGAAGCAGCTATTAGAGCAGGAGATATCTCACCAAAATATCTACAAAAAGGAGGAAAAGAAAAAAGAAAGATATCAAGAGAAACAAGTGTCCCACCTGGGGGTGGAGTCCATACTAGACGACAAATTAATAAACTGAATAAATCATGATGAATGCTCTGATATGGAATATTAGATCAGTCAATACCAAAGAAGATTTTACAAGGTTGATAAAAATAAATCAAAAATATCATTTTGGATTTATAGGGTTAATGGAACCTTTTCAAGACTCAGACAAGATAGAGGAATATAGAAGAAGACTGGGTATAGAACAAGCAATGGCTAATATATCCGGTAAAATTTGGGCTTTTGTGGAAGATATATTTGACTTCTATGTAATAATGGACCATCAACAGCATTTAACTATTAAATTAAGAATTAGAGGAAGTCAAGAGGAGATGCTAGTATCACTAGTGTATGCAAAGTGTACTCAATATGAAAGAATGGAGCTGTGGGAATCAATGGAGGATTTATCTACCTCAGTTAATATTCCATGGATGATTGGGGGTGATTTTAATGCAATCACTTCAGAAGAAGAGAAATTTGGAGGCCTTCCAGCAACCATCAAGGAAATTATGGACTTTAGAGGCTGCATTCAAAACTGTGGAATATCAGACTTGGGATATAGTGGCAACAAATTTACTTGGTGGAATGGACAAAATGGTGAGGACTGTATTTTCAAGAGATTGGATAGATGTTTGGGTAATCAACTGTTACAAATAAAATACCCTAGTATTGATATCAAACATCTGATCAGGAGTGGTTCAGATCATGCTCATATGTTAATCTCTTACACTGGAGATAATAGAAGCATAAAAAAAACCGTTTAAATTTTTGAACTTATGGGTAAAACAGGAAGGATTTATGGAGATAATTAGACAAAATTGGACAGCAGAATTTATGGCAAACCCTTTCATACTTTTTCATCATAAATTGAAAAAAGTAAAAGCAGCTCTGGCACAATGGAGTAAGACAACCTTCGGAAACATATTTCATGAAATTGAAACTCTTGAAGAGATTATTAAAGTAAAGGAGAATCAATTTCAAAAATTTCCAACCCCTACTAACAGACAGGAGTTGCATAAAGTCCAGGAAGATTTAAACAAGTATCTACATATAGAAGAAGAATTCTAAAAACAGAAAGCTGGGATGCAATGGTTTAAGGATGGGGATAGAAATACAAAATTTTTTCATGCTCATGTACATGGGAGAAGAAAAAGAATGCAGATAAAAAGAATTTAAGGACAAGATGGGAACTGGATAGAAGACGAAGATGGTATAATTGAAGAAGCCATCAAATATTACACTGCCCAATTTACAAAAGAAGAAGATCCAAAAGACTATGAAATACTAAAACACGTACCTAGAATGATCTTCGAGGAAGACAACTTGAGTTTCGAAGCAGAACCAACTGAAGAAGAAGTGAAGGCAGTGGTCTTCCAACTGAATACTGAAAGTGCAGGAGGACCTGATGGTTTTACTGGGATGTTCTACCAAGCTTGCTGGGAAATCATTGGCCAGGATATTACTAATATGCTGAAGGCTTTCTTCTGTGGTGCAGAACTGCCCAGGTTTGTCACTCATACCAATTTAGTCTTAATACCAAAGAAAGAGTTGGTTAACACCTTCTCCGATATGAGACCAATTAGCTTGAGCAATTTTGTGAACAAAATATTTTCTAGACTGTTATATGACAGATTTGTTTCTAAAATATCAAATATTATATCAGTCAATCAAGCTGGTTTTGTCAAAACTAGAAGTATTGTGGAGAACATACTATTGACTCAAGAAATTGTCTCTGATATAAGGCTAAGGACAAAAGATGCTAATGTTATACTAAAACTGGATATGGAAAAAGCCTATGACAGGGTATCGTGGTTGTTTTTAACTAAGGTACTGAGACAGATGGGTTTTTCAGAGAAGAGTATAGACATGGTTTATAGGATTGTTAGCAATAACTGGTACTCTGTGTTGGTTAATGGGCAACAACAAGGATTCTTCCAATCTACTAGAGGAGTAAAGCAAGGGGACCCTCTTTCCCCTACTCTATTCATACTAGCAGCTGAGGTTTTAACAAGAAGCTTAAATACACTTCAGCAAGATAAGCAGTTTAAAGGTTTTGGCATGCCCAAATGGAGTCCAAAAATAAACCATCTTGCATATGTTGATGATATGATCATCTTTACTTCAGCAGATGTGGTATCTTTACAAAAAATAATGAGGATTTTAAGAAAATATGAGCAAACCTCTGGTCAAAAGATTAATAAGGAAAAAAGTGTTGTGTATTTGCATAATAAAGTCTCAGGAGATATCAGTATAACAGTTGAGATTGTAACTGGCATTCATAGAAAAGATTTTCCTTTCATGTATTTGAGCTGCCCTATCTATCATTGTAGGAGAAAGAAGGAATTTTTTAATACTTTAACTCTTAAAATCATGAACAGATTACAAGGATGGAAGGGTAAAATGTTATCTTTTGGAGGAAGGGCAATCCTTATTAAACATGTACTTCAAAGCATGCTAATTCACATTTTATCAGTTGTTAACCCCTATATTGGAACCATCAGACAAATCCACAAAATGTTTACTCAGTTTTTTTGGAGCAACAGTATTGGGGGAAAGAGTAGACACTGGGTGGCTTGGAATAAGATGTGTGTTCCTACTATAGAAGGAGGCCTAGGGGTTAGATCGTTACATGATGTGGCATTAGCACTTTTCTATAAGCTCTGGTGGAACCTAAGGACAAAATCATCCTTGTGGAGTGATTTTATGATCAACAAATATTGTAGGAAAGATCATGCCATAGTGGTACAATGGAAACAGGGGTCACAGACTTGGAAAAGAATGCTAGAAGCCAGGGAGTTAATAGAACATCAAATTTGGTGGCAAGTTAGGAAAGGGGATTCACACTTCTGGTTTGACAATTGGACTGGATTGGGAGCATTAAACTATGTAAATTCAAGGAATACTTATGATGCAAGAATTCATAATGTTAAAGAAATGATAGTACAGGGGAGGTGGAATAGAGAAAAACTGATGGAAGTACTTACTGAAGATATTGTTGATCATATAATAGAAAATATAAACACACCCAAGGAAGAAAAAGACTCTGATAGACCTTGGTGGATTCTTGACACAAGTGGAGAATTTACAATTAAATCAACCTGGGAGTTTATTAGACTAAGAGGAACAAAACTGGACATCTACAGGTACATGTGGATAAAGGGTTTACCTTTTAAAATCTCTTTCTTTCTGTGGAGGTGCTGGAAATACAAAATTCCTACAGATGATGTTTTAAAAAAGATGAACTTTAATTTGGTGTCTAAGTGTTGGTGTTGTATAAATCCTAGAGAGGAGACTATACACCATTTATTCCTAACATCAGATACAGCTAAAAGGACTTGGTCCTTTTTCTGCAAGGATGCAGGAATAAACATGAAGGGTGTGCAACTGCAACAATTAATTATGAACTGGTGGGAGGCACCAGTAACCAATAGATTGAAGCAGATATATGCTGCAGTGCCATCAATTATAATGTGGGAACTATGGAAAAGAAGAAATGGTATCAAGCATGGGCATAGAAAGACCAATAGTTCAGTTATTTATTTAGTCTTATCCTCAATTTAAATATTAGTACTACACAGAAATCCCTCAATTAGAACTGTTCCTGCTGATTGGAAAAATCTGGTCCAAATGCTAGAGGGAGGCAAGGCAAGAATGAAGGTAACAACAGTTAGATGGAAACTACCTCCATCTGGTTGGTATGCTTGCAACACAGATGGTGCCTCCAGAGGTAACCCAGGGCGGAGTGCATATGGTTTTTGTGTGAGAGATGCAGAAGGAAATCTAATATATGCTAAGGCTAAGGAAATTGGTTATGCCACTAATATAGAAGCAGAAATGGTGGCTCTTTTGGAAGCCATAAAGTACTGTAAACAACAAGGATTGAACAAAATTATTTTTCAGACAGATTCTCAAACTATTCAAAAAATTATGAATGGAGAATAGAAACCATCATGGAATATTGTAGGTTGGGTAGAAGAGGTGGAAGAATATAAGAGAGATTTGGAGGTCAGTTTCAAACATACCCTAAGGGAAGCAAATAAATTGGCAGATGCTTTAGCAAATTATGCATTAGATGAAGGTCCCCTGCAGTCTTACTTGTTCGGAGAGTTGGATGTGCAGATGAGAAGAATCCTAAATAGTGATAAGAGTCAAATACCTTATCTAAGAATTAAGAAATGCTGAAAGGGAGAAAAAAGGATTAGGGACACTGGAAAAAGAAATAAACAAGGATGAGGAGAATGACATTGGGGGTTTCACTAACGGATTGTTCATTTTGCAGGTCTACACATAAAAGGGCCAAACAATACATGAAAGGGCAACAAAACACATCAATAACAACAGAACAGATACTAAAAGGCAATACAATCACAAAAAGAACAAAAATGGTGGAGAACAAATGGAGACAGTGTGGGTCTACTTTGTGGTATTAGTATCAATGGTACTTAATCAAAAGGATACACACCTCGTTCCTAATTCAAAATCAACAGGACACAACAAACATGTTCACAACTAGCAAAATTACAAAACAGGACAGATGAGAATCAGAAAGAAACCAGCAAATCAACGGGTCTCGTCATCATTTTCAACAGTAAGGGGAGAAGAACACAAAAGCAGAAAAAGAAAGAAGACAAGGAAAAATTCAAGGCAACACACACAGAGAACAAAGAATCCATAAAAAAAAAAACTAGATCAAGTGTGAATCAGAAGGCAACCATGAGAGAAACATTGGCCTCTTCATCATCTTCACAAGAAATGACGAGGAAGAGAGAAGAAGACATAGAGCAATTAGGCTTCAATTGGGAAAGTAGAGAGTAGGTAATTACTTTTGTTTTTACCAATACACTGCTGTACTCCCTTTATTTTTACAAATAATAAAAAGCCCAAAGGGCACAGTTAACTTAAAAAAAAAAAAAATAGTTTAACTAGAAACGGAGGAGAACACGAACACGGGAGTTTCAAAATTAGTTTCTCATCAAGGCATTGAAGCGAGGACCTTGAATATTACAGGTTGTGAGCCCGGACCTTCTTGATCTCCTAGTGTTTTCTACCACATCCGAGGCTATCATTTCGAGTGTTAAGGTAGCTGTTACATCTATCTAGCGGACACCTCTTACTCTTTTACTATGTTTTAGTCATATTCTAGAGACAAAGACATTGTGACTGTATTTTATTTCGTACTTCGATAATGTATTAGTGGCTCGTACACGTGACAACCAATCTTGGGGGATTTTGAGTTTATTTTATGTGTTTTTGGTTTAAAAAAAATGGAGAAAAATTGAATAGATTGCTAGTTAATTAATAATCATAATATATATATTGAATAAGTAAAAACATAAATTTATTCAAGTAGCCGTATTTATATATAAAACAACTACTTATGTATATGCTACGCAGATATGTATATATATATATATATATATATATATATATATATATATATGACGTACGTATGTATATAATACATACTAAAATAGATGCATAATTAATATAGTTAACTAAAATAAATAATAAATTTGTATGCACATGTATACAAGACGTATTAAAATAGATATATAATATATGCATGTTAATATGAATAAGTAAATTATAAAATAAACTTAGTTAAGAAATATTTTTTATGTAAACAAAATTCACACATATATACTAAACAGATACGTAAGAATATTTAAACGTATTAAGCTTATTATAAAAATAATAAAAATAATAGTAGTAATATTAATAAATAGCAAAAATATTATAAATTATGAATATCAAAATATACGATTTATTTATTAAACTAAATGTAAGCTTATTTAATGAATAAAAAAATAATTTTGAAAAAATGCCTATTTTTTTAGATAGCAATTCGAAAAGTAGTTATGGGTGGTCAAAATTGGGTGTCAACAACTTGTCCCTTTCTTTGAGTAGGGTCGATGAAAGAGATTCTGGTCAAAGAAAATTGACAAATCCAATTTTGACGTTTGATTTGATGCACGATTTTTTGAAAGAATACCAGAATTATCCTGATGTCGAATTAGGGAGAAACCAGAAAGCTTGTGAACTGGATGAGGAGGTTTGTTGGAGTACAGTCGAGTTTTCAAAATCAAACTCGCCTACATATACTTAAACTTAGGAATCAGACTTCTTATCACGCCCCGAGAGGGTACCCTAGGCGTGGCCGGCACTCAGAAACCATCTCTGGCCTCTGAGAGAACCACTTGGTCTCATCACTTATTCGTTCATCAGCAGAAGACTTAATAAGAATACTTATATGGGCTCTCCATTAACAACATCTCATGAAAGAAAAAGTTTTTTAGAAGAAGTAGTTTCAAAGGAGAACTACTCAAATTACATCATTAAATTCTGTCTATGAAGCCTCTAATACTCTTAGATGGTGCCAATGACATGTCCATGGCTACCTCAAAAGAAACATCACACTCAACAATAATAAAAGGATAAGGAGTTCCTTCGAATACAAGAAGGACTCACCAAATAGCCGAAAAGAAATGATCTTCAACGATGCGCCTGTTGAGGATCTCTAACACCTGTATCTGCATCATAAAACGATGCAGGTCGAATGACGTCAGTACGTGGAATGTACGAGTATGTAAAATGGCAGGAAGGTAAGGACAGATATCAAGATACTCCTCTCAATAAAACTCAGCTCAGAACTCAACATCATCTCAACATCAATATGTAATGCAAGTTTAAACTATAATAATAAAAATAATAGTAATAAGAATTGCTTACTCAGTTGAGAGTTTCTCTAACCGACAACCATCACTTATGAGCTAGCGATGATACAACGAAGCGATGTCGTTGCCACATCCATCCAATACCTTGCCAGGGTAAAGGACATCACCATCTTGGATCCACTCATCAAAGTCCTCTTTTTGGGACTTAAGAGGCATAGCCTCCATCCTACGCTGGCTACGTAGTTCTGGGGTTTGAGTCAATTAAACTCTTACCCAACTCGGTGCTCAATACTACTCCCAAAATATGTGCTCATATTAAACTCATCATCTAGTCTCATTGGACTTTTATTTAAATCATCAAACTCATCTCATTTCATGTTCATCAATCATTATACTTCCAAAAATATCATTTACATCTCATCAAAACATCTTACTCAAAATATCATTTGCTCAAATTCATTCAAACTCAACTCTTTTGCTCTTTCAAAACTCAATAAAATACATATATAGTATTAATTCATATAACTTTCTTTTTATCAATGAAAATAATAAAAAGCCAACATCTTTACTCAAAACATGTATAAAAATATTCATGAACATCAAATCAATTACGATTCATGGGAAAGTAGCCATGAACAATAATTCCAATAATATGAGAGATAATAATAATAATAATAATATTAATGCATAAATATATCCAACTCAATAGAAGAAGAATTATTTCATTTAGAATTCAAAATTTGGATAAAATTCAATTATAATTCAATTATAATGAATTTAAATATTGGGCGCATGGACGAACTCAATCCAATTCTATGAAAGCCTTACATACCTTAAATCCGAAGGTTTACTCCGAATTGGAACACTCTTGGACCCCTAGCCTTTTCTTCTCGCCGGAGCGTTTTGTGTACTACCCGGAGTATAAGAATCACCGAAGTAGTATTTTTATACTACTAAAACTAAAACTATATTTGAGAAGAAGTATATATAGAGAGAAGAAATGCTTAAGAAAGTTTGATGAATAAAATGAGGAAATAAAGTGGGTATTTATAGGTGGGAAAGAGGGACCTAACAATAAATAAAATAATTATAAAGAAAAATTTGAAAATTTAATGGAATATATTGATGTCATGGATGATGTTAAATGGAGGACAATTTATGTCATGCATGATGTCAAATGTATCTAGATCTTTCCATGGTAGGTAAGATGAGTTCTTTTTAACAGAATACTCTTTTTCGGAGCTGCGTTTGAATAAGATAAATTCCTTATTAGGATTTGGTGTCTTCATAAGAATTGTACATATGGAAGTCTAGTTTCATATCGTTCAAGAATCAACCAATTTGGAGCAACCTACAGTGAGATATGAATTTTATTCTATAAATACTCAATTCCATTATAGTACTATATCTTGCAAAGATTAATTTAGTTGACCTACTTATACTCCGAATCTTAAGATATGTTCTTCATGAAAGTTTTAGATAAGGATGTTGTGGTTACCCAGAAATTTGAATCACCTAATTTGGACCAACCTATGAAAAGTTATGCCCAAACTACAGAGGCTGTATTATTTTCGTCGAGATTGAAATACCGACATACAACATTTTAGGGGTTGTTACACTGCTTGTAGTTCCACTCAATCGGTTGAAAAGGAAATCTTTTATGCTAAGATCACCTTCGGTTGGGAGGAGTGATACATGAAATGAGTATGAAAAATAGGCTTGCAACCTCTTAACCGTGCATGTGGCTAGCTTCACACCCATAATTAAGAACTTATACGGACATAATTTCCAAAACTCTTGGTGTATCGTCACTCAGATTGAGAAATTGCTTCCGGTGACAAGTTGAAGTTTTCCGGAGCAAAATTGAGACTAACAAACTTAAAGGGATGCCACATGTCTTCTTGTAGTGGTGTGGTATGGTGGAAGTTATTCTTCAACTCGTGTTCCAATTTGCTACTAAGAAAAGTTCTACGTTGTGCTGCATTCTTTTTTATGTCATTCGCACCTGTGGTTTAATTGAGAATATATCCTCTTGGATGATCTCGCCAAAGACATAAAAAAAACTCATTAGTAGAAAAATGTAACTCAAAGAAAATGGTAGTGTCGTTACTGTGTACGAATGTCAACCTCCTCCGGTTTTGACGTAGAGCAAAATAAAACGTATTTCCTAAGTTGATGTGTTTTATAATATATTTCTCGACTGCAAATAATTTCAATTTTGATGTAATATACAATGAGATGATATGATGATGGCCTCTCGGCAATGATATGATAAATGATGGCCCTGTTGGCAATGATATGAAAATGATGGCCCTCTTGGCGATGATAAATAATGGCCCTCTCGGCAATGATATGAAAATGATGGCCCTCTTGGCAATGATATGAAAATGATGGCCCTCTTGGCAATAATATGAAAATGATGGCCCTCTTGGCAATGATATGAAAATGATGGCCCTATCGGCAATGATATGAAAATGATGGCCCTCTCAGCAATGATATGAAAATGATGGCCCTCTTGGCAATGATATGAAAATGATGGCCCTCTCGGCAATGATATAAAAATAATGGCCCTTTTGGCAATGATATGAAAATGATGGCCCTCTTGACAATGATAAATGATGGCCCTCTCGGCAATGATATGATAAATGATGGCCCTCTTGGCAATGATATGAAAATGATGGCCCTCTCGGCAATGATATGAAAATGATGGCCCTTTCGGCAATGATATGAAAATGATGGCCCTCTTGGCAATGATAAATGATGGCCCTCTCGGCAATGATATGATAAATGATGGCCCTCTTGGCAATAATATAAAAATGATGGCCCTCTTGGCAATGATATTACCACCTCCAATAATATAATACGAATAATAAATATGAATGGCTCTCTTGGCAAATGATATTACCACCTCCGGTAATATAATACAAACAATAAATATGAATGGCCCTCTTGGCGAATAATAAATATGAATGGCCCTCTTGGCAAATAATAAATATGAATGGTCCTCTTGGCAAATGATATTACCACCTCCGGTAATATAATACGAATAATAAATATGAATGGCCCTCTTGGCAAATAATATTACCACCTCCGGTAATATAATACGAACAATAAATATGAATGGCCCTCTTGGCGAATAATAAATATGAATGGCCCTCTTGACAAATGATATTACCACCTCCGGTAATATAATATGGAGAAAATAACGCGAATAACTTTCTTGACAAATGATATTACCACCTCTGGTAATAAAATATGAATCATCGTATACGACATTAGATCATCATATACGACATTATAATGTATGCCCATTAGACATCTTTGAGGATGGAGAATATAATTTGACATTATTATGGATGCTCGCATTGAAAGTAACTCCTTTGCGTTTTCGTGCACTCAAAAGAAAACAAGTAATAGACCCATTGTCATTTTAACTAACGGCTGAGTAAAAATCTTTAGGGAGAATTTTCGAAAATATGTACAAAGTGCCTGATCACTTCGACATTAGTGTGTGAATATCATGCTCGTTTTCAAACACTTTATATTCATTTTGGCACATGGTTTGCTGTATATCTGAAAGAGGCGTTGTTGTTCATTTTTTGAACGTCTCCTTTTCATTTGACGAATCCTGGTGACAAAATCATCATTTTGAAAACTCTTTGTTCTTTTAACTTCTTTGTATTTACCGAAAGGAGGGATACAATGGTCTTTTATAAATCTGCATCCACAGAAAAATTGATAGTTTTGAATGAATTGATCTGTGTTGAGTTCTCCATTTGTCTTCTCCATGTCTTGCTATGATCGCTTGCTCTGATTCCCCACTTCCCGGTAGATATAAGACTAAAGTAGATTCATTCGAAATATTTGATGTATTAAAATTTTTCAGAAAGATGGGTTTTTGAAAAGCAATTTGGAAAGAGTTACTGCCAGATGTCATGTCACGCATAACTTAAATGAACGTTCTTGATCCGAAGCTTTGAGCAGGCTTGATATCTTGTTCACAAAATTTTTAAGGATTCTTGGGACATTCTAACATAGCTAGAAAGTTTTTGTAGTTGACTCTGAACTCTGATGGTGCTAGAGATTATTGAGGTTGACATTGGTCTTCCAACAATGTCAGGGATCATTCGAGGCCAACCTTGAATTTTGAAGTTAAGTAAAACCTTCTGATGATATTAGATAAAATTTTTGAGATCATCCTCAAAAATTTCTGTCCCAGTTAGATGTCTTGGTAAATATCATACTACCAATAAGAGATTTGCAGAATTTTTGAGGTCCTATCAAAAATTCTGTCCCAGTTACTTTTCTGATGCACCTCAGTCTTACTTTCTCTTGTGAACAGATCTTCTTTGAAATTTTGAGTCCCTCTCAAAATTTCTGTCCCAGTTTCTATCATAAATAGAGAACTTACGGGAGATATGACTGAACCGTTGTGGAGCCTACGTATCCCGTTGAGACAGGAATCAGGTCAAACGTAGTTCCCCTTTCTCGGGAGATAATTGAGGAATAGGGATTTTAATAAAAAAGTGACCGAAGCCGACATAGGCTGCCTACGTATCTCATTCTTGAGAATTCAGGTCAGACGTAGTTCATTACAAATAGGAGGGCTACTTTTAAAATATACCAATATAAAAACGGTTACAAGCAAATGATCCAACTATAAATATTGAACCTTCAAACATAGTATCTTTTGACGGCATCTAGGTTGATTGGTTTCGACCATTCTTGTCCATCCATTTTGGATAATATCAAGGCACCTCCAGACAACACTTTGCGCACCATGTATGGCCCTTGCTAATTTGGCGCAAACTTTCCCTTATACTCATTTTGATGTGGAAAATGCGTTTAAGAACCAACTGGCCAACTTCAAACGTTCTTGGTCTCACTCGTTTGTTAAAAGCACGAATCATTCTTTGTTGGTACAGTTGACCATGGCAAACGGCAGTCATCCTCTTTTCATCAATCAAAGCCAAATGTTCAATTCGATTGCGAACCCAATCAGCATTGCTCAACTCAGCTTCTTGCATGATTCTCAATGAAGGTATTTCCACTTCGGCAGGAATTATGGCTTCCGTCCCATAAACTAGCAAGTATGGGGTTGCCCCAATTGATGTTCGGACAGTCGTTCGGTAACCTAACAAAGCATCTGGCAACATCTCATGCCACCCTCTGTGGTTATCAATCATTTTCCTCATGATCTTTTTGATGTTCTTGTTGGCAGCTTCTACGGCTCCATTCATTTGAGGACGATATGCGGTTGAGTTTCAGTGATTAATCTTGAATTGTTCACATATCTCTTTAATCAAATGACTATTGAGATTTGCTCCATTATCAGTAATGATGGAATCTGGTATTCCAAATCTACATATCAAATTGTTACGGACGAAGTCTGCTACTACCTTCTTCGTAACTGATTTATACGAGGCTACTTCCACCCACTTGGTGAAGTAATCAATAGCAACTAAAATGAACCTATGTCCATTAGAGGCGGATGGCTCTATTGGACCAATGACATCCATGCCCCAAGCCACAAATGGCCAAGGAGAACTCATGGTATTAAGTTCGTGAGGAGGTACTCGAATCAAATCACCGTGCACTTGACATTGATGACATTTTTGTACATACTTACAACAATCAAGCTCCATAGTCATCCAAAAATAGCCGAATCGAAGGATCTTCTTCGCCAAGGTAAGACCATTCATGTGAGTTCCACAAAATCCTGCGTGAATCTGTTCGAGAAGCTTCGTAGCTTCAATAGCATCGACACATTTGAGAAGACCCATATCTGGAGTTCTTCTGTAAAGGATTTCTCCACTTGGAAAGAAATTGTTAGCCATCCGACGTATTGCTTTCTTCTGATTGAAAGTTGCATTATCTGGATAAGTTCCAGTTTCTAGATACCTCTTTACATCAAAATACCAAGGTCTCCCATTTGGTTCTGCTTCAACATGCGAACAGTGAGCGGGTTGTTCTTTCAAATATATCTCCACAGGATCAATGTAACTTGTATCTGGATGTTTGATCATTGAGGAGATAATAGCAAGAGCGTCAGCAAATTCATTCTGCAACCTTGGGGTATGCCTAAACTCGATCTTGCGAAATCTTTTACACAACCTTTGCACTAACTTTACATACGGTGCAATCTTCGAATTCTTTATGGCCCATTCCCCCTGAACCTGATGAATCAGTAAATCTGAATCTCATATTACCAATAATTCTTGAATATCCTTATTGATAGCCATCTTTATACCCATGATGCATGCTTCATATTCTGCCATGTTGTTTGTGCAACAAAATCGGAGTTTGGCTGCCATAGGATAATGTTGGCCAGATTTTGATATTAGGACTGCTCCGATTCCATTTCCTTCATGATTCACCGCCCCATCAAAAAACACTCTCCAACCAGGGTACGCTTCGGAGATGTCTTCACCTGCAAATGATACCTCTTCATCTGGAAAATAAGTTTTGAGCGGCTCATATGCTTCGTCTACTGGATTTTCTGCGAGATGATCCGCTAAGGCTTGTGCTTTTATTGCCTTTTGGGTCACATACACAATATCAAATTCACTTAACAGCATTTGCCATTTCGCCAACTTCCCGTTCGGCATCGCTTTCTGAAAGATATACTTCAATGGATCCATCTTGGAAATGAGATATATAGTATACGAAGACAAGTAATGTCTTAACTTTTGAGCAATCCAGGTTAAAGCACAACAAGTTTTCTCCAAAAGAGTGTAACGAGCCTCGTATGGAGTAAACTTCTTGCTTAAGTAGTAGATTGATCGTTCCTTTTTCCCCGTCTCATCATGATGGCCTAGCACGCATCCAAATGCATTATCCGAGATAGACAGATATAGCAATAATAGAACTCCTTCCCTCGGAGGAACTAGCACCGGTGGATTAGACAATTAACTTTTGATAGCCTCGAAAGCTGATATTCTTCAGTCCATTTTGTCAATGCATCTTTTTTCAGTAGCTTAAAGATAGGCTCACAAATCAATGTGGATTGAGCTATAAATCGACTGATGTAGTTCAATCTTCCCAAGAAACTCATCACTTCCTTCTTAGTCTTTGGTGGAGGTAATTCTTGAATCGCTTTGATTTTAGAAGGATCAAGCTCGATACCCCTTCTACTGACTATAAACCCCAATAACTTGCCAGTTGGCACTCCAAAAGCACATTTAGCGGGATTTAATTTTAGGTTGTATTTGCGCAAACGATCAAAGAATTTTTTTAAGTGAGTCAAATGACCCTCACTCTCGCTGGATTTGATAATGACATCACCCACATATACTTCAATTTCTTTATGAATCATATCATGAAAGATGGTTGTCATGGCTCTCATGTAAGTAGCCCCAGCATTTTTGAGACCAAATGGCATTACTCGATAGTGATACACACCCCACGGTGTGATGAAGGCTGTCTTTTCTGCATCTTCTTCATCCATTAGAATTTGGTGATAAACTGCGTAGCAATCCACAAATGACTGCATCTCATGCTTGGCACAATTATCAATGAGAATATGGATATTTGGCAATGGAAAGTTGTCTTTAGGGCTAGCTTTGTTCAGATCTCTATAGTCAACACAGATTCTGATCTTGCCATCCTTCTTAGGGACTGGAACAATGTTGTCTAACCAAGTTGGATATTTTGTCACTTCCACAACTCCAGATTGAATTTGCTTGGTAACCTCTTCTTTGATCTTCAAACTTAAATCTGGCTTGAATTTTCGAGTCTTTTGTTTTACTGGACTGCAATCCGGATTTATCGACAATTTATGAGACACGATGTCTACACTCAAACCTGACACATCGTCATAAGACCAAGCAAATATGTTGATGTACTCTCCAAGCAAACTGGTAAGTTCTTTCCTCTGAGCTTTTGTTAAATAGACACTGATTCTGGTTTCCTTGATACACTCGTCATCTCCCAGATTCACAGCCTCAGTTTCCTCTTGATTTGGCTTGTACTGATCCTCAAATTGTTTCAAACCCTCGGCGAGGTGTTCAGGTATGGTAGCCTCTTCATCATAATCCTCGAACTCATCACCATCTATCTCATTTTGTTCATTTAGCTTGTGACATGACATGATATTGGCAGGTTTTAAGTTATTTTTACAAGATAAGTGAGGGACTAAGAGCGGTGCAAACGTCCAATTAGACAGTTGCTCCTCTGGCTCAGCATGACGGATGCTCGATGTCCCCATTTCTTCCTCTAAGATTGCGTCAATTTCTTCAAAAAGATCCTAGATTCCTTCCCCAAGATCGCCATCATTGACACATTCTTGCACTGGAAATAACATATACAAGTGAGGTATTGGCCTAACGAGTACCCGATCAATCTTTCTATTTGTCACATCTGCCTCGTCGTCTTCTATAGGTTCATATCCCAAACCATACTTTAATCCTTTATCGGGAATCTGAATGGGCTCGATGATTCCTTGGAAGTACTTCCCCAATCCAAAACCTGGTTCAAAACCATTTTGGAGCATGACAGTGGCTATCATTTTATAAACAGAAGGCATAAGAGGTTGTGGGGCCGAATCGTCGTCAGTGGCATTCACCAGCTCAACTATATAGAAATCAGTACCTCTGGTAATATCATCAATAATTGATGTGCAACTGTTTGAATGTCTCCCCTCACCATAAACAACCACCTCCCGGTCATTCTTTATGAACTTTATCATCTGGTGGAGAGTAGAGGGAATGGCTCCAGCCATGTGGATCCATGGCCTTCCTAACAGTAGGTTGTAGCTGGTGGTGATTTCCATTACCTGGCACTCTATAATGAAATCAACAGGCCCTACTTGAATATCCAAATTCAAAGCACCTAATGTATTTCTTTGACCACCATTGAAAGCCCTTACATTAACTTAGTTCTGTCGGACTTTCCCTAAATCAAATTTCAACTGTTTGAGAGTCGACAAAGGACAAATGTTAAGACCTGATCCATCATCGATCAATACACGATTCATGATCTTTTCCCGATATATAACAGTGACATGAAAAGCTTTGTTATGCATTACACCTTCGAATGGTAATTCTTCATTGTTAAAACTGATGCGGTGTCCCTGAAAAACTCGACTCACCATAGCGGCTAGATTATCTCCATCTGTGCCCACAGGTACATAGGTGTCATCCAAAGCTTTCATCAAAGCATGTCTGTGCTGTTGTGAGCTCATCAACAATGCCCACACTGAGATTTGGGCAGGTACTTTCTCCAGATGCTTTACTATAGAATACTCTTTTGGCTGCATTTTCTACCAAAACTCTTCAGCCTCAGCTTCATTGATCGGTCTCTTTTGTTGATCTTTCTTATTCTATACTTGAGACAATTCTTCTGGGGTATAGCACCTACCAGACCGCGTCATTCCCTGAGTTGCTGCAGTCTTGATCACGAACTTCTTTTGGTTAGGAATTTATTTTGGCACCAAAGCAACAACCTTTTGAGGTGTCAAAATCACAAAATTTGATTTCTCCTTTATGCTCAGTGAAGCCACAGCCATTTCAAGGCTGTTAGTATAGGTTGGGACTATGGCCTTTGTTACACACCAATCTTCTTCCATCTCAATCATGTTAATATTAACCCCTCCATGATTCGGCAAAGGATTACTATTGACATTAGGGGCGGCGGTTTAGAGAGTAACGACCTCAGATCAATCAAATCTTGAATCTTGTGTTTCAGATTGACACAAGTTTCAGTATCATGCCCAACACTATTAGAATGATACACACATGTTTTGTCAGCTCTGAAGAATTTAGAGCTTGTATCAGCCGGTTTAGGTGCAATAGGGTGAATAATGCCTGCGTCTCTCAATCTTTTGAACAACTTAGTCCGACTCTCCACTAGAGGAGTAAAATTCCTGGCGGGCCTATTTTCAAAATTAGGTTGGGAAAGGTTGTAGTTATTTTGCGGGGGCGGTGGCACATGGCGATAACTCGGACGATTTTGGCAGGAAGGTGCAGGAGTTTGGAATCTTGGGTACATTTGGGTCTGGTAACTTGGTTGTGGAGCTTGGTAGTTTGGCGGGGTGTTTTGGTAATGTGGAGTTGGGTAATTGGAGGGTGGATTTTGATAATTTTGAAATGGGACTTGGTAATTCGGGTATGGGATTTGGTAACTGGAGGGTGGGGTTTGGTGATTCGGTTGAGTGTAGTAAACTTGAGGTGAATTTTGTGGATATCGTGGATAGGTCTTGAAAGGTGTAGATTTTCCTAGCTTGCTGTTGGCGAACCTCTTCCCTTCAGGTGTGTAGGAGATGGTAGATACATCCTCTCGCTTCTTCTTAAACAATCCCGAAGACCAAGTTGAGGAGGCTACACGGGCTACCTTTCCGGTCTTGAGCCCATCCTCGATAGCCTCTCCTACTTTGACTATCTCAGCAAATTTTGCTCCAACGAGCAACATCAATCTTTCGTAGTATTCGGGCTCTTGCATGCGTACAAATACTTCCACGATTTCTTTCTCTATCATGGGAGGTCAAACTCTGGCGGCCTCTTTCCTCCACCTATATGCATACTCACGATAACTTTCAATAGATTTCTGCTTGATCTTCTCCAAAGAATATCGATCGGGAACGATCTCCATATTATACGCAAACCTCTCGATAAAATCTTTGGCCAGAGCATTCCAATTGGACCATTGTTTTATTTCTTGGGCGCTGAACCATTCCAGAGCCTCTCCGCTTAAACTTCGGCTAAAGAGTCATATTAGCAAAACTTCGTTCTTCCCAACTCCTACTAGTTGATCACAATACGCCCTCAGATGAGCCAAAGGATTTCCGGTTCCTCCGAAAGTATCAAATTTTGGCACTTTGAACCCCTCGGGAAGGTCTAAATTCGGATGGATACACAAATCTTCATAATTTAATCCTGCAACATCCGGAGTGTAATGAAACTCCTTCATATCTTTCATGATCTCCTCTTACATATTCCACTTGGTTGTCTCTTCCTTTGCCTTCCACTCCCTTTCCTGTTCCTCATAGTGATCAAGTTCGGAACCATTGGCATAGGGTTCATTTGGAATTGGGATTTGGAAAGCTGTCTTTTGAGGCAAGGGAGGGATGAATGGGGAATTTTGTGTGTTTTGAAGAGCTTGGTAATTTTGGGGACATGTCTGCCGGTTTGTATGTTGGTTTTGATGATGGGAAAAGGTCTGTGGATTGTTAATATTTTGGTTTTGTGGGGGAGGATGAACTTGAGGGCTGGTATTTTGTGGGGGATGAGAGGTCGGAGGGTGGGTACTTTGAGGGTGAGGGGGCGCTTGGTAGGAAGCAGAGGCATGATGAAGATTCGTAGCAGCGAGGTCAACAATGAATGTGTTTTGAGTGAGGTACAAGGATGGGTTTTGAACGTGTTCCGTACTTGAATTTGGAGAAGGGAAGTGGAATGGAGGCCTTCCTTCGCTTGGAACCGGTGTGTTGGCGGTGATAGCCAAATTTGACAACTCTCAATTTTTTTGTATCTCAACTCTCATCTCAGCAATTTGTTGCACCAATTGTGCAATCATCTCATTTTGTTCAGCGACGACAGG
Source organism: Solanum dulcamara (assembly GCF_947179165.1). Taxonomy (NCBI): domain Eukaryota; kingdom Viridiplantae; phylum Streptophyta; class Magnoliopsida; order Solanales; family Solanaceae; genus Solanum; species Solanum dulcamara. The sequence goes on along the minus strand of NC_077248.1, from coordinate 62,850,008 downwards.
GTCTGTCACAACAATATCCGTCAAACCAGTGTTGTCATTATTGCCAGTCATTTTCCTTTTCTGTACTAACAGATTTTGATCGGGGAAGGAATTTTTGGAAGCCTTTGACCTCGTGAAATAAGGGTACTCAGCCAATTTATCAACACAGATCAATTTTAAATACCTGGATAAGAGAAGAACAACTCAAAAACAAACATGTTATTCTTTGTTCATAACATGTAATGCACAATATCACATATAATGAGACAAATAAATACATAAGACACATAAACAGTTATTGCGCATCCTAAACAAATATAGGTTGCCTTTTTATGCCAAAGGGTAGGCCTAGAAGATTTGAAAGATGTATGTGAACATTTAAACCATTCTATTACCCCGAGATACAAAAGAGGGCAATAATAAAAATGGGATTTTTAAAAAGGTATACAAAATCAAAAGAGGCCCACGCAGGGGTCATCTCAGAAAAGTGCAACAAAAGTAAAATACGTAAAGGCAAACCCACGCAGGGGTAAACAATTGAAAATACATGGAACAAAACCCACGCAGGGGTGAAACTACCGAGGTGTTCCCGATGGTCCTTCTTCTCCTCGGCTCCTCTTCGTTTGACCCATGGCTTGACGAAGCGTATACTGAGCCATTAACCAATAACCATCATACCAACGCCCCTTTTCCTCCCAAGTTTGAGACCTTGTGCTCTCTTTCCACATTTCCATCCAAGTATCCAAATCTCTAAGATTGCCTCTTAAGTCTTCTAATTCTTGTGTTAGGCTTTCTATAGTGTGTTGCTGGATTTCTATGGTATGTGTGTCCTCTTTTTGTTTTTGGAGGAACGCCTTGTGCATTTCCCGTGTTTCATTCTTGACTTGTTCGAATTCAATCTTTGCTTCTGACTCTTTATCTTCGATACTGCAATAGATGTTTGGAACTGAAAATGAAAGACCTTGCACGTTGTTGCTTAGCCAAGTTTTGTATCCTTCTACCTATCCGGCTTTGAATTGATTTTCAGCAAGAGTACCTTCAACCAATTTGGGGGGATTATTCCATTCTCTCAATATATTTCCCACATTTGGGATTTTTTCATCTCCATGGTCAAACACATAATACTGGATACCTTGTTGGAGGTATGGTCTGCTTTCTCCCAAATTGCCTCATAACCCTGATAGGTGCATATGGACGAATGCCTCGGATACCCGGGAGCGGCAAAAATGGATGCTTATGGCCTCGTATCATGATTTCCTTTGAAATGAACCTGCTGAACATCCATTGTATGTCATTATCTTTTAACCCGTAGAATATTCGAGCCCATTATGTTTTGGTTCTTCTTCTATTGAGATCCCCCCAATATAGCTCATGTTTAAAACCTAAGAGATGGTCCCTATTGTCTAGAATAGTGAGCTCTTGAGTTCCTTCTACCTTGAGTAAATGACTCATTATCCACCATTGGAGGAGCATATTACATCCTTGAAAGTAATGATGCCCGTTCCTGCACCTTCCCAAGGCGCGGTATACGTCAGCTAAGATAGTAGGTGCAAGTGGGTAATAATTTACTACTCCTTGACTAATAAGTCCATGGAAGGCGGTGTGAGCAAACATGATAATCCTAGTGTTGATAGAAAGGCTCGGGCCCTGAGGAAATACCATGTTTCCTAACAGTGCGATGGCAAACGCTAGCGGTCGTGTCTCATCCCATTCTTTATATGACTGGAAATCCTGATTAAAAGTTATGTAAAATTTTGTATGTCCAAATCGATTGTACAGATCCCTGAAAGAAATGCTTGATCCATGCACCTAATCAGCTCGATCCCTTTTCAACTTGAGGAATTTTATAATATCTTCAGCAGTTGGCTTATTGGGAATCAAAATGTTCTCTTCTTTTTTGACCCTTCTCTTTAATCCTGTGCCGACGATGTCTATAGCATCTCGAATTTCCTCAATTGTTGGGGTGATTTCTACAGTCCCAAAACGAAATACCATTTTTTCATTATCCCAGTATCCGGTGAGGGCTTCGATCAATTCAGGCCAAGCGGGCATTTCCAAGAGTGATAGCAATAGCCCCATATGCCGATTAAGCGTCTTTTTGTGATCTCTATTGAGATTGTTCCACCACATTTTGAGATTCAAAGGCGCTTCTATGACCATGTCAAATTTGAGAGAATTAGCCATACCTACAAAACAAGATACTGTTAGCACCCCCGCCCCCATGGCTAATAGTTTGGTTGCGCACATACATCTTTCAAAATGTCACATAAGAATGATATGTCTTCAGGTTATGGACCTTTAGACACGATTTGGCGGTTTGCTAATGGACTTAATACACCTTGGGTATTAAGACATCTTAAGCTGATGCTTAAATAGGGATTTGGTTTCGCTCTATGCTAGGTAGACTAGAGTGGGTGTTAAAAAGAGACTGGATACCCGAGTCGGACAAACTGCGGGCAGAATATAATAAACGGCGTTGGACGACCACAAACCAACTACCCATTTATTAATTCAAGAAGTAATGGTTATTTTTTGAAGGAACAGCCGCAGGTGACTACGTAACCGCCCTTAATCCTAATGCAAACTATTTGCCATTTGGCGGAATTAATGCATGTGATGACAATTCAATAATTATAATTTTAAACATATAAGGCGCAAATAAAGAAAGCAAATTATAATTTAAACATTTAAGGCGCAAATAAAAATGAATTACTAATTATTACATTCCCGAATAGTTAGTCAAGTAGGTTAGTCAAATCTAATGGTTAAAACCTAATTTAAGTCCCCAGCGGAGTCGCCATTTCTGTCATGTCGAAAAATGGACGGGAGTTTAAATTAATTTCAACTTTTTAGAGAAAAAATCAATTTTAATAAAATGGGAAGCATCCTACTTTAACGGTTCCATCCCCTCCTACGTTTGGCGACGTAGTTTATTGGTTCGAGTATGGACTATACTCTTACCCAATTCGGTGCTCGATACTCCTCCGAAGACTCAATATGCTCATATCTATCAAGTGAGTAAAATACTTAAAATACTCATTTAGTCTCATTGGACTCTTTCAAATCAACTCATTTAGTCTCATTGGACTCTTTTCAAAATTCAAATCAAATCTGGCCTCATTGGACCTTCTTTCAAATCGACTCATCTCAAATCATCAAACTCTTCTCTTTAAATTGATACCATCTCAACTCAATGGATGTAGAAAATATTATATGCATTTAAAATATAATTCCAACTCCTCAACTCTACCTCAAAATAGACATTTTTATGTAAAAATGTTCAACTTATTTATACTCAAAATACTCATGTTCAAAATAATTAAAAGACTTTTCAAACTCAACTCATGCTTAAACTCTTTTTAAATCATAGATGAAACTAATAATTCTTTAGACTCAAAATAGTGTGTAAATAGTTTATGCAAAAAGGTTCACAAATAATTTATTTAAAGCTCCTCCTCAAAAGATCATTTGTTTTCAAAATATTCATAAGACTCCAATCAACTCAAATTATGCAAATCACATACCACATAATCACATTAGACTCCAATCCACTTCATCACACAACATCCTCATTAACATAGCCTCTTCATTCACATTATCGTCAAATATCATCATTCACATTGTCATCATCACATCATCATCATATATCATCATTCACATCATCATCAAAAATTATCATCATATCATTGTCAAATATCATCATCACATCAATCGCCAAACATCTACTTCAAAATCCTTATTTTAGTCCTATGTTCAATTTATGGAAGCAAAAGGACATTCTTAACTATCCAATTCATTCTTTTCATTCCAATCAATACACATATACACAAAACCATCCATCTCAACTCAAGACAAATTATGACCAAAGAAATCTCATCTTGGATCATGTGAATAAAACATGAATCCATACTCTCAACAAAACTCAACTCAAGAATATCATCAACATCTATAAATCTATATACAAAGATACATTTGTAGTCAATAATATGAAAGATAACTATTTAGTAACTCAAGTCATTAAAATCATCAACCAACCAATAGTATCTAAAAACATTCTATAGTTTAGGAAAACTTTCAAGAAAACCTTCTTAGAAGGTTCAACTCTTTCACAACTCCTATCCAACACATCTATGGGCATATGGAAGAACTCAATCCATATTTTAGGTTAGCCTTACATAGCTTGTAAAGATTTGAAGAAAACCTTGTTGTTGGGTCTTCAATGGAGAGCTCGAATCTTGATGCTCTTGGAACTCTTCTTGTTGGAAATGGAGAAGAAGAAGAAGAAGAGAGAGGGATTTCTAAGGCTTTTCTAGAGAAAGAGTGGGGCTGAAAATTGTGATTCCAAAATGGACTAGGGTGATACATATATAATTTGGGTAAGTTTCCAAATTGCCCCTTCTCAAAAAGTTATGAAAATAGGCTAAAATGCTCCTAGCGCGATAGTGGCACGTCGAGCCATTGCAGCGCAAGACCGATTATGCCTAAAACCTGCACATCTTATAGTGGCGCGCCGCGCCAAGGACCAAACTACTGAGGCACATTCTTGGCGCGATAGTGGCGCGTCGTGCCCTTACAGCGCCAAGGCCATATTTTCTAGGTTCTGGAAATTGGCTTGAAAAACCCTGCACACCTCGTAGTGGCGCGCCGCACCAGGGGCCAAACTACTGAGGCATGTTTTTGGTGCGATAGTGGCGCGTCGCGCCACTGTAGCGCCAAGCCCAGTTTTCCAGCAGTTGCAACCTAGGCTTGAAATTCCTACAGTACTAGTCTGTAGTAAAATGGCCATAACGTTTGACTCCAAACTCCAAAAATTGCAAATCTTAGTGGCGTTGGAAAGAAGACTCAAATACCTTTAATTTGGTAGGTCGTGGGACACCCAGTTCTTTATATCCTAGGAGATGTGGTCATTTGAAGTTGACCCTTATACTAACTCATCCGAAAACTTAATCGATTGGAGTTCTTTGGACTCGACTTGGTGTTAGAGATCCCTTATGACCCCTAAACACATCTAACACACTTCAAATACTTAGAAATTAATCCTAACTCATGTATAAAATTACAAGTCCTCCGATCCGAATCTAGCCACACGTGAAGAAATGTTCGAGTCTTTGCGAAAACATTTCCGGGGTATCACACTCTACATTCCATGTACTGACGTCATTCGACCTTCATCATTTTATGATGCAAATATAGGTGTTAGAGATCCTAAACAGGCACATCGTTGAAGATCATTACTTTTTAGTTATTTGGGGAGTCCTTCTTATATTCAGAGGAACTTGTAACAACCCCTAAAATGTTGTATGTCGGTATTTCAATTCTCGATGAAAATAATACAGCCTCTGCAGTTTTGGCATAACTTTTCATAGGTTGGTCCAAATTTAGTGATTCAAATTTCTAGGTAACCAAAACATCCTTACCTACAACTTTCATGAAGAACATATCTTAAGATTCAGAGTATAAGTAGGTCAAATAAATTAATCTTTGCAAGATATAGTACTGTAACGGAATTGAGTATTTATAGAAGCAAATTCATATCTCACTGTAGGTTGCTCCAAATTGGTTGATTCTTAAACGATATGAAACTAGACTTCCATATCTACAATTCTTATGAAGACACCAAATCCTAATAAGGAATTTATCTTATTCAAACGCAGCTCCGAAAAAGAGTATTCTGTTAAAAATAACTCATCTTACCTACCATGGAAAGATCTAGATACATTTGACATCATTCATGACATAAATTGTCCTCCATTTAACATCATCCATGACATCAATATATTCTATTAAATTTTCAGATTTTTCTTTATAATTATTTTATTTATTGTTAGGTCCCTCTTTCCCACCTATAAATACCCACCTTATTTCCTTATTTTATTCATCAAGCTTTCTTAAGCATTTCTTCTCTCTATATACTTCTTCTCAAATATAGTTCTAGTTTTAGTAGTATAAAAATACTACTCCGGTGATTCTTATACTCCGGGTAGTACACAAAATGCTCCGGCGAGAAGAAAAGGCTAGGGGTCCAAGAGTGTTCCAATTCGGAGTAAACCTTCGGATTTAAGGTATGTAAGGCTTTCATAGCATTGGATTGAGTTCGTCCATGCGCCCAATATTTAAATTCATTATAATTGAGTTATAGTTGAGTTTTATCCAAATCTTGAATTATAAATAAAATAATTCTTCTTCTATTGAGTTTGATATATTTATGCATTAATATTATTATTATTCTTATCTCTCATATTATTAGAATTATTGTTCATGGCTACTTTCCCATGAATCCTAATTGATTTGATATTCATGAATATTTTTACACATGTTTTGAGTAAAGATGTTGGCTTTTTATTATTTTCATTGATAAAAAGAGAGTTATATGAATTAATACTATATATGTATTTTATTGAGTTTTGAAAGAGCAAAAGAGTTGAATTTGAATGAATTTGAGAAAATGATATTTTGAGCAAGATGTTTTGATGAGATGTAAATGATGTTTTTGGAAGTATAATGATTGATGAACATGAAATGAGATGAGTTTGATGATTTAAATTAAATTCCAATGAGACTAGATGATGAGTTTAATATGAGCACATATTTTGGGAGTAGTATTGAGCACCAAGTTGGGTAAGAGTTTAATTGACTCAAACCCCAGAACTACGTAGCCAGCGTAGGATGGAGGCTATGCCTCTTAAGTCCCAAAAAAAGGACTTTGATGAGTGGATCCAAGATGGTGATGTCCTTTACCCTGGCAAGGTATTGGATGGATGTGGCAACGACATCGCTTCGTTGTATCATCGCTAGCTCATAAGTGATGGTTGTCGGTTAGAGAAACTCCCAACTGAGTAAGCAATTCTTATTACTATTATTTTTATTATTATATTTTAAACTTGCATTACATATTGATGTTGAGATGATGTTGAGTTCTGAGCTGAGTTTTATTGAGAGGAGTATCTTGATATCTGTCCTTACCTTCCTGCCATTTTACATACTCGTACATTCCATGTACTGACGTCATTCGACCTGCATCGTTTTATGATGCAGATACAGGTGTTAGAGATCCTCAACAGGCGCATCGTTGAAGATCATTTCTTTTCGGCTATTTGGTGAGTCTTTCTTGTATTCGAAGAAACTCCTTATCCTTTTATTAGTGTTGAGTGTGATGTTTCTTTTGAGGTAGCCATGGACATGTCATTGGCACTATCTAAGAGTATTAGAGGCTTCATAGACAGATTTTAATGATGTAATTGGAGTAGTTCTCTTTTGAAATTACTTCTTCTAAAAACTTCTTCTTTCATGAGATATTGTTAATGGAGAGCCCATATAAGTATTCTTATTAAGTCTTCCGTTGATGAACAAATAAGTGATGAGACCAAGTGGTTCTCTGAGTGTCACGACCCAAGCCTAGGGCCTAGATGTGACATGGCGAATGAGGAACCCGAAAGTACCTCAAACAAGCCTCTTAGCATTCTTTTAGCCTTTCATAGGTAATGATGATAAATAGACAAGCGGAAATCATAATAATAAATCTTCAACTTACATATGTCCAACAATACCTCTAACTATTAGATTTAATGGGGCTAAGACAAGTTCCTAGCTCACCCTCAATCATAATAGAAGAAATGCCATAATAAAATATCTTAACATATCATAAGCTAGAAAGACAAAGGAGTATTGTTCCCGGAACATGGGAACTCACCAAAAGTAGTCTTCAATGGAATATCAACTAGCCACGTGGAGGAGAATGAGGAGGAGCATCGATCCCTACATGGTGATATCATGTAGGCAAAAGAGTATGCGTTAGTACTTTGAATGTACTAAGTATGTAAGGATGCATGAATATTGAGAAAATATTATAACATTTATATAATATGGAACATAATGTAATACATGCATAATAAATCATATGGATATCCTTTAAAACATTCATTTTGTGGGAAGCTAACCATAACCGACATTTAAGACCATGCGAGCTATTACATGGAATCCAACATAACCCCCTACGTTGGCCGGGGAGACTACTTGCCAGGTAGAACTCCGTCAACTTCATTCATTTCTTTAACTTTAACTTTAAGGGCTATTTATGGATCCATTAGCCTAAGCCTACAAGGGCTCCTATGTTGGCACATAGTTAATGAGACAAGGGGTTGCTACTAGAATTCCCTTACCGAATCCCACTTCAATGCCTCATTCGGTGCTAAGTCAATCCCACGGAATAGTTTAATACTTCAAAATATAGCATATAACTTGAGAATTCAAACATCATATTCGGTAGAATAGCTCATTAAAAGATTTGATAATTCAAATATGCAAGAATTGTCCTTATTGCATAAAGAATCCATGATTCATATCATTTCATCATTCTTTCATTTCATAAGACTCCCTTTTTGATCATAGATATTACTTTCATAAATATTTATTTGGAGTCAAAGCTTTCAAGTCAAACTTTATTAAAAACATAGTAAAACTAGGTGGGTTCAAATCACTTCAACTTGCAAATATGTATGTAAATAAATATACATAAATACTTTGAAATCCATTAATTAAAAATCATGCTTTAAACAACCCACCATGAATTTCAAGAACCTTTAAATAGATAAATAAAAGAATTACTTGTAAACCATCAATTCATACATATGAAATTATGTTGCATCAAAATAGAGCAATAATCATTAGTTTAACTATGATTCATACTATTAAGTAAAATTAGGAATTACCATAAGAAAATATTACTTGAAATCAAGAGACTTAATCGAAAGAGTTTTTGGACTACATGGGTGGAAGAACCCATAGATAAATACCCACATAACTTAGAGTAAAACTTAAAGAAAATAAATATACTTTATCATATAATCAAAATAATTTAGGCATGAGAGTGGAAGGAAACTCTCATTGAAACCTTACATACCTGGAAACCGAAGCTTTAGTTGGTACCGGAAGACTTAATGACCACTCTTGAGTCCTAGCTTTTCTCCTTGCCGGAACGTTTTGTGTACTACCCGGAATATATGAATTACCGGAATAGTATTTCTTCACTACTAAGAACTAAAACTATATTTGAGAATGTGTAAAGAAGTGTATAGAGAGAAGATTTGCTTGAGAAAGCTTGATAAATAAAATGAGGAAATAAGGTGGGTATTTATAGGTGGGAAAGAGGACCTAACAATAAATAAAATAATTATAAATAAAAATCTGAAAATTTAGTGGAATATATTGATGTCATGGATGATGTTAAATGGAGGACAATTTATGTCATGAGTGATGTCAAATGTATCTAGATCTTTCTATGGTAGGTGAAATGAGTTATCTTTGACAGAATACTCTTTTTGGGAGCTATGTTTGAATAAGATAAATTCCTTATTAGGATTTGGTGTCTTTATAAGAATTGTAGATATGGAAGTCTAGTTTCATATTATTTAAGAATCAACTAATTTGGATAAACCTACAGTGAGATATGATTTTTCTTCTATAAACACTCATTTCCGTCACAGCATCCTACCTTACAAAGATTAATTTATTTGACCTACTTAACCTCCGAATCTTAAAATATGGTCTTCATAAAAGTTGTAGGTAATGATCTTGTGGTTACTCAGAAATTTGAATCACTCAATTTGGATATTCCTATGAAAAGTTATGACCAAAATACAGAGGCTGTATCATGTTTAGGTAAAAATTAAAACATCGTATACAACGTTTTTAGGGGATGTTACACTAAGAGGCCAGAGATGGTTTCTGAGTGCCGGTCACGCCTAGGGTACCCTCTCGGGGTGTGACAGAACTCTTTATCCTTTTATTATTGTTGAGTATTATGTTTCTTTTGAGGTATCAATGAACATGTCATTGGCACCGTCTGATAGTGTTAGAGGCTTCATAGACAGAGTTTGATGATGTAATTGGAGTAGTTCTCCTTTGAAACTACTTCTTCTAAAGATTATTTCTTCAATTTGATGTTGATGATTGCGAGCCCAATAAGTATTCTTATTTTCACTTAAGTCTTCCGCTGATGAACGAATGAATGATGAGACCAAGTGGTTCTCTCGGAGGCCAGAGATGGTTTCTGAGTACCAATCACTCCTAGGATATCCTCTCGGGGTGTAACAGGAGACCTACAGCTCACTGAAATTGCCGACGGTTATTAAAAGGTGATGTTTCTCAATCTTTCAACCTAATAATATTCTTATAGGTAGAGATACTCTCAAAATTCCAAATTCTCCTTCTCCCAAAGATCAAGAATTTCAAGAAATGGATTTCTTCAATATTGGGAGATCTAAAGACTCCAAGTTCAAGATCTCCTTCACAAATGCATAGATTAGTTTCTTAACTTCAAGCTATAAGGTTCCAAACCCAACACTTTTATCCAATAACTCCTATGATTCAGGTATGTAAGGTTGCTCATAACATGGATTGAATTCACTCATGTCCCTACATCTTCTTTGAGTTGAATGTTCATATGAATTGAGTTTTCTTGGTCGATCTATGTCCTAATGAGTTTTTACATCTACTAACTTGATTTTGTTATGTTGATGAGTTGAGGAATTAATAAATGCTTCATGTCTTCGTCCCCATGAACCCGAGTTGATTCCTGTATTAGAATATTCTTATATTATGGTTGGGCTTAAGAGTTGATTGGTATGAGTTGTTATACATATTTTTGTTATAATCTTAAATATTTTGAGTCTCCTTAATTATTGATTTGGAGTCTTGATGAGTCATAATTTAGCCCCAAAAGATTGGCTGAATGAATGGAGAAATGATTGGATAGGATTAAATATTGTCATAAATGCATATCTAAACTACTCTTGAAAAATGTGATTGTGATTGATTGGATATTATGATCGATCGAGAGATTTGATTGTGATAGAATTGATGAATTGATAAGGGTCCAAATGAGACTTGTCGAAACGACTAGATTGAACTGATTGGATAGAGTTTTATGAGCATTAAGTCTTGGGAGGAGTATCGAGCACCGAATTGGATAAGAGTAAGTAATAACTCGAACCCAATAACTACGTCGCCAAATGAAGGAGAGGATTAAACCGTTAAATTCGGATGTTTCCCAAATTATTGTCCTGACATGATAGGACTTGATTGGTTATGGATCTATGATTGTTGATTCGTTCCTACCCTATGAAGGTATGAACAGACGTGGCAACAACGTTGGTTTGTTGTACTATCACCGGCTTATAAGTGATAGTTGTCGAATAAGAGAAACTCCCATATAGGTCTTGATAGTACTCTAAGTCGGATTTGGAATGGATTGGATTGGATTGTATATGATTGGTCTTGTCTAAATCATATTCTTTTTTTACACTTAGGACATCTTGATTGAATTGTTTCTTCTTCTGAGTTGATTTGATTCTACCTTGATGCATGTTTCAATTTGCCATTTTACATACTCGTACATTCCACGTACTGACATTCATTTGGGCCTGCATAGTTTCATGATGCAGAGACAGGTACTAGAGATCATCAACAGGCGCACCATTGAGGATCTATTCTCTTCCAGCTAGTTGGTGAGTCCTCCTTATTTTCGGAGGATACCGCAGTTATCTTTTTAGATTTGAGTTAGCTTTCCTTTATTTGATTTATGGTAGCCATGAACCTGTCATTGACACTTCTTATATTGCTGATAGAGGCTTCATGGACTAGAGTGTTGATGATGTTGATTTGTTTCATTTTGACTAGTTTCATTCTTACTAGTTGTTGATTGGATAGATTGTTCGCCTTTGTCCTTATTTATGAATAGTATTTTTGTGAGTTGAGTCTTCAGCTAATAGAATGGGATTGAATGAATGTGTGATTGGATCAAGTGGTTCACTTGGGGACCAGCAATGGTCTTCGAGTGTCGGCTACGTCTAGGGTACCCTTTCGGGGCGTGATAGTTTTCTTGTTGGATAAACCAAAAACCAAATAGTTAAGGATCAAAAAGCGATAAATCAAAAACTAATAAAAAATATCTTATTGGATTGGTTATTGATTTGGTGTATTTAAAAATTAAAAATCGATAAACCGAATTGATAATGAACTGAACCAACCGATGGACACCCCTAAGGTCGGATCCTAAATTAGTCGTTAGTGTCAAGTGTTGAGGTCGAGTCCCGATTCAAAAGTCGAGTCCTGGATCGGAAATTATGGTCATGTTCGATTTGGAAGTTGGGTCCTAGGTTGAGAGTTGGGTCTCGAGTCAGGTCGGTTCCCACTTCAAAAGTTGAGTTCCATATTGGGTATCGGGGTCAGTCCTGACTTAGATGTCGGATCTCGATTTGGACTTCGGATCCTGGGTGAGGGAGTCAAAAGTCATGTCTCAAGTTGAGTGTCGGAGTTGGATCTCAATTAATCGTCAAGGTCGTGTCTAGATTCGAATGTCGAGGTGAGAGTTTTTCATAGAAAACATTTTCCTACATCTAATTTTACCCCTTAATTATTGATATGGTGGTGAGTTATAATATCTCTCTAAGTGTTTTTTTATCTTAAAATTTTTTCGTTATTTTTAAAAATTTTATACGTAATAATATAATAATTTATTCTTATATATATATGTAACGCAATACATACGTGCAAAGTACGTACACTTAACTAGTATGTATGTGTGTGTGTATATATATATATCCTTTTCTGCCGGGGCTATTGGAGTCGTTTCCCAGGTCGTTACGGGCGCTACTATGGAAGAATCCAAGAAAATTCGACCCGGACCCCCGGCACCTAAAACATTTTGGGCTAACACAAACGAAAAACTGGCATAATCGTCTAATTTCTACTGCGTCGCCAATAAAATGCTCTTAAACCCCTCTAAACCCCCGCCGGGGCTATTGGAGTCATTCTCCAAGTCGTTTCGGATGCTACTATCGAACAAATGGTGCATATTTATTCTTTTCGTTAAAAGACGTATATTTACTTTTTTTAAAAGGACAGTCTGGTGCACTAAATCTCTTGCTAATGCGCTAGACCTATATTTACTGAATTAAAAAAATAATCTAAAACTGATTTAATTCCAAAAATGTCACATATGTTACTTTAAAAGATTGTCTCACCCATTTTATCTATTCCTCCAAATCTGACCAACATGAAAATAACCCAAACCCTTTTCTACCCAGTTATAAAATGAGTTTGGATGAGGTCTGAATATGGGAGAGATTGAGTTTTCTTAGGTAGATCAGGTCTGGTGCAGGTTTAAAGGGGTAAAAAAAATTGGTGAGATAATTTTTTAAAGTCATGTGACATGTATTTGTTAAATTAAAAAACAATTTTAGAATTTTTTTAAAAAATTTAATCTGTTAACGAAAAGGATAAATATACATCATTTGTTAGATGAAAAAAGTATTTATGTATTATTTGTTAAACAAAGAAAATATACATACATTAATTTATTTAATAAAAAATATATAACGCTCTAAATCATAAAATTAAAGGATATATTAGCCCATTTTTCCATTAAAAAAATGACATGTGGAGTGTCAAAAAAGTCAAAAGTGTGATTAAAAAAAGCAATACTATATAAAATTTATGGAGAGGAATATTTCTAAAACATTAGTTCTTTATTTAAATATTCTCTGTCATTATACATGTTCTTTGTAAAGTTTACCTCTCAACCTTTCTTTTTTAGTGGTTGGCCACATCTCTATTTCTCACATTCTTTTTTTTTTCCTTTTCTTTATTATCTCTTTCTTCCTCCCCGGAATATCTATACAAAACTATCCATTCAAAATTAGAAAAAGAAGAAGAAAATAACACCATTTGTTTTCTTTCAACTCTCACATTTTGTTTATTTATTTTTGATGGATCAACTAGCTTGATTTTACCCCTAATTTGTTTTTATTTTTTTCATGAATGCTTATCACATTTATATATCAAAATTATTTGGAAGAAGGTAATGGAAAATGCAAGGCCAAGGGAAGGAGAATTAGCTTTCTTTTTTCCTTTCACATCTTTTTGCATGGTATCACCGTCGCTCTAATAAGGTATTACACTCTTATTGAGAGACAGATTCATAATTTAATTTTTAGAATTTCTATATATAATATATTTATGGTTTAAATAAAACATTATTGGTTAGGCTAGGGAATGATTGAAACTTTTTTTTTCTAGATTTTTGAAAATTGTATAATTTTTATAATATGTTCTATTTGTTTGCCTTTTTGGTTAGGCTAGGGAATGATTTGTTGACATAATGTGGTGCTTACCTATTTGCTTTGTTTAATTATGATCACAGGTTTTTTGGCTTGGGTTTTATAGTTTCTTCCATGGGAAACAAGATGAAGGGGATCATCAAAGGATTCAAATATATGTTTAATAATTTTGGTAATGCCTAAAGATTTTATGTTTTTGAGGTTTATGTTATTTGGATTTTTAAAAATATTGTCGAATATGTATTGGATAATTTAAAAGTACACAATAATTCAACACATACTTAATAATATTTTTAAAAAATTCGAACAGACGCTAACGATGAAAATTGACTTGTGATTAAGCAGCCGTGAAGGAGAGGGAGTTGGAGATTGGATGTCCGACTGATGTTAAACATGTGGCACATATTGGTTGGGATGGCCAATCTGGCAATGCACCAAGTTGGGTATGTTCTAATTTTCCCATCATGTTAATTTGGTCCACAAATATGCATCTTACCCTAGGCAATTTCATCATTTTGTACTAAACTTTTGTCAAGTGTAAAAATTATTAATCTTTTATATAGTTTTAGATAATTTTTATATCATGAACTAATTTTTGAAATTAAGTTAATTTCAGTATATGTAGAATTTACTAAATATGTTAGTAGAGATAGACTCGTCCTTATTTATGATTTAGCCAATGTTAGACTTTTTTTGTCAAAGCTTTAGGTGACCATCATTGGACATGCAGGTAAGAGTGGAGCTACAGTCCTACTTATGAATTTGGCAAATTTTGATTGTTTTTGTAAAAATTCTGCATAATTATATTTATGTTTAGAAATTTACTTAAAATGTATAATAATTTTATTCAGAACTCGATAAATTATATTTTTTTAAAATTCAAAACTCATATACTAAAATTTTAAATTCGCCTTTGCGCTTCATAGGCAGGGGTGGATTTATAGCATTATTTATGGTGCTAGCAAATTAAGTATTTTATGTTCATATTTTCTAAAATTGATCTAATATTTTTTGCCGACACCCATGGTTTAAAAGGACTAAATGGTATACTTGGTTGAATGTTGAGTTATTTATCAAGAAGATTAGGAATCAATTTCCACTTAATACTTCTTTTCTCCTCTTTTTTTTGTGGTATGCCCATGTTATAGAAATCCTAGATTCGCCTCTGGACGGAGGTGTTAAGTGTCACTTGAGTGAATGAAAAGTTTTTTCTTTGTATAATCTTAAAAAATATTATATTCACATCCCTGGAGCTAATTTTTACGGTTGAATTAGCCTGATGTTCATTTTTTTAACAAGCTTTTCCCATGGCCTAACAATTTGTTGTTTGGTTTTGGTTGTGCAATTTAGATGAATCAATTCAAGAAAGGGCCTGATTTTGCAGCAGCTTCTATTGGTAATTCTGGTTCTTCCTTATCTCCCTGGACTTCTCAAGGTAATCATTGCTTTTAACAGAACAATTATTGATCAAAATGTGCCTTAAAAAAACTAAGACAAAATTAAAGGTTAAACAGAGAATTTGATGTGTTGTCTTCAATCACATGTGTAGTGTCCTAATCAGACAATGTCTACTAGGGTTTCCTCACTGGTCTAGATGTTGATTGAAAACTAATAAGCTTGTCCTATTTTATGTTTGTATTATTGTTAGGATAAATATATGATTCCATGAGTGACATTTTTTCTTTTTAGTCAGTTTCAGAAAAAATGTTATTCATCCACTATCCCAAAATAAATGTTATTATAGCGAAAAAAAATTGTTCTAAAATAAGTGTCATCTTAAGAATTTAAAGACAAAAAATAATAGTGTTCAATTTTCCGAAGACATTTAGTAATAGGGATAATTTATTAACTACCTATTGTATTTATTGATTTCTTAATGGACGTTATTTTTGTTAAGATGACACTTATTTTGAGATAAAGGGGGTATATTTCTATATTTAGTAACAATATTTAACTTTAAAGTATTTATTTTATCTTTAATGAAATGATTTATGGTCACACCAATATCTATAATTTATTTTATATCACAAATTTCAAAAATAATTCTTAAATTATGTATCCAATTAAATAATATCCATATAAATTAAGACGGAAAAGATATATGTTATTTTTCTCTAAAGTTTTCATTGCTCTAAGATACTTCGCCTCAAGACAGGGGAATGATTTTGGCTCATCCTTCACGAGATGTCTAAATAGGCCATAGAAAGGGACAATTTCTATAGTCTATTTGTCTAAAAAACAAATTATTGGTTGGTAGTATAATATGACCTTTTAACATAAATAGTTACATGCAATTATTTTTCAAATGACTTGATAGTATAATTTCTTTTTTATGCTATTAGTATCCTAAAGTTAAAATTCATTTATTTTGCATTGATTATTTGTTTGAAATTAAAGGAGTTGGAGAGTCAAATGGAACGCAATCAACATCTGAGATAAACAAGGACGGACCGACAAATAAGGAGGCTAATGTTAAGAAACAGAGGAGGAGGAAGTCAACAAAATCTAGTTCATCATCAAGAGCAGCCAAATCAAAGGCTAAATATGTAGAAGGACAATCCAAACAAAGAAATATAGAAGTGGCTTAATGTTAAAACCAAAAAAAAAATGGATTTTCATTCTTCTATCGAAGATTTTTGAACTCTGAAAAGGCATTGTAAATTGTCTTAGAAGGAATACATTGTAAATGTGAGTGAGAAATACAGAAGAAAAAGGGGCTACAGATGTGAAACAAAAATGTAGAATCTAAATTCTAAATGGACAAACATGCTTTTGGGAAAATTTCAATTCATCACTTTTTTATATTAAATTTCATTTCCTCTTATTTTGATTAGGATGAGGAAATGATATATTGTAGATTTGTAGAGTTGCATCATTTAGTTGTGCTACTTATTGTGCTATTTCTAATAATTTCAAAATAAGAAAAATTACGTGGGAAATTTACTTTAAGATTAAAATTACCACTAATACTTGTATTAATACTTATCTAGTAATATGAATACCGAATTATTACCAATTATATTTACAGAATTTATCTAGCGGAAACAATGTATTTTTTTAATATATATAAATAGTACAATAACAACCCAGTGAAATTTCACAATGTGGAGTCTGGAGAGGGAAAGTGTACGCAGATCTTACTCCTATCAAGGTAGGACGACTGTTTTCGAGAGACTCTCAGCTCAATAGAAGCATAAAAGCATTAAATAGTAAATTATATATATATATATATATAGTAAATACCAAAAAAGTCTCATCAAATTTTAAAATATGCAATACAAAAAATCACATTAGACATTAAAAAATAGCAAAAATTACACCTTCAAAAGTTGAACCGGAGTTTTGAAATTACACCCTCTATTCTTTTAGTTTAGGATAGATTCGTCCCATAGTTCTTTGTCATATAAATTAAAAGGGTGCCATTTTATAAATTAGATTAAAATGTAAGATAAAATTTGACCATTTATATAGAGTCTCTCACACTGAGAAGCTGGCCAAAAAGCAGAGATTACAACTTCAAAGCTCAAACTTAATTTTTCACTTGCCGTAAATGTAAATCGTTTCAAGTGAATAATATATCAAAAAAATCAAAGAATAGAGAGGAGCTTATATCTAAAAGTTGGGACCGTTAAGATGAGATTTGAGCTGGATGACTCTTGAAGAGCTTCGAAGCTCGAATTTTAAAATTTAACCTATCGTAAACATAAATTATTTCGAATGAGTAATATATCAAAAGAATCAAAACATCGAAAAACGCTTATATCTAAAATTTGTGACTATTTAGCAGAGATTTGAGCTGGTTGAAATTGAATTTTTTTTACCTCATTGAGTAAGATGAATCGTTGTATTTATACATAGTATAAATATTATATAACTGAGTATATGAATGTATATACATCTCTTATACAGAATTATACATTATATATAATCAATTATACATTGTTTATATAATATAGATACATTACATATACATATGGTCATTTAACTAATAAGTCATCGGTGACCATCTAAAGTTGTTCACATATTTTGACCTGAACATCTTAACTAAGACTTGTACCTATTGAACACATGTACTATTCAAACATGTACCTATTAAATACTTTTTGATGGCAGGGCAGTATAAGGGTAATACACATTTAGAGAGCGCGTGAAGCCAAAAAAATAATTTACAAACCAATCAAAAAATGACATGTCAACATTTAAAAAGTCAAAACTTAAACATAAAAATAAATAAAAAAAAAAAATCCCCAGCAGCCTTCTTCTTCCCCAATTCACAGCAACCTGTTCTTCCCCAATTCCATACCATCCAAATACTTTGCATTTCCTCACCGGCAAATTCCTTCTCACTGTCACTCGCCACATCCCTTTTCTATATATATGTGTGTGTAATGAAATTAAAAATAGACTTTTTTTCTTTTCACATTTTATTTTTTTAATAATTTTTTTCAATTCATATGCCAAATGTCATCATTTAATTTGTCGCTTTGCCATGTCACCGCGAGTGAATTATACTCATTTTACATTTTTAGTTGATTATCAAAAAAATGTTTAAATGGTTCAAATTTAAAGTGGTAGAGGTATTCAATAGGTACAAGTCTTAATTGAGGTGTTCAAATGAAATATGCGGACAACTTTAAGTGGCCGTAGATGACTTAAGCCATTTTTTTTGCTCTGTGGTACAATTATGTAAGATACCCATTAAATAAAGGAAAAATTACTTGATTGAGTGTTTTTTAAAAATTAATTACTGATTTTAGCGATATTTTTTATTTATTACCATTTATAGCAATATATAGCAATATTATGATAAATCTACATTTGTATTAAAAGTGAATTATGCATACAATATAAATGTATTATAAGTGTTTTAAAATATATATTATGTTTGTGTAGTAAGAAACTAACATAATGTATTATAAGTCTATTAAAATATGTAATAAATGTATTATTCAACTATAAAACTTGTATTATATATATTTTATAAATAATTCTCTGCAATATGTATTAAAACTGTATTATAAATGTATTATAAATGTTCAGTGAAATTATTTTTTTATTGCTATAAATGGTAAATATTCTCTTAATATTGTATATTTATGTAAGTTTCCCTTAAATAAAGGCTAGGTTTGTTCGGCTTAGCGGGCTAAACCCATATTAATAGCTCTAGTTACCTAATAACTTAGAGAAAAAATTACGTAGCAACACAAAAATGTGGTATGTATTTTCTGTACATCACTGTAGTTTGAAAGAACGGAAAAGGGCCTAAAATACCTTTGAATTATTGGAAATGGTACAAAAATACCCCTCATCCATCTATTGGACCTAAAATGTCTTTGACATCCACCTTTAGGTCCAAAAATGATATTTTTCTTTAACGAAAAAGGGCATTTAAGGCTCAATAGATGGATGAGGGCATATTTGTACTATTTTCAATAGTTCTAAGACATTTTAGGCCCTTTTAACAGAATTTTAATTAAATAATTTGAATAATTTTTTAAACACGTGGCGGCCATCTATTGGTTATAATTTAATTATTTAAAATTAATTATAAATTAAAATTTATTTAACAGAATTTTAATTAAATAATTTGAATATTTTTTTAAAAAGTGTGGCGGCCATCTATTTTTATAATTTAATTATTTAAAATTAATTATAAATTAAAATTTATTTAACAGAATTTTAATTAAATATTTTTTTAAAATACGTGGCGGCCATCTATTGTTAGAATTTAATTATTTAAAATTAATTATAAATCAAACGTTATTTAACAAAATTTTAATTAAATAATTTCAACAATTTTTTAAACACATGGCGATCATCTATTGGTTACAATTTAATTATTTAAAATTAATTATAAATCAAATTTAATATAATTTTAATTACGAAAAAAGGCCTAAAATATCCTCGAACTATTGAAAATGTTACAAAAATGCCTCTCATCCATCTACTGAGCCTAAAATACTCTTTTTTGTTAAGGAAAATTTCATTTTTGGACCTAAAAGTGGATATCAAGGACATTTTAGGCCCAATACAAAGACGAAGAACATTTTTGTACCATTTTCAATAATTCAAAGACATTTTAGACCCTTTTCCGTTGAAAGAATTATAATTTGTAACTATAATTTGAATTTTATAGCGATTTTCTCTCTCATCTCTTCCTCTCTCCCTCTATCCCTCACATCTCTCCTCTTTGCTCTTTCCTCTTACTGCCCTTTCTCTCACCTCCTTCTTTTTCTTCCAATACAAATAGTAATAGTCAATTATACAAATACAAATATTAATAGTCAATGAATACAAATACAAATGATAACTATCAACTACATATATTTTTTTCAGTGATACAAAATATAAATATACATGGAAACAAATGAATACAAATACCCACAAGGCAAAAAAATACAAATATAAACACACAAGGCAACAAATACAAATACACATGCAACAAATGAATGTTCTCTTTTACTGATATACAAAATACAAACACACATGGAAACATATGCATACAAATATACATGCATACAAATACAATCGGTTACAAAATATAACATTGATACAATTGTATTCGTTGATACAAATTATATTTCGTTATTACACTTGAAATTGATACAATATTGATACAATTGTATTCGCTGATACAATTGTATTAGTGATAAATTATACCGCTAATACAATTGTATTTATTGATACATATACATACTATTTACATATATATAATTATCCAAGAGATATACAAATCCAATTCGCTTCTCTCCTCTCCTCTCTCTACCCCCTATCTCACTCTCCTCTCTCCTTCCTCTCCCAATTTCGCTCGACTCTCTCCTCATTCTAACATGTAGTTACGAATCGTAATTAGAGAAATATTAATTAAGGAGCCTGATTATGTTTCTAGTATTAGTTATTTTTAAATTTCCTCAAAACTCATAAAGAAAACATATCTGCTATGGAAAACCGAATACATTGCATAATCAAATTAATGCATCTGCCTAAACTACTTATATTATCTTGTATCATGTTAAATTTATTTCTAAGTAGTAATTACTTCAAATAAATCATTAACACAACAGAGTTATTATTAGCTCAATAAAGCTTCTCAAAGTAGCTTATCATTGGAAAAGTTGATATATGGCCACTCACAAAAAATAATTACAATTGTTAGCTATATATACAGTAAATATGTATATTATATGTATATATACAATAATATACAAAAATAAGTATATATTTTTCCGCTACCTCTTTTGTAGACGGCTACAAAAGTAAAAAGAAAAAATTACAATCCAATACATTCAAGTGATCTCGTTTACACAATGTATATATTGTGTATACTTATCCTAAATATACACACACTATATTTACAATAGATATACCTATACATAACTTGTATGTATGTTGTGTATATATACCTGGGTCATTTTTGTACATATTTTGTAAACTAATTATCTGAACGATATATATCGGTAAGTATTCCATATAAAAATTCCTTAAATAAGTTGTTTTAGTTCTTAGATTTATAATTTATTTGCATCAACGCTGTTGTTGCCCCCTCATCCTGCTAATTCATTCATTAATTTCCTTTAAAAATTCATTTTTAGTTTGTGGGTGTAGCACCCCCCCAAAAAAAATTCTACACCAAGACCCCAACCATTCTTCACATGCGTATAGGATGGAACTCGATGACTTGTAGTTGTATATATGAGTTAGGATGAATTCCTAAGTATTTGAAGTGTATTAGATATGTTTTAGGGTCATAACGGATCTCTAACACCAAGCCAAGTCCAAAGAATTTCCATCTGCTAAATTTTCGTATGAGTTCAAAATAGGATCAACTTCAAACGCCCATATCTCCTATTATATAATGAATTAGGCATTCCATGACATATAAAATTAAAGGTCTTTGAATCTTGTTTCCAACGCCACCAAGATTGCATTATTTGGAGTTCGGAGTAAAAAGTTATATCCTCTTAACCATAAGGGTGCGCGCCAAGTCCGCGTCGCGAACTTGGACAATCTTGGCTCAAATGTTAATTTCGGAAAAAAATAAACTGTGGGGGAACAAGTCCGTGTCGCGTTCCTACTCCTAGTTAGTTCAAAATTTAGAGAAAATTTTCAATTTCAAGTAAGGCCAACTTGGACAATTCTCTGAACATATATAGACGAATTTGGACACGTTTTGGGTCATTTTTGGAGTCTTTTGCCTCCCCAAAACCCTAAACTTCATCCTCTTCTCTCTCAAATCATCTCCAACATATTTTCTCTCAAACTAAAGGATTCAAGCTCCCCATTTAGGACGTAACATCAAGATTTCTTCAAGTTCTACTCGAAGGTATGTGGGTTTTCATCCATGGATTCTTCCACCCATGGAGCCCAAATATTTTCTCAACTTAGTATTTCAATTTTAAATGATGAAATTTTATGGAATTTTACATGATGGTTCCAAATGCATAGAGTATGGTATATTTTAAGTTTATTTACTCCTATATATATATATATATATATATATATATATATATATATATATATATATATATATATATATATGTATGTATATATATATATATATATATATATATGTATGTATATATATATATATGTATGTATAGTGACTCTCAATTTCAAGTGATGAGTTTTCTTATGTGTTTTCATACAACGATTCCAAATATATAGATTCTTGAATATTTGAAGTTTATTACCTATATTTACATGAAATGGATGGTTTATCAAGGTTCTTATATGAAGGTTTGAAAGGTAGTTTTAAAGTGCATATGGTGGATTGTTTTTAAGATGTTTGATTTGATGCATTTATATCACTCTCGTGCATATAATTATTCTTTAAATGTAATTGAAGGTCTTTATGAAATGAACCCACCTAATTTCCTATGATAAAGTAAAGTTGAAACGAAGTTTGACTCCAATGAATGTTATGAAGTAAAGGCTTATGAAGGGGAGTCTTTATGAAATGATTAATTGACGAAAGGGCTTCTTAGCCAAAGTAAGGTTTCAATGTGAAAGAACAATTCTCACATTGAATCAAATGAAATGTTTAAGGTTATGATATGACATGTATGACATCCTTATAGGCCGTCAATGCTTTTGATCATTTTTTCAAAAAGGAAGGTCCGATTAGCATGGTACCCCGAATACCATCACTGATTGTAGTCCTAATTTTCTTATAAATCAAGGTTCATTAGTAGAACGGTAAATAGGGCATGACAGCCATGATGATATTATAAATCAAAGGTTTTAATAAGTTATTCTACTGAATGTGATGTTTGAATTCTCAAGCTATATGATATGACTATTTTGAAGTATTATACTATTCCGTGAGATTTGACTTAGCACCGAATGTAGCATGTAGATGGGGACTCGACCGAAGGGGTCCTTAAGTAAAGTCTCAACAAGAGCCCTTGTAGGCTAGGCCTTTGTAGCCACCAAATATTAAATAAATGAATGTAAACTGAACGGAGTTCTACCCGACAAGTAGTCTTCCCGTGCCAACGTAGGGTGTTATGTTGGATTCCATGTAATAGCTCGCATGGTCTTAAATGTCGGTTATAGTCATATTCCCTCATATGTATGATTTAAATGTTAGCTACTTGATTACTCATGCATGCATTCACTCAGGTATTTTACATTATGAATGTCTTAATGTTTTTTTTATCATGTTGCATACTCACATACTTAGTACATTCAAAGTACTAACGCATACTTTTGCCTATATGATATCATCATGTAGAGACTAGTGCTCCTCCTCAATCTCCTCCACGTGGCTAGCTCGGATTAGCTTGAAGATTTCTTGTGGTGAGTTCCCATGTTTCGGGAACAACATCCCTTTTATTCTAGCTTATGTTATGTAGAACATTAAAACTTCTATTAAGATATTTCTTGACACTTATTTTGAGGGTGAGCTAGGGACATGTCTTAGTCCCCCTAAGTCTATTAGTAGAGGTATGTTTAGACACAAATGAAAAATATTTTGAAGTTGTTAAGGAATCTTGTTCTATGATATTTTCCTTAGTCCCGTTTCCCTTTTTATTTCCACATGTTATTGTATGTCATTACTTATGAAAAGCTAAAAGAATGCTAAGAGACTTGAGTGAGGTACCTCTGGGTGTCTCATTCGCCGTGTCACGTCTAGGCCCTAGACTTGAATCGTGACAGTGGGAGGAAAAAAAAGATTCATAAGTTGAAATAAATAAAAGCCTATTAATTGTGGGAAATCCCATGAATGGTAAAATTAAATTCTGATTGTCTTAAATGGTCCTAAATAACAAAGACAATAAAACAAAATTACATACCAATTTAAATATAGGCAGGTAGCTATCAATAGAATAATTAATACAGTATACCCCCAATTACTCTAGTCGGGAAGACAGGCCAGCTGGTTTTGTGCCCCACATTTTTTCAAGCAGCTATCAGAAGGGAAAAAAAATAATATTTTATTATTATTTGTTATCGTTGTTTTGATCGTTTTTTTTTCTTTTCGATATGACTTTTTTTTACTCTATTTCTCCTCGTACCCGTTTTGATATGATTTAATTGATGAATAGAAGATTTATCAAAAATAGTTTATCATCCTTCCCAAAATAAAGATAACATTGCATATATACTATCTTTTTCAGACTACACTTTTAATTAGACATATTATTGTTGTTATTGTACTTTCAAGCAGCTAACAAGGGTAACTTGCACATATATAATCTTCTCTAATATTCCATTTGTCCCGTATTAGATGATCACTTTCTATTTTATACGATGATTAAAAAATTATTTATAGATTGATCAACTTTACTATTTTGATCTTTGTTCATATCAATGCACATAAAACTAAGTTAGAAAAAATATACATAGAATATATGAATAGTTAGTATTGAGAATTGTTTAAACTTTCAAAGGTCATATTAATTATAGAGGTAAAAAGAAAAAAAATAATTAATATTATTTTGATTTAATTAGTGATTTAGACAACTATTATTAGCAAGATGATAATCTAATATGGAACGGTGAAAGTACTTCCTTTATCCTCATTAGGCAAAAAATGAGAAACCTTTTTAATTGCTTCAAGAATGGAAACATTGGTCACAAATACTAAAATTAATTGTGTCATGACATCTACTTTTTCCGTATTAAATTATATGTCGTGTTTTTATTTTACTCGTTCCTTTAAAAAGTATTAATTAGGAGGATGTTGATTATTTTACTCTCATTTTATATCTTAAGATATAATCTCTCATCATTAAATATTTGTTAGATCTATTGAGATATTTGTATAGTCTTCTAGCTAGAACAATTACTATGACTAAGGATAAACTAAGAAAAAAATAATTGATTGTCTTTTAACTTTTAAAATAACAAATAATTTGTTATTTTATTTTTAAAAATTACGATGAATAATTTTTATGCGTGTTGAGTCTAAACTTGAATATTTGAATTTTCCAAAACTAACGCCTTCTTGGTTGCATCTTAAAATAGCAATTTGCATGATGCAGATTAAGGAAAAAATTAGTAATTTGAAGTATTAGTTTTTTCTTTTCTTTCTGAAACACAAAAAAATAAAAATGAAAAAGTATGTCAAAACAATTAAAGCAAATCGATTTAAAGAAGCTATGATATTTTACTTGTTAAAATTTTCTAAAACAATTATTTCAGTTAACTAGCAATAAGTTTGATCAGTGCATATCTAAACCACCATATAAGGTCAAACCCTTAATTATCCTTGTGTTGTTTTTTAAGGAAAGGTCAAGCCGCCCTCTCGTACTTATTTTCAAGATATATAACACTCCTACTAATCAGGAACATTTTAATTAAAAAAAAGGGTATAATTAAAAATAATTATAAGATTTTATCTTGAATTTCTAAAGTAAAACTTATTTTGGGACAATATTTTTTTTGCTAAATCGATACTTAGTTTGGAATAGAGGGAGTTACTAAGTTGCCCTTATTTATTAAATGTTTCTTAAGCATTAAGCACTATCTATTAAGAAGAAGTAATTCAATAATATAAGCATGTAGTTGGAAATAACTATTGGCTATTTTCTTAAATTTATAAGGCGATAATTATTTTTTTGCTAAAATGATATTTGTTTTGAGACAGAAAAATATAATAATAATAATAATAATAATAATAATAATAATAATAATAATAATAATAATAATAATAATAATAATAATAATAATAATAAAAATTCTTTTTTGGTCACACTCACATTTGATTAAAAGCCAGTTTGCCACACCTTGTTGTTATCCACAAATTAATGCCTTATATTTTCAGTTGTCACCAAAATTGACTTTTAAGGACACATTAATTTGATTTTGTCATGAAGCCTTAACTTCTAAACCATACCCTTTAATTATGGCTTAATTTGTTTTCAATGATTTTCATAAATGCTCCTAGCAAATAAACATACATGGCTGTGAATATACTTTGATTTGAAAAAACAAAAGTTGATGTGAGAGCTATATCTTCTAAAATTAAAGCAATAACTACTAGATAATGTAAAGAGATGCACAAGAATAATTCATATATCAAATACTTAGAATGTTCCACGACTAAGTATACTTATTCAAGCTGATTTTATTTTTAATTTTTTTTATTAAAGAAGGGTTGACATAATCAATACGATTCAGTAGGAATTTTCACAATTAGTAGGTAATTATTGGTAAATGATTGACCATTGCAAGTCAGTTGGAATATTAATTTTCTCCATTGGATCTTGAGAAAAGGACTCGTCTATAAATAAGACTAAAAGATAAATATTGATTAAAAAAATTATTATTTCCTCCATTTATGTTTGCATTCTCCATTATATTAAAAATAAAATTTTTAGTTTTATTTGTTCACTTTAGTTTATTGTAACACCCCAAAATTTTTGTAAGCTAAGACCGAGACATCCTTCATAGGAGTATGGGGTTATACCGAATGATTCATAATTGTGTGCATATGTGGAGGTTAATTCTTTAGTGTGAAAATACATTTGGAGATGAATTAAGGTCATAAGGATCCTCTAGCACAAAGTCGAGTTGAAAGCTTCCTTACCAATTGAGTTTCGGTAGAAGATTTTATTTGAGTTAGCTTCAAACGATCATATTTCCTAGAATATAAAGACTTAGGTGGCTCATGACCTATCAAATTAAAGATCTTTGAATCCTCTTTCCAACGACACTTATTTTGACTCATTTTGAGT